>NC_092873.1:87134957-87446881 GCF_028372415.1 Notamacropus eugenii | reverse complement strand
TTCTGCTCCTTTCACTCAGCATCAGATCATATAAGTCCTTCCAGGACTCTCTGAAGTCTTCGTGTTCATCATTTCTTATGGTGCAATAGTATTCTATTACATTCACATACCACAACTTATTCAGCCATTCCCCAATTGATGGGCATCCCCTTGATTTCCAGTTTTTGGCAACTACAAAGAGTGCTGGCTATAAATATTTTTGTACATGTGGGACCCTTTCCCATTTTTATGATCTCTTGGGGATACAGTTCTAGAAGGGATATTGCTGGGTCAAAGGGTATGCACATTTTTGTAGCCCTTTGGGCATAGTTCCAAACCGCTCTCCAGAATGGTTGGATGAGCTCACAGCTCCACCAACAATGACTTAGTGTTCCAACTCTCCCACATCCTCCCCAACATTTATCATTTTCCTGTTCTGTCATGTTTGCCAATCTGATAGGTGTGCTGTGGTACCTCAAAGTTGTTTTGATTTGCATCTCTCTAATCAAAAGTGATTTAGAACATTTTTTCATATGATTATAGATATCTTTAATTTCTTCCTCTGAAAATTGTCTGTTCATATCCTCTGACCATTTATCAATTAGGGAATGACTTGTATTGTTGTACATTTGACTCAGTTCTCTATATATTCTAGAAATGAGGCCTTTATCAGAGACACTAGCTGCAAAAATTCTTTCCCAATATACTACATCCCTCAAAATTTTGGTTGCATTAGGTTTCATTGTGCAAAAACTTTTCGGTTTAATGTAATCAAAATTATCCATCTTGCACTTCATAATGCTTTATATCTCTTCTTTAATCAAAAATTCTTCCTTTCTCCAAAAATCTGTTAAATACACTATTCCTTGCTCCTCTAATTTGCCCATGGTATCAATTTTTATACCTAGATCATGTACCCATTTGGACTTTATTCTTGTGTATGGTGTTAGGCATGGGTGTATGCCTAGTTTCTGCCACACTCTTATCCAGTTTTCCCAGCAATTTTTGTCAAACAGTGGGTTCTTATCCCAGAAGGTGAGGTCTTTGGGTTTGTCCAACAGGAGATTGCTATATTCATTGCCTACTGTGTCTTGAGTATCTAGCATATTCCTCTTGTCTACCCTTTTATTTCTTAGCCATTACCAAGTGGCTTTGATAATTGCTGTTTTGTAATACAGTTTGAGATCTGGTAGCACTAGGCCACCTTCCCTAGCAATTTTTTCATTAGTTCCTTTGATATTCTGGACCATTTGTTCTTCCAGATGAATTTTTATAGTATTTTATCCAGCTCTAGAAAATGATTATCTGATAGTTTAATTGGTATGACACTAAATAAGTAAATTAATTTAGGTAGAATTGTCATCTTTATTATATTAGCTCGGCCTACCCATGAGCAACTGATGTTTTTCCACTTACTTAGATCTGACTTTATTTGTGCAAAAAGTGTCTTGTAATTGTGTTCATACAGTCCCTGGGTTTGTTTTGACAGGTAAATTCCCAAATATTTTGTACTGTCTACCCTAGCTTTAAATGGGATTTCTCTTTCTATCTCTTGCTCTTGAACGTTGTTGCTAATATATAGGAATGCAGAAGACTTGTGCGGGTTTATTTTGTAACTTTGCCAAAGTTGTTTATTATTTCAAGTAGTTTTTTACTTGGATCTCTGGGATTCTCTCAGTATATCATCATATCATCTACAAAGAGTGCTAACTTAGTTTCTTCTTTGTCTATTCTTATTTCTTCAATTTCATATTCTTGTCTAACTGGTACAGCTAACATTTCTAATACCATATTGAATAACAGTGGTGATAATAGACATCGTTGTTTCACCCCTGATCTTACTGGAAATGCATCTACCTTACCTTGAATCAGTATTTCTTTAGAAAAGGAGGAAGGAGGAGTGCTAGGAAAACTGAAAAATCTGTATGGAGCTACTCTGGCCAAGAGAATTCTCATTTTATATCCAAGGCCAAGATCAGACTCCTCTATTCATTCTACTCACCCCAATATGTTTCTTCCTTAGGGCATGTGGTATAGTAGAAAATAGAAATAAAAATTATTGCCTTGGAATCTGAAACTCCCAGATAAAACTCTTGACTTTGACATTTACTTGATGAATATCCATGGTAAAGTCATGTTGCATAGAGGAATTAAAATGAATGGGAGAAACAATGAGAAAAACCAAACCAAGCCAAAACATAACACAGGAGAAAATAGTCTGCTTCGTTCTGCATTCCAGTTCCATAAGTCTTTCTCTGGATGTGGATGGCATTTTGCATCAAGAATCCTTTGGAAATGTTTTAGGTCTTTGCATAGCTGTGAAAGGCTAAGTCTATCAGAAACACTCCTCACACCCTGTGTTTATGTACATATTATTATGTATCATGTTCTCCTGGTTTTGCTCATTTCACTCAGCATCACTTCATATAAGTCTTCTCAGGTTTTTCTGAAGTCCTGCTGTTCATCATTTCTTATAGCAAATAGTATTCCATTACATTATACCAAAACTATATATCACAACTTGTTCAGTCATTTCCCAATTGATGGGCATCCCCTCAATTCCAAGTCCTTGAACCCCACAAAAAGAGCTGCTATAAATATTTTTCCACATGTGGGACCTTTTCCCATTTTTATGATTTCTTTAGGATACAGCCTTAGAAGCGATACTGCTGGGTCAAAGGGTATGCACATTTTTATAGCCCTTGGGGCATAGTTCCAAATTGCTCTCCAGAATGGCTGGATCTTCTCTTTCCATTCTTTACTCTTCTTCTCTTACTTGATTTTCAAAATCCTTTTTGAGCTCTTCCATGGGCCAATTCATATTGAGACCAATTCATATTTTTCTTGGAAGCTTTTGATGCAGGAGCTTTGACTTTGTTGTCTTCTAATTGCATGTTCTCATCTTCTTTCTCACCAAAGTAAGATTCTATAGTCTGATTTTTTTATGCTCTTAGCTCATATTCCCACACAAATATTTGCCTTTTAACTCTGTCAAAATAGGAGTCTACTTCCAGTAGGGATGGGGGTGGGGGTGGGTGTACTGACCCAGATTGAGGGATTTTGCATAAGCTGCTCAGTGTTCCACCATTTGTGGGCCCAGAGCTGTGGAAGCAGCTACTGCTGCTGCTATTCCTGCTCTTGCTGCTGCTCCTACTACCACCCTGGAACAGAGGCTGGGCCTAGACCCCAGCTGGAATGCACCCTCCTCCATTCAAGTCTAATAGAGTTTTTCCACTGATTTTCCATGCTCTCTTTGGTTTTTGGAGGTTAAGAAGTCTGGAAACTTGTCACAGATGCCAGTGATTCAGTCCCCTGAGTCCTGCTCTGATCCATCTGTGCCTGAGTGGCACAAGCCAGACCACCGCTCCTAGCCTGTTGAGTCCCCCAAAGATCAATGCCTGCATGAGATCTTTCTTCCAGGGGTGAATGAATGAGGCAGGAGCAAGGATCGTGTGCACTCTATTGATTCTCAGCTAGCTCAGAGTATATATAGGCATTCTACTTCCATACATTCAAGAAGCTCGTATACACTGTCTGCTGAGCTTGTGTGTTTGACTGTTGTTGCTCTTGCTCAAGACAATTGTGAAGTTATTACATAAGGGTGATCCATCACATAAGTCAGGCAAGGCCATGATGTCCCGAGATTTCTCCTGAGGACACCATGACCCTGATAACCTGAGAGTTCCAAACCCCTTACAATTCCCCCTTTTTGTATTCATGACGAGTTTTCCAGAGAGCTTGTGTGTTATGATCTAGCCTCTTAATCACACCTTTTAACACCAAGCATGCAAACTTAACAGTAAATGGTAGGATACATAAAAGAACTAATAGGCACATGAAAAAAGCAATTCCAGCATGAGATATATTACTGAAAATAAATGGAATGGATAAATACTTGAAGAAATCTATAATATTTTGTGCAATTTTATCAGGAGTTAAATCTTAATCTGCTGCATCATGCATAGCTCAAGCAAGTTTACATAAATCCTTAATTTCCAGGGTCAAATTCTGATTATCAATAACTCCATTCAGATGGTTTTTGATTCTTTGCCAATCATAATCTGACTCATTATTCAGGTTGTTAGACAAACATAGAAAGGTCCAGGGATAATCACATACCAAACGTTGATGAAATTCCAACCCATCCACCTCATCACCAACTGCTACAATAGCAACTCTGAATTCCTTGATCGCTGTATAAAAGTCCAAATCAATTTTGCTTTGTTCCTGGAACCCTAAAGACACATTTTGTGCCAACTCTTCCATGAAGTTAGCTTGTACCCTTTTATTCTGTACTGTGGATACTGACATAGCCAATGATAATGAGGATGTTATCAATGAGATCAGCAAAGATATTCCTAAGATTGCACAACTAATACATCTTTTAACCCTTGGTCGCATCCCAGTTGCTATCTTCTGCTCTAATTCCCAGAAAATGTGATCTGCTCTGGATCTATAACAACCCTTGGTCTTTACTGGCATAAGTACATATTTTGGTCGTGTTATAATGGACACTACAGCAGAGGCTTTATAATCTATACACTCTGAAACCTTGAAGCTGAAGCAGGGGATGTTGTAAATGTCCTTCTTAGTCCCTTGTAAGGTACCGTTAACACTTTTTACTATAGTAACACTTTTCTTTCATCCCGACATGAACATATATTGTCCCCTCAAACATACTCGAGCTATATAAATGTGATTAGCTAACATCCCATTTGTCCTGTTCTTTTCAGTATAGGATGTGGATCCTCCAATTGTCGCAAAAATCTTCCACACCCCTGGCGTTGTTTTTCCATTGATCATTTCTCCAGTGTTGTGTTGGAAATTCCTGCATGTCGGAATCCTTCCTATCTTCAAAGTAATATTGTGCCAGGATTTTAATACATAACCTGAAATATTCAATGTCTGTCCCTCATTAGTATCACAGTCAATGAAGTTCAGCCAATGATGTCCATGTATGATGGGTACAGTAATGGGGTGACATTCAAAAAATTGAGAGCATACATATGTCTGAATCTAGGATACACATGATTGATCAGTGAATAGTAAATGTCATTATGACCCAGTACATAGCTGGCAGTTGAGTTCTATAGGTGTAGCTGACTACTACAGGAAGAAGGGAGATAATGGGTGTTGCTAGAGCAGGCTGTGTCCTTGAGGGAGAAACTGCCTGAGATAGTATTTTGAGGCTAGAGAGAAATATGATTTTTAAATGTGATTTTAACATTAGTGCCCAAGTATATGTACCCAAACACCTCATCATTCCCCCCTTTTTAAATAGATGAAATCCAAATCTTTTGGAGTAAGGGATGAAGGTCTCGGTTTCTGCAATTGCTTCCTGCTGAGAGTGGACATAGATATGTCCTTGCCTCACAGGTTCCCAACATTGGAGAGGTCTGTAGCTAGTGTGATACCAGGTCCAGAGGGTGATGGGTCATGGACAGTGGGTCATATAAAGCCAAAATGGTCATCTTTAAAGTGGAAGACACTAAACCTGGAGGAGACAAATCTGGCAAGGAGATTAAGCAAACAAAGGTCAAAAAATGACCAGAAGGGGTTAAACATGGTAGTTACATCATATTTCTGTCTTCTGAAAATACTTTCCCCACACTTTCTCGACATACTTAAATCCTCTGAGACTGGTTGTCAGAAATGGCATAGCTGTATTGTCTTACAAAAGAGATTTCTAACTTGAACTTCACAACTGAATAGATTTTCATCGATGTTTCACAGGCTTGTTTATCTTTTTCTCAATAATGTTCATTCTGGAAGAAAAACTATTAGAAATGAAGCTGTGAATACATTCATACATGAATTTCAACTGTTGCCTATCAAAACAGCAAGATTTTTTTTGCTTCATAGATCATTACATAGTAATTTTAGCAATACCTTCTCTTGAAAATGAAAATTTATTTGGTTTGGTTGGAAATACTTCTTGCAGAAATATGTCTTCTTCCTTTAAAACAGTTTAAATTTTATCCTGATTTTAAGAGTCAATAAACATTTACAAAGAAAATTAGTTGAAACCTTTTATAACAATAGTTTTCTTTTCACATTGAAACAAGAATAAACCTTATAAAATTAAACTTCATTAAAATTTTGTTGGTACAACAATGTCCTCAAGTAATAAGAATTCCTAAAATATTCAAACAAATCAAATTCTTAATTATTACATAATTCCTAGATATCACAAAATGCTTTAATAAAAGTGCATAATAGAATCTCACATTAGTAACAGTAAGAGACTGATTACAGAAAAAATATTACTGCTTTTAAAATCCTTTTAAACAATGGGAACATCTTAAGGTGATTCTTAAGTCATCTACATAAATTTCTGAACATGTTCCAATTTCAGACAAAAATAATATTAGTTTTCCCACTAAGATTACACAAAGGGGTTCACATATATGGCTGGTCACTTGCTATTGATCATAGAAATTTGCTATAGAAGAAAAAAAGTAGGGACATGTGATATAGCAAATATGACAGGATAAAACATCTATGACTCTGTTTGAATTCAGATAGGAGTGAAATTTTCCAATCATGCAGTATCTGTATTACAGCCAGACTCAGGAATAGTCAGGTGAGAAACATTTCTTTTTTGAAAGACACAATGGAGAAACTGACCAAGAGGATCCTATTCTAGATTGAGTCCAGAACTGTCCCCTCAGTATTTCCTTTCCAGGTGCAAACTTCACCTGTTAACAGTGGAGGATCACATTCCTTCTGAATAACTTGTGGTAGTTCTCTCAGATACTGATTTAATGCAAGCAACTACACCCAAATTCAAACTTAAACAAAAATATTTATGGTCCCAAATGATTTTACCTTAAACAGCAAATTTCACTAATCACAACTTAAAGCCAAATACAGTTATTTGTATTCCCATGCAGTTGGAATAAGCAGTGAAGATTAACAGGACTCACACATGTAAGGGATTGCATCAAAGATCCTTCCTTCTCAAATTTAAAACTTGTTCTGATATAAAAGGCAATTGTTAAAAATCCTTTCTATCTATTACAACTTTTATTCAAGTCCCATTCATTTTTTATGAATTTTATAACCCAAACAAATTTCTTTCTTAGGACTGATGACCTTGTTCACATGAAACAGGCCTTGACAGTTTTACAAAATAAAAGGAATTGGCATGGATCCCACGTCTGCCAATCCCCAGACATACAAGAGCACTGTTCTGAATGGGCAGGACCAGTCTAAATAAAATTTTTACTCCATTCATTGCTTTCCACACACAGTAATCAATGAACAATTTTAGGTTTAACATTAAAACAATAACTTCAAAAACTTCGTTAACAATCTTACAACTTTTATAAATGATAACCAAATTGTTTTAGCTGTAACTTCTTTAACAGGCAAAGGTGAAAATACCTGGTTTTCTAAATGACAATTACAAAACATAAGACAAGGTTGCAGGACTGATAAAATTCCCAACATCTTTAGTTTCAACAAAATTTAGGTTCAAAATTGCTTTCTCTAACACCATTTCTAGATTACAGAGTAAAATTAAAATCTTAATGATTCTAATTTTTACTCAAGAAAATTTCATGTCTGTGTCCACTCCTTAAAAAGGTTTTTGAGAGAAAAAGCTGTAAAACTGCAAGTAGAAGTGAGGGAGACTCTGGAACAAAGTCCAGTGACACCTAGTTCCTTCCTTTCCACTTGGGAGCTCATAGCTTTATCTCTGAGGTATCTTTTTTTCATTTTCAGATTTATACATTTTCACAATTTGCCTTAGTGTCAAATAATACAACAAATTCTTACCTGTCTTAAACATCCAATTAGGAGTGACATGTTACACTTAAAATATGACCAGAATAACTACTTTTTAGTTGTATCCCGTTACACAAAAACTTTTATCTTTTAGGAGAGGCATGAGTTAATTAAAATGGTAGTCAATCTGCCTCTCTGATATGAGGGGGAAAATTTCCCTGATCTCTTCTTGTCTTTCTCTCCATCTTCACAGCATGGCCAGGGTTAGAAGGTAGAAAGAGAGAGAGAATTTTACCAATAACTTTCCAATAATTTCCAAAACTTTTATGCTTTCCTTAAACTTCATACTCATGTTGTTCTTCTAGTGGGCCTTGATTAAAGCCCCTTTAAAACTTCACATATTATTTCCTGGTATTTCTTATGTAAAACTGGTTTAGCAATCATATAAACTGAATAATATAAGATTAGTTTCTCTCTCCCTGATGCTACAGCAATCAGAGGCAGGGGAAACAGGGGAGGGAAAGAGATAACAGTCCAGCTGCAGCAGAGTTGGCTGCATTAATCACACAGACACACAGAGACAGAACTCATGTACAAACTGAAAAGAAAAATCCAAAAACTGAGAAAAGATCATGATAGGAAAGTAATCTCCACAGAGAGCCTAGTTATTCACCAAAATAAATTCTGAAATCTGCCATGGGTGTACTGAGCAGCCCTGCTTTTTTGAGATCTTATATATGATTCTAGCATAGGTTTCCTTTTGTGAAGTGGCTGGTTGTTGCTCCATGATAAGTCAGTGTTAGAATGATGCTTACACAGCTTACCCCAGTGGAATTGTTCCAAAAATCCAGTTTGGCCCAGGTGCTTCCCACTGTCCTTGGTCATCCTGAAAGTGAAACTGTGGGTGTCAGCTGTTCTTCGCAGCTGTTCCATCCAGTTGTGCTTCCCCGTGCTGTCTGCTTCTCTTACTCTGGAACCAAGTATCTTTTAGAGGAGCCCCACAATGGACACCAAAATGTTGAGTCCCCCAAACATCTATGCCTGCATGAGATCTTTCTTCCAGGAGCAAATGAATGAGGTGGGAGCAAGGATGATATGCACTCCATTTATTCTCAGCTAGCTCAGAGTATATGTAGGCATTCTACTTTGATGCATGCAAGAAGCTTGTATACACTGTGTGCTGAGCTTACATGTTTGGCTGTTGTTGCTCTTGCTCAAGATAATTGTGAAGGTCGTTTATTGCATAAGGGTGGCCCATCACATAAGTCATGCAAGGACATGATGTCCCAAGAGATTTCTCCCGAGGACACCATGACCCTGATAACCCAAGAGTTCCAAATCCCTTACACCAGCCCAGTGCAACATACCCTTCCTGTTGATCTTTCAGGTTGTCTAGGGTTAGAGATTTGCGTCACTGTCGTTTTCTGGGATTTGTAGCTCTAGAATTTGTTTAGAGTCATTTCTTACAGGTATTTGGAGGAATTTGGGGGAGAACTCAAGCAAGTCCCTACTTTCACTCTGCCGTCTTGTCTCTGCCCCCTAAAGTGTTCTAAAAAGACCAATAACATCAAAGTCTACTATGCAAGGTCTTGTGCTATGCCAGGCACTTGAGTTTCCTTATTCATGTGCCTCTATGCTATATTCTATTAATGTAATCCTACCTCCCAAATGGATGCTGTGTGCACTGATGGGAAAATATGACCCAGGTTTATGATTGGACTGTGTGATGTTTTGGTTATTTCTGAATTTGTCATATGGTGAGTAATTTTGATATCATCATTATTCTTGCTTTTGTCTAACTATTGAGTAAAGGAAAGCACACCAGTGGGGGCTTAGGATCTACAGTAGTGAGGATGTATCTTCTCTCTCTCTTTCCACAAGAAGATTTTACCTAGGACTATGCTGTGGTGAAGAGCTCCTCTTGGGGAACATTAAATGTGCTAATATGAGAGCAAGTTGGAACGAGTGTTTCAGACCAGAGTATGCTTGTTGGTATCTATGCCTGAATGAGCTACATGTTTTTACTTATTATGTTTATCAGATTGGTTGAAAACAGTTTGAAAAAATAGTCAACTTTATGTTTTCTAGAGAAATGCATATTGTTTTGAAGCTCCTGTTTAAATATAGATTGTTCAAAATATAATTTGACTTCTGAAAGTGATGAATGTTTCCATCACTAGAAATCTTTAAGAAGAGACTGTGGGAGCACATGTTGAATTTGTCATACAGAGGATTCATACTGAATATGTGGGTTGGACTAGATGATCCCTTATAACCCATAAGTTTTTCTGATTGTGAATATAATAGACGTCATTTTTGAGCTAATTTATTAATTAATTCAGCTAATTAATGCTGAATTTTTTTCATTGTCTCCATAGAAACTTATTTATATACATGTTGTCTCCCCCATAGAATATGTTATCTCTTGAGGGCAAGGACTAGTTCATTTTTGTCTTTTCTTTTCTCTAGTAACTTGGGCATGACTTGACAAATAGTAGCCAATTCAAAAGGCACATTGGTGCTTACTTGAAGTCTAGAGACCATTTGATTTAATATTAGAAAATTCATTGTAATCAACACTTTGATGGGATTCTACACCTCCTAAACCTTTTGTTCAGGTTAAAAAAAAATTGATCTACTTGCACTGTTTAATGAGTGGAGCTATAAAACTCATCTCTGTCCTAATACCCTCTCTAAGTGGAATGCAAATGAAATTGAAAATAATAAAATTTGAGTACAGAGGTGAAAGAGCAAGCAAAGTGAGATTTTTGTTTTCTTTTTGGAATTCAAATTTACAGGCTCATTAAAAACATCTAAAGGATTGATCTCCTTTAAACCCTGATGGTTCACAGCTGTGCTGAGTGGCATAGGTTTCATGCCTACTGGCTCTGAGTCAATAAGAAGCAGAGTCTTTGTTATATATACTGGGAAGTTGGTATTTTGCTTTGGAGGTTTGCTGATGAGAAGGGCCTTTAGATTCCCAGGACAAGAGTTTGAGTAGCCATTTCTTAAGGGCCCCCAACTATTCAGAGCTTGTGTTCTCCCGGTCCAGTGGTATATGTAGGTGATTGTGTTACTTTATTCAGATACTAACAACCCTGTCTCTTGAATCTTTGTACTAATTTCTCTGCTTGTATTTTCTCCATGTTCCAGGTGCTGACCTTTCTCCTGAACTCATGAATGTAAATAAAAATTATTAATTACTTTAAAGTTTTCTTTCCTTTAGGAAAGCCGATCAAAGAATCTGTGCTACCAGGCCATCCTGGGTGTGCTAGGGTGCTTGCTAGTACAAAAGGGCTAGATCCTCATGCTTCACTATCAAAGATCACATTCCTGCTTTTATTATACAAATACAGATGTAAGCATGTATATGTATGTTGATATGTCAGCATCAATGACAACAACAATAAAAATTAAAATCACAATAACAGTAATGACAAATAATTTTCCTCTATATTTTGTCCAGCTCAGGGTCTTAATGTCTCCATGAACATTGGAATATGTGTTTATATCATATGAATTGAAAAATCATTCCCATGAAATACAGGATGTTACATAAAAATGCCTACTCTCACCTCTAATTCATCTACCATCTACCCCATAGCTGGCAAACTGATATTCCCCAAACATAGGTGTGATCATCTTATTCCCCTGCAGAAGCTTCAATGTCTCTCTACTTCTTTTAGGATAAAATACAATGCCATCTCTTTGTCATATAAAGCCCCTGACAAGGTGGTTCTAGCTTATTGTACATTGTTCCTCCTTTTCGTCCTGTGTGCTTTATAGTTGGGGAATTGCTTCACTTTAAGCTAGCTTTCAGTGGAACTCTTGAACTACATTTTTGCAAAATGATAACTACAAATGAAAGCAAATAACCTGAGTGATTTAAAATGTTTATTTCAGAACTTTAGGTTTCTGTAATTTTCTTGATGTGGGGACTCTTTCCACAATTCCTTCAAAGTTGATAGTTATTGATAGTTTCATCCCATGGAGCCAAAATGGTCATGAACTGCTCCAAACTTAGCTATGTCAGGTCTTGGATAACAGACACTGATTCCATAACCAGACCCGGTTTTGAAGACTTTCTGGTTAATTAGCCTCTATCTGAATTTGCACACCAATGGAATAGATTTTGAGAACCCAGCATTATTTCTACTCCACAATTGGTTGGGTGGTTGGTTGACATCACCATTGTAAAGTGAAATTTCAGTGTGTCCACCTGTGGCTGATTAAACCAATATGAGCTCGAAATGATCTACCACAGGTTGGACACAGACCATCTGAATATTTGGGGTGGATATTCCAAATTTGCCCATCCTGCATTTACTTTGTGCTGTCACAATTCTGCTTTGCTCAAAGAGCATAGCACTTTTTCTTACTTGGGCACACTATGCTGAGCCATCCTGTGCCAGTGTCTCCCATGTCACACAATTAAATCCACAGTTCTTGAGAGAGACCTTGAGAGTTTCCTTGTATCATTTCTCCTGGCCAGCATGTGATTGTCTGCTCCATGCAAGTTCTCCATAAAATTTTCTTTTTGGCAATAGTACATTTTGCATTTGAACAACGTGGCCAGCCCATCAGACTTGCATGCTCTGAAGCATAGTTTGAATACATGGCAGTTCAGCTGGACCAAGGACTTCAGTGTCTGGTAGCTTATCATGCCAGGTGATCCTCAGAATCTTCCTAAGATGGTTCAAGTGGAAGCAATTCAGTTTCCTGGCATGTCGTTGGTAGGCTGTCCATGTTTCAAAAGCATGTAACAATGAGGTCAGCACAACAGCTCTGTAGACCTTCAGTTTGGTAGTAAGTCTAATACCTCATCTCCCCAAACCTTTCTTCAGAGTCTCCCAAACAGTGAGCTACCTCTGGCAATGTGTGCAACAACCTCATTGTCAACGTGTACATCCCTGGAAAGTACACTACCAAGGTAAGTGAACTTATCCACAGCATTCAAAATTTCTCCATTTATTGTAATCTATGGTTCCACCTATGGGTGGTGTGGTGTAGGCTGATGGAGCACCTGTGTTTTTTACCTGTGTTTCCCTTCTTAGCTGAACTTCCAACTGAAGAAGAAGTTTTGGGGGCAATTAGGCTCCTTTCATGTGGCAAAGCACCTGGTGCTGATCCTATTCCAGTGGAAATTTAGAAGGTAGGGAGACCATTGCTCATTCAAAAGGTGAATGAAATTTTCCAAGATATAGCAAGAGGACGTTATCCCACAGGAGTTCAAGGATGCCTCCATTGTGCATCTCTAAGGTTAAAGGGAATAGACTGTCCTGTGCCAATCACAAAAGGATCTCTCTCTTAGTCGTTGCTTGCAAAATTCTTGCTAGAGTCCTCCTCCATAGACTGATCCTTCACCTGGAAGATGGGTATATATATTCCTGAGAGCCAGTGTGACTGCAGAAAGGGCTGAGGAGCAGTTAGTATGGTGTTTGCTGCCCAAGAACTCCAAGAGAAATGCCAGGTACAGAACAAATGTCTATATATAATGTTTGTAGATCTGACCAAGGCTGTTGACACTGTTAGCCATGAGGGCTTATGGAAAATTACGTCAAAATTTGGTTGCCCAGAGAAGTTCATCAATATTGTATGTCAATTTCATGATGGCATGTTTGCCCAGGTTCTGGATAAATGACAAAGATCTCGTGCCTTTCCAGTCACCAGTGGAGTGAAACAGGGCTGTGTGCTTGCTCCCATGCTTTTTAGCATGATGTTTTCAGCCCTGTTGTCAAATGCTTTCAATGAGAATTGACACAGCATCAAGGTCAACTACCATATTGATGCAAAGTTCTTCAATTTGAAAAGGCTACAAGACAAGATCAAAGTGGAGGGAGTGTTGGTGCATGATTTTCTGTTTGCAGGTGATTGTGCACTCAATGCAGCCTCTGAAGCTGAGATGCAACGAAGTATGGATCATTTCTCTGCTAACTGTTCTAATTTTAGTCTAATAAATTACTCCACAATGTAAAATCAGCATAGCACCTGTGGCCCTACCCCCTCTATCCACACATAGCATCCCAAATAGAGCTACTCCGCGTTTAAGGTATTCTGTATCTCATTCACATCCTTTCAAAGTTATAACTCATGGACCCTCAAGAGATTCCATTTTTTCTCTATTGGAGGACATAATTAGTTTCTTTTTAAAAATCATTATGGAAATAACATAGTAAGAATATTTGTAACAGAACAGTCCCACCTCTAAACACTGGGCACCCTCCCATAAGTATGGGTTACTTTCAGTTCAGAGAGGGAGCATGTGTAAGGATTATCCATGTGGGAGCTACACATGGAGAATACATGTAGAATAGTAGCTCATACTTCTCACACTGTGGAGCATGTTGCTCTGACTTTTTATGATCCTTGTTGGGTATGGTATGTGTAGGCCTTGCTCTTACTAGATGTACTGTTCCACTGGGTTCGTTGGGTGTATTATTTGTGTATTTCCTTCCGGCATCTCTGCTGGACTCATTGGACCGACTCCTCCCTGGGCCTGATATCTCTGCCTTTCTTGACATTTAATCCTTAGGAACTAAAATTTACACTGATAGTGGCAGACTAACAACATTCTACTTGCAGCCACCACACCTACCTAACAAAAACAGGTAGCATGTCTTCAGGGTAACATTTGGACTTTCTTTCTTTTTTTTTTTAATATTTTGTTTGGTCTGGAGCCCAAAGGCTCTGGAGATCAAAGCCTTATGTTATTGGTACTTGTCAGCATTATTCATTTTTGCATCTCCCCAAGATCCTCTTTGGATTAAAGTCAAATGAATTTGAAACAGTACAGAAGACAAGTCAGAATTTTGTCTTCAACCCAGTTCATTTTATTCATAATTGTTAGCAGCCAAAACGTCAGACTTTGGTATTATATTCTATCTTCCTATTTCATAGTGAAGTTAATTGGAGGATTAAAAAAATTAATTAAATATACATGTGTGTATGTGAGTGTGTGTGTGTGTGTGTATTTAAAAAATTTATTCTGAATCATGGCATTAGAAAGTGTGATTAGAATAATTTTGTATGTTTTATTTGGGTTGAATTAGGAAAAATGGATGGGTGGTATAAAGAGGCAAATTTAGGCTTGACAAATAATGATATCTATAAATTGAATGATGTGGCAGAGAAGATAGATTCCTTCTCATTGTAAGTCTTGAAGCAGAGACTAGTTGAATACAATTGCAGGAGAAATATTTCCTTTTTGAGTTTATGAGGTAGGTAACTGCTGTTGAAATAGTTATGCTACAATGCAGAAACAGCAGGGAATAATGTAGGTTTTGTTATGCTTAAGCACGGGTTCAACAGAAAATTAATATTGAACAAAGATTAGGATTCTAACAAAGCTTCTCAGAGACAAATTATGTAAGGGAGACAGAATTTATTTATGTGTATAGACAGATTGATAGATGTCTATATATACACACACATATTATACACACAAACACACACACACATATTCTCCCTGGAATTAAATGTTAAAAGTATTTTTAACAATTGGTTTTTTAAAAGTTTAAAGTTTCACATTATATCACTCCCTCTCACCCCCCCCTTTTCTCTCCCCTGCCCCTCCCTCAGACAGTAAGTAATCAAATATAGATTACATGGGTACAATCATGCAAAACACTTCCATTCTATCATTTTCTATAAGAAGATTCAAACAATAGAAAAAGAATGAAAGAAAGTAAAAAATAGAATGCTTTGGTGTGTATTTAAACAATATCAGTTCTTTCTCTGGAAGTGGATAGTATACCTTATCATTAGTCTGTTGAGTTTGTCTTGGATTATTGTGATGCTGAAAGTAGATCATTCATTCACAGTTCTTCACAGTATAATATTGCTGGTACTGTGTAAAACATTCTCCTGTTCCATTCACGTAACTTTGCATCAGTTCATATAGGTCTCACCAGTTTTTTTATGAAATCATCCTGCTTGTCATTTCTTACAGCACAATAATATTCCATTATAATCATATATCACAACTTGTTTAGTCAGTCCTTAATTGATGGACATCCCTTTGATCTTCAGTTCTTAGCCACCACAAAATGACCTGGTGTAAATAGTGTTGTACAAATAGGTCCTTCCACTGCCCTTTCTCATGTCTTTGGGACATAGGCCTAGAAAAGGCATTCCTGGATCAAAGTTTTATAGTCCTTTGGACATAGAGAACTAATTATTTTAGGTATTGCAATCTTGTGTATTCTCAGACCATAAAAGATTTATAAAAAGAATGTCTATTCCTAATCACATGCTTCCTTCAATTAATAAAAGTTTGGCTTATAATTGTCATCTCAAATATTCCTTAAAGAAACAAACCTAAACAGATCCTATAGGTAAACTATGTCAAATTACACATTAAGCAATAATTAGAGGGCTCACAATGAACTGATTGAAAGGAAAGATTCAAATGTCACCAAGACAAACAAGAGTCAGGGACAATTGGAATCTTTGCTCTGGCTTCCCATCCATGGAATACTTAATGAAAGCCTTATATAAATTTTCATATCCCGTGGGACAGATGTCAGCAAATTCAATAGCCTCCTAAGAAAAAGAATGTCATATAACTCACCCATCTTAATAAAAATAGCCAAAAAAAATTCAAAAATTCTTGTAAGAGTATTTACTTATTTGTCATGCTTTAATGAGGATTGGAAGTACTCATTGCATATAAGTAATTAGACTAGATGGTTTCTGAAGTCCTTGAAAACTGTAAGGTTCTGTGTAATTTGGTGGGATATTACAGATAACAGGGAGATAGTCATATTTTTAATTATCGGTATGTTTTTTAATTATTAATGCTATTTCTTATGATAGTTTACCTTAGAAAATACTGGATGATTTTTATTCTTTATATATATATATATACATATATATATATATATATGTATATATATATATATATACATATATATATATATATACATATATATATATATATATATATATATATATATATATATATATATATATATATATATATATATATATATAAACCACTGCTTGGGGAAGATTACTTCCATTGATGACATTTTTCCTAAAAAATTTTCAGAGTTTGTTTTTTCCATTTATCAATGTCTATTTTTTGGTAAATGCCTTTACGTTTTTGCTGGATTGTTCAAAAATCTGAAGTAATGTATTACACGGTTATTTAAGATCGTTTGAGGAAGATGCATATTATATTTGTTCTACTTGCAACTAGATACGCATTTGTTTATAAATTTTTATTTTATTTTATTATCAGATTTGTGATCAGGGTTAGGGTTACTGTTATTGTTTCTTCAAAATTTCTTAAAAATTCAGAGTTTCATTCATTTTTATTCAGTTTTTCAATTTCAATTTTCATAATGAGTATTGACAAAAAACAACTTATATAGAATATTTTTAAAATTTTCCAACACATTAAGAATATAAATATCTTTTGTAAAGGGTCTCCACAAGGTCTTCCTGGTTTTTCTATCCACTTCTAACCAACAGATCTTAAACCCATCAATGAGTAAGGGGGATGTCTATTCCAAGAATATGGAGATTTCCCGCATTGGAATGGACAGATAAGAACATTTTTTTTTTTCTAATGGCCATGAAGGCAGCTGAAGAGTAGTGCTTTCAGATTGGTCAGACCTTAAAGATACCAAGTTCATCCACTGTATCTTGGGCCAGTGGCAGTCATCTTGACTTTTGTCTTGCCACTAGACTTCCATTATAATTACATACCACTGGAAGAGACAATAAGGTTGAAGATTTTGTGCAACTCTACCTCATTGAAATGCAACTCATATTCAAGTCAAGATATTACCTGTGAGGACATTTGTGGTCTTCAAAAATGAAGGATGAACAGCAACAACCTAACCTATGAATGTGAGCATGACTTGGGGAGGTATTTCAGAGGAGCATGTTAAACTATGATCCTATAAATACAGATAAAGAAAAGAGAGCAAAGTCTTTTGATATCAGAGAGGTCACTAGTTTCCATGGAAAGTATACTTGATGGAAAAAGGAGACCTGACTCATAGATTTAGTTGTACTGATAAATAACAATAGGACCCTGGACAAGTCAAAGAATGAGAGGATCATAAATTTAGAGTTGGAAGTGACCTTGGGAGTCATGTATCCAACTCCCTTATTTTACAGAAAAGGATATTGAGTCCCAGATAATTAAGGATATTGTTCAAGGTTGTACAGGTAGAAAGTTATCAGTATTGTAAGTCAATTTCAGGAAGGCATGTTTACCTGGGTTTTGGATAGTGGACAAAGCTCTCATACCTTCCCAGTCACCGATGGAGTGAAACAGGGCTATGTGCTTGTTCCCATGCTTTTTAGCATGACGTTTTCAGCCACGTTGACAAATCCTTTCAATGAGGATGAACATGGCATCAAGGTCAACTGCCATACTAATGGTAAGATCTTCAATTGGAAAAGGTTAAAAGCCAAGACTAAAGTGGAGGAGTGTTGGTGCATATTATTGCAGATGATTGTGCACTCAATGCAGCCTCTGAAACAAAGTATGGATCAATTCTCTTCAGCCTATGTTAATTTTGGCCTAATAATTAGCACCAAGAAAACAGGTACTCCATCAGCCAACACCACACCATAAATATGTGGAACCATCAATTAGAACAAATGAAGAAGTTTTGAATGCTGCGAAAAAATTCAATTACCTTGGTAGTATACTTTCCAGAGATGTACACATTGACAATGAGGTTGATGCACACATTGCCAGAGCACGCTTAGTATTTGAGAGGCTCTGAAGAAATGTTTGGGGGAGCAGAGGTGTTAGAGTGACTTTCAGACTGAAGCTCTACAGAGTCATTGTGTTGACCTCATTGTTGTATGCCTGTGAAACATGGACAGTCTACCAGTGCCATGCCAGGAAACTGAACCACTTCCATTTGAACTGTCTTAGGAAGATTCTGAGAATCACCTGGCAGGATAAGGTACCAGACACTGAAGGTGTTGCTCGAGCTGAAATAGCAAGCATTCAAACCACACTTCAGCGAGTGCAACTCTGATGGTCCAGCCACATTGAAATGCAAAATATATTCTTGCCAAAAAGACTATTTTATGGAGAACTCACATAGGGCAGACGATCTCATGGTGGTCAGAAAAAGCAGTACAAGGACATTCTCAAGGTCTCTCTCAAGAACGCTGGATTTGACAGTCCAACATGGAAGATTGGCACAGGTCCACTCAGCATGATGTGCCCACATCAGAAAGGGTTCTGTGCTCTATGAGCAAAGCAGAATTGAGACAGCACAAAGGAAATGCAGATTACACAAATTTGGAGTATCCACTCCAAAATTCATATGGAATATCTGTGCCAACCTATGGTAGAGCATTCCTAGCTTGTATTGGTCTGATCAGACACAGTCGGACACACTGAAAGTTCACTTTATCATGGTGATGTCATTTTTGTCCTCTTCAAAAACAAAGGACAACAGCCAACCAGCATTCATAGGACTGGAATCCAGGTCTCCTAATTCCAAATTCAGTCTTCTTTTCTCTCCACCAAGTTATACATTGTTTCCCCTCTGCCTGGCCTGCCACAATCAGAATATAAGCTACTTCAGAGCACAAACTCTTCTATTTTTGTCTCTATGATCTCATCATGTAACAGAATCTACTTAATACTAGGTGCTCAAGGATTGCTTGTTGTTTGGATGATGTGCGCTACTCCTGGGCAAGTGGAAAGGTAATTCTTAGCATAATAGAGATCTTTTGAATACAAATAGAAATAAACAATATAATAACATAGAAAATAAAAATAAAATAGAAAAATAATTCCCATAGACAAATTATAAGTTGTAACAGATATATAAGAGAGTTAGAAGGAAAAAGTCTCTGTTGTGGCCAAAGGAAAGTTTCAATGCCCTCTTAACATTTTAGTTCCACAATCTGAAAAAAACATTTGAGGGTTTTCTGTAAAAATTTACGTTATCCCAGACACTACATAAGGGATTATTGTGTGTGCTATTTTGGCATTAAAGGTCCTTTTTTTACACACTCTGTTGGACAGTCTCCTTGAACCCCATTGTGTCGTCGAAAACAGTTTGGAGAAAGCTACTTTCCAACTGTGAATGTCACAGCCAAAGCTGTGGGATGCAACTGTGATAGGAACAGGATTATGGCCATGATAGCCAGGAAAGGCACAACTAGCGTCTACATTCAGCACACTCACTAAAGGCCTTAATTAAGCATGGGTGGCCTGATGTTCTTCATTTGATTAAATATTTATGGAAAGAAAAGATATAACTAGGATTGTAAGAAAGTAAAAAAAAACTTGTTTCACTATATTTACTTGGTTTTTCTGTGTTCATTTCTTCCTCAAGTCAAGCACAAAGTGTCTATCTCTCCTACAAAATCACAGCACTTGCAACATCACAGTCTGCCTGTCTGCTCAGCACCAGGTTTCTATCCTGGCCAGATGAAAGGCAGGTGGTTCCAGAATGGGTAAGAGAAAAGAGATGGGGATGTGTCCTCAGACCCCATAAGGAATGACGACTGGACATTCCAGATTCTGGTGATGCTTGCAATAATCCCCCAGCATGGTGAAGTCTACACCTGTCAAGTGGAACATACAAGCCTTCTGAGTCCCATCACAGTGGAGTGGAGTGAGAGGTATACCCTTGAGTCTCGGACTGTCTTTCCCTCTTCTTCCCTCAAGTCACAGAGCATGAAGGCCTCAGCCTCTGGGAATGTTTCAGTGTCTCCAGCACCTCCTACCCTCTTTCCCTAAGGTCATATACATCTACCTGTTCTCTCCTTATGACATTATTGAGTGAGAGAGAATCACAGAGAACCAAAGTTCTTGAGATATTCCTATCCAAAATAAAAGAAGATCTAGGAAGTCCACTCTCTAAGTACTCCTTATGAGGACCTGGGGCAGCTAGCTGATGCAGTGGAAAGAGCAACAGTACAGTAGTCAGGAGAACCTGAGTTCAAATCTCACCTCAGATACTTGACACTCACAAGCTGTGTGACTTTGGGGAAGTCACTCAACCCCAGTTGCCTCATCCTGGGTCATCTCTAGTCATCCTGATGAATATCTGATTGCTGGATTCAGATGGCTCTGGAGGAGAAGTGAGGCTGGTGACCTGCACAGCCCTCCCTCACTCAAAACAAAGTCAAGTGCAAGTCATGTCATTATTTCCTCTGATGGTGTGGTCTTCTTCAGTGATGAAGGATGAACACACACACAATGAGGACACAGGAACCTTCTTGGCTAAACTCTAGTCTAGGTCTAGACAACTATCTGGGCCTGGGAGTTTGACATGTAGGAGTAATCCTTATGGGTTATCAAAATCATCTATGAAGGTTTAGACAGAAGTGGGGCAGAGGAGCATTCATCCTTTGAGCTCTGATTCTGACAGATTATTTCCATGTTAACCCCTACCTCAGAGAGTCGGTGCCCTCTTAGTCTCTCCATCTTTGACATTTCAATATGCTAAGGCTGGGTGTAGAATTCCGAAAGCGGTACTTTGGAATGCAAAAAATACACATTCTTTGTACTTGTTTTGCCAGGGGCTCAATCTGAATCTACCTAGAAAAAGAGGCTTGGTGGATTTGGGGCTTCACCTGGGGCCTGTTCTTCTTTGGGCTGGAGTTCATTGTCCATTTCAGGAGTCAGAAAGGTAATAACTCTCTGAGGAGGTGATTGAGCTACCCCAAGACCTTTGATTAAATCAGGAGATATATTTGTGCACAGGTCTCTGAGTCTGACCTCAATGAGAGAATATGACTGGGACAATCAAATTCAGGACAGGGAAAATTGGTATTTTTTTCTATTTCTATGTAGAAACAGTCCCAGAGGTAGAGGGGAGACATTTCTGTGGAAACCTAGGTTAGATACAGATATGTAACCTCCTTACCCTCCACTAGATACCTTTCCATAGTAAGAACCTCAGTTTTTGTGTTCTTCTCTGTCATTTCTGAGGCAGCTCTTGACTCAGTAGATAGAGCACTGGGCCTGGAGTCAGGAAGACCTGAATTCAAATCCAGCCTCACACACTTCCTGGAATTGTGATGTTGAGGAATTCACTTAATCTTTGCTTGCCCGACAAAAGGATGCACTGGATCTGCTGGAAAAGGATATGATAAACCACTCTAATATCTTTGCCAAACAAACCCCACAGGCAGCATGTGGTTCATGGAATAACAAAGAATTAGACATGACTAAACAATTTAACAACAGTAATTTCTCTTCCTGGGACATAGTGAAAGATTTCAGTGGTTGCTTTATCAAGGAGAGCCGAGACTTAATGGGATCCAAGGATGAGGGAGATGATCCAACTTTCCAGTGTAGCAATCTTCTTTCTTTTCTATATGTTCTCCCTCTCCCAGGTCATCCTGGGCCCTCCCTGTCAGGTATTGTTTCTGGAAAAATGACTTTGCAGCCTTGAGTCTAAAGAGTGGACAATAGGGCAGACAAAGAGTTAGGACAGCTCCATGGAATATTTTTGCTAGTGTTGAGGTTTAAGGATGCTGGGACCCTGAAATAGGGACATTCCAGATCTTGCCCAAATGAATTTGATCCAACCTTTCTTTCAGCTAAAGAAACACAACGTTTATTAAGATCGACCATATTGGGTAGACTGTTAAGTAATCTCAGCATTCGTGATACCTGTATTGACAAGCAAGCCAGATAGAATATGAGCTAGATTGAATTTGAGTGCCTTCATGGAGACAGGATGGAACTTAGTCTGAGGTGACTGGGGGAGGGCTTTAAGGAGTGTCTTGAAGAAGAGTCTAAAATGGATCTTGAAGGGACTGGGGTGACTAGAGGTCAGACTTCAGGAACCAAGAGAGTGGAATTTTTATAGGATCAAGGGTGGGAGGTATCTAGAAGCAATTGGGAGGTAACAGAAAAAGGAGGGCTAGACTAAGGTAAAGGTAACAGATTTGAGCATGAAAAGCCAGATCAAGTGGGAACGTTCCAGGAGAGTTTAGGTTGGGTTTTCCAGGGCCTATAGAAAGACAGGACTCAAATTATTTTGGGGTAAGTGGTGAAAGTCTCATCTTGGGCCTGTACACTGTCACTAGGACCTCTAAGGTCAGAGAGTTCTCCCAGTATTATGTCCCAATATTTTTCTCTCTTGAGGTAACCGATTCCTTGGTCTTCTGGAAATTAAGAATATCTTGCTGCCTTGCTACAGGGAGACCCAGGAATTGTTCCCAAGGAAGTTGAGTCTCCAATCCAAAAGCCTAGTGTTGCCTGCTGTCTATTTTTATGAATCCTGATGTCATAAACATCTCTTTGGAAGATCAGGAAGATGACATTCAGATTTTCAGTTTTCCCTTAACTCTCCACTGCACCTGATTTTCCAGCCACCCAAGGAAACAGTCAATGGCAGTGAAAGCAATCTCCTAATGTCAAAGAAACCCTGAGGCTTTGTAATTAGTCCCCTGAGTTTAATGTTATTTAAATAAAAATGGAACTTGGCTACCTCTCCTTAATCCCTTTTTGATTGCCTTTTTTTCCATTTGCCCTTGAATGATGTTTTAATTCAATCAATACATGCTTCTGTGGTTCTATTATGTCATTGTCATGTCTCCTCCTTGGTAATGTGCAGATTTTCTCATTCTGTGCTTCTCTTGTCCATATCCTCTCATAAATTTCCTATGGATGTTACCATCTTTTAGGTTTTTTAACATTATTTGACTGTAAGTGTCTCACTCAGGACATCCAAAGCCATCTCTCTGCTTGGCTTTCCCATTTCATTTTCATTGATAAAAATGGAACAATGCCTACCTAGAGTGCTGGACCTGGTGTTGGAAAGACCTAGATTAAAATTCAGCTTCTGACACTTAGTACTTTACATTGGTTTGACTCAGTTTCCTCACCTATAAAACTGGAATAATGGCAGCACCTACTCTGCAGGGTATTGAGAGGCTCAGAAGAGAGAATAAGTATATACCACATAGTAGACACCACATAAATACTTTTATTCTTTTCTTCTCCTACATGATGCATTTTATGTTTCACTTTGCATACACATAACGTAGTGAGACATGAGAGACTCTTGAATGATTTTTTCCATTGTCCTTTCGGTGACCTGAAATTTTGATTCTTTGGAGAAAGTGGTTTGCCATGATTAGCAATTCATTCACATAAGAAAAATGGAAGTATGTTGGTGTTAAGAAAAACAAATCTAGTTAAACATTCAAAACTCACTGCTATGTCCAACTAGTCATCAATGGATTTGGGGCACTGCACACATTCCCCTTTCTCAAAGGGTTCTACTACTCTGGACCCATGTACATTTCTCAAACTGGGTTCAGTCCTGACCTCCAACAAGAGGGTAGCTACATTATTTTTTTCTTAGTCTTTGGCTTGTGAAACTCCCAATCTATGACCTCAGAGAAAACTTATTACAAACTTAGTTTTAGGACCTTCCCTAAAGACAATCAGTTGAAAGGACACATGGACAGTACAGGTATTTATTTTATACACAGAGAAAAAATACTAGGATAACAGGCACAGAAAACATTGAGAGAATAATTTAAAATGAGATTCAGTAACTTCCTATAGCTGTTATTATCCTTTCTCAGGAGGCTGATCCTGAAACATTTTCAAATGATAAAGCAGTTTGCAGAACTGATGGTTACACATTTTATGTTTGACCTTCACTATGCACTATCCAAATAATGATTACTTCATGTTTTCTAGTGAAAAAAAGACTTTGATTATTCTTCTTGGTGATTTTCTTCTCCAAGAGTTAGAGGAAAGTTTCCTCCCCATGCCACCAACACTTTCCTCTCACTGGACCCACAATCTTCAGACCTTTCATCAAGCTGACAGAATGCCTTGAAAACTAGAATGGTCACCTTGAGAAAGAAGCACCTTTGAGTACCAAGAAAAATGCACCAACGCAGTCAGTCCCAAGGCTCAATTAATTGAGCTCATGATCCTTTCTGTACCAGCATTAGGGTGGTGGGAAAAAGTACAGCCTATAACCTTATCCTCTTCATGGGGAGTCCAGAGCTAGAGCATATTGCTTGCCATGTGACAAAGCTGATACAAAAAAACCAATCTGGGAATTGTCTCTCAACAGTTGGGTGGAGGATCAGGGAAATACTCAGGGCTTGCCACTTCATACCCAAATACCCACAGAGAGGGAGGGGGTTCCTCATTTCTAACATATCCAACATGTTATGACACACATAGTCAGCAAGAAGAAGCTTGAATATTCTAGTATTATCACATATTTACGAGAAATCAAGGAAGAGAGTGTATTTTTAAAAGTAGAAGAGATACACTCCAAAACCACAGATCATGCAACCTGAACTTTATCATCAATTTACAAAGAGCAGTTTCCAATAAAGAGGCACCTGAAACACTTCTGTAAAAACAAGATCAAAACTGAGATGAGTGGATTTTTTAATTTGCCGACCTCCTCTGAAACAAGAAAACATTATAGGGATAAGTAAGTCCTGTATTTGATTATGAACTTCTCTATTCATCTCTGGTCTTTTCACCAGGAATATTTGAAACTCCTCCAAGTCATTAAATGTTCATTTTCCCCCTATAGGATTATACCCAATTTTGTTGGTAGATTATTGTTGGTTGCAATTTTTGCTCCTTCCCTGGAATTTGATGTTTCAAGCCCTCTCTTCCTTTGGAGTACTGACTACTAAACATTGTGTGATCCTGTCTGTGGCTCCATGATATTTGGATGATTTCTTTCTGGCTCCTTGAAAAATTTTTCTCTTTTATTTTGCTCTAGATTTCAGCTATGATATTCTTGGGAGTTTTCACTTTGGAATATCTTCCAGGAAGTGAAAAGTATATTTTTTTCCATTTCTACTTTTCCTTCTAGTTGAGAGATATCTGGTCAGATTTCTTTCTAATTCCTTGAGGTAAAATGTCTAGGTTCTGTTTTGTTTGTTTGTGACTTTCAGGTAGTCTGATTTTTCTTGAATTATCTCTCCTTAATCTCCTTTTGAAGTCAACTTTTTTTCCTATGAGATATTTCATATTGTGTTCTGGTATTTTTTTTTATGTTTTTAACTTTTTTTTATTATTTAACGATTTCTCATGGAGCTGTTAACTTCCATGTGTCCAATTATAATTTTCAAGGGGTTATTTTCTTAAGAATTGTTTTGTATATCCCAAATATACCAGACTATTATGTCGTTTTGGATAACTTGCTTGCATACTTATCATTTATTTGTCACTTAAAATAATTTTTAGTTTTTAAAAATTACTTTTCTTTAAGTCTTCTAGGAATTCTTGTAGGCCTTGTGTCTAATCTGCACATCTTACCTTTACTATCTTTGCCAAATTGCTGTGTCAGGTGAACTCCCAGGATTCTTTTGGTTTATATTTCTCTGATTATTACTGATTTGGAGCATTCTTTCATGCAGTTGTTATTAATTCACAATTTTTCATTTGAAAATTGTTCGTATCCCAGGGCATGGGTGGTGGTGGCAGAAACAGCAGCAGCAGCAATGGCACAGGCTCCTTCTGGAGCTCTGGGCCCACAGTTTGTGGGGAATCAAGTGGCTGACATGAAATCTCTGAAGCCCAGTACACTATATCCACCCCCACTGCCACCTCTACTGGAAGCAGTGTCCTATCTTGACAAAGAGTTAGAAAGTCAAGTGTTTGACTGGGAAGATGAGTAAAAATCATAAAAGAACTCAGACTGTAGTATCTTTATTTGGTGAGAAGGAAGATCATGCTATGCAGCTAGAGGAAGATAGCAGTCAAGCTCCTACATCAAAGTCTTCCAAGCAGAACATGAATTGGTCGCAGGCCACAGAGCAGCTCAAAAAGGATTTTGAAAATCATGGAACAAAAGTAGGAAAAAAATTGGAAAGAGAAATGAGAGTGACACAAGGAAACATGAAAAATGATTGAATACTGTACTAAAGGAGACCCAAAAAATACTGAAGAATATAAAACCTTAAAAAATGACTAACCCAAATGGCAAAACAAGTCCAAAAAGTCAATGAGGAGAAGAATGCCTTAAAAAGCAGACTTGAGGGGTATAGCCAAGATAGCAGAGCAGAAGAGGAGAACTGCTAGAGCTCTCCCCGCAACTGCTCAAGACACTTGTAAAAATGACTCTAAACAAATTCTAGAACAGCAGAAAACACAAAATGACAGACTGAAGCAAAGTTCCAACCCAAGACAATTTGGAAGGTCAATGGAAAGGGTCCATTGCACCAGACCGGAAGCAGAGCACAGTATGGCCAAGCCGGCATGTCCTGAGAAGGAACGGACCTTAGGGGACAGAATCATAGGAGGTTACTGTGGATTCCTGACTTCTCAAACCACAAAAGCTAAAGACAGCTTCAAAGGTCAGTGAGAAGGGTCACTCACCTGACTGAGAGGGGAGCATGGTCCAGTCTGAGCCCCAGCCCCAGGTAGGCTATGGTCACTACTAAAGCAGAGGCTGCTTCTGGAGCCATTGACTTAACAAAGCCCAAAAGTCAAGTGATTGGCTGGGAAAATGAGTAAATGGTGGAAAAAGAAAGAGACTTTAGAGTCTTACTTTTGTGGTGAAGAAGTATTTTTATGAAAAGGAAAATGAAAGCATACAGGCAGAAGAAGACAAAAAAACCAAAGTTCCTGCATCCAAAGCCTCTAAAAAATATGAATTGGTCCCAAGGTATTAAAGAGATCAAAAAAAAGATTTTGAAACTCAAGTCAAAGAAGTAGAAGAAAAATTGGGAAGAGAAATGAGAAGCATACAAGAAAATAGTGAAAAATGAGTCAACAGCTTGCTAAAGGAGTGCCCTCCCCAAAAAAAGCTGAAGAAAATAACACCTTTAAATTTATACTAACACATATGTCAAAAAAGAGCCAAAAAGCCAATCAGAGATAGAATGAGCTAAATGGCTCCAAATGCTCACTGAAAAAAATAATTCTTTAAAAATTAGAATGGAGAAAATGGAAGCTAATGACTTTACGAGAAATCAATACATTTTAAAACAAAACCAAAAGAATGAAAAAATCAAACACAATGTGAAGTATCTCATTGGATAAACAGATCACCTGGAAAATGGATCCAGGATATATAGTTTAAGAATTATTGGACTACTTGAAAGCAATGATCCAAAAAAGAGCTTAGTCATCAACTTTCAAGAAGTTATCAAGGAAATCTGCCCTCACATTCTAGAATTGGAGAGTAATACAGAAATGGAAACAATCCACTGATCACCTCCTGAACAAGATTCCAAAAGAAAAACTCCTAAGAATATTGGAGTCAAATTCCAGAGTTCTCAGGTCAAGGAGAAAATATTACAAGGAACCAGAATTAAACAATTCAGGTTTTGTGGAAACACAATCAGGATAACACAGGATTCAGCAGCTTCTACACTAAAGAATCAGAGGGCTTGGAATATGATACTCCAGAAGTCAAAAGAGATAAGAATAAAATCAAGAATCATCTACTCAGCAAAAGTGATTTCAAGGGAAAAAGAGTGGAATTTCAATGAAATAGAGGACTTCCAAGCATTCTTGTTGAAAAGACAAGAGCTGAATATAAAATTTGACTTTCAAACATAAGAATCAAGAGAAGCATGAAAAGTTAAATAGGAAAGAGAACCATAAGGAACTTATTGAAGTTGAACTTTCTATATACCTACATTGAAAGACGATATTTGTAACTCCTGAAACGTTACTCAGTATTTGAATAGTTGGAGGGAATATATATATATATATGTGTGTGTATGTGAGCTGAATATGAAGGAATTTTATCTAAAAAAGAAAATTAAGGATTCAGGGTAATATCTTAGGAGAGAGAGAAAGTGAGAGGTAGAATGTAGTAAATCATGTCACATAAAAGAGGCAAGAAAAAACTTTTACAATGAAGGGGAGGAAGGGGAAGGTGAGAGGGAATAAATGAGCCTTCCTTCCATCAAATTTTGGTTCAGAAGAGAATAAAATACACACTCAATTTTGTATGAAAGTTTATCTTGCCCTACAGCAAATCAGAGGGGAAGGGGATAAGAGAGGAGGGATGATAGAAAGGACAGCAGAATTGGGAAGTGATAATCAGAAGCAACCATGTTGGTAGATGGATAAGTCAAAGTAGAGAATTGAATAAATGGAGGATGGTACAGGATAGAGGGAAATGCAGTTAGTCTTTCCTAACATTACCATTATGGAGGTGATTTGCATACCTACACATGCATAGCTTTTATTGAATTGTTTCCCTTCTCAATTAGGGTGTGTGTGGGGGGGAACTGAGAGAATGTGAAATTCAAAGGTTTAAAAACAAATGTTAGTAATTGTTTTTACATGTAGCTAGGGAAAAGATATGTAAGTAATATGGTATAGGAATCTATATTGCCCTACAGGAAAATATAAAGGAAAGGGATAAGGAGGGAAGGGAAGTGATAGAAGGGAAGGCATATGGGAAGAAAGGGCAATCAGAATACACACTCTCCTGGGGTGAGGGTAAGGGAGAGAAAGGGAGAAAATTTGAAATTCAAAATTTTGTGGAAATGAATGTTGAAAACTGAAAATAAATAAATTTATGTGGAAAAAAAAAAACAAAACAGAATTGGTCCATTGGAAAAAGAGGTCCAAAACCTCACTGAAGAAAATAATTCCTTAAAAATTAGAATGGAGCAGATTAAAGCTAATGACTTGATGAGAAATCAAGAAACTATAAGGCAGAATGAAAAGAATTAAAAAACAGAAGACAATGTGAAATATCTCATTGGAAAAATGACTGATCTGAATAAGAGATCCAGGAGAAATAATTTACAAATTACCCGTCTACCTGAAAGACATGAGCAGAAAAAAGAGCCTAGACATCATCTTTCTAGAAATTATCAAGGAAAACTGCCCTGATAGTCTAGAACCAGAGGGTAAAAAAAAATGAAATTGAAAGAATCCACTGATCAACTCTGGGAAGAGATCCATGAAAGGAAAACTCCTAGGAATATTTTAGCCAATTCCAGAGTTCCCAGATCAATGAGAAAATACTGCAAACAGCTAGAAAGAAACAATTCTAGTATTGTGGAAATTCAATTAAAATAACACTAGATCTAGCAGATTCTACATTAAGATGTCAAAGGGCTTAGGATATGTTGTTCCAGAGGACAGGGGAGCTAGAATTAAAA
This sequence comes from Notamacropus eugenii, assembly GCF_028372415.1. Lineage (NCBI taxonomy): Eukaryota > Metazoa > Chordata > Mammalia > Diprotodontia > Macropodidae > Notamacropus > Notamacropus eugenii. The sequence continues at coordinate 87,417,103 of NC_092873.1, read as the reverse complement.
CCAAGAATGACATACCCAGCAAAACTGTGTATAATAGGGAGAAAAGTGATCATTCAATGAAATAGAAGACTCTCAAGCATTCTTGATGAAAAGACCACAGCTGAATAGAAAATTTGACTTTCAAATAAAAGAATCAAAAGAGGCATGAAAAGGTTAATAAACAAATAGAAATCATGACAGACTTATTAAAGTTGAACTGTTTACATTCTTACATGGAAAGGTAAAATTTGTAATTCATGAGGCCTTTGTCAGTATTAGACAGAAAGATAGATAGATAGACAGACAGACAGACAGATAGACCCAGATAGATAGATAGATACATAGATAGATAGATAGATAGATAGATAGATAGATAGATAGATAGATAGATAGATAGATAGATAGACAGACAGACAGGTAGATAGATAGATAGATAGATAGATAGATAGATAGATAGATAGATAGATAGATAGATAGATAGATAGATAGATAGAAAAAGGGCACAGGGCGAGTTGAACATCAAGGGGTAACATCTAAAAAATAAAATAAAGGGGTTTGAGAGAAAAATCTTGGGAGTAGAAAGGGAGAGACAGAATGGGGGCACATTATTTCACATTAAGGATGGAAGAAAAAGATTTTCCAATGAAGGAAGGTGAGAAGGAATAAGTGAACGTCATTCTCATTGGATTTGGGTTAAGGAGGGAATAACATAAACACTCAGTTGGATATCTTACCCTATAGTAAAGTAGGAGGGAAGAGAGAAAGAGCGTGAAGATGATAGAAGGGAGGACAGATTGGGGAGAGGTAGTCAGAAGCAAACGCTTTAGAAAAGGGACAGGGTCAAAGGAGAAAACAAATAATGGGGGACAGGATAGGATGGAGGGAAAAAATAGTCTTTTACAACATGACTATTATAGAGGTGTTTTGCATAACTACACATGTATAGCCTATGGTAAATTGCTTTTTTTCTCAATGGAGTTGGGTTGGGAAGGAAAAAGGGAGAGAATTCGGAACTCAACGTTTTACAAACAAATGTTAAAAAAAAAACTTTTGCATGCAACTGGGAAATAAAATATACAGCCAATGATGTATAGAAATCTATCTTGCCCATCAAGACAGAAAAGGGAAGGGGATAAGAGGAGGAGGTGATAAGAAGGAGGTTAGTCTGTGAAAAGGACTCATCAGAATGCATGCCATCGCAGGGTGTGGTGGAGGGGAAAGATGGGTAGAAAATTTGGAACTGAAAATCTTGTGGAATGAATATTGAAAACTAAAAATAAATTTAAATCTTAAAAAAAGAAAATTGTTCATATCCTTTAACCAGCTCTTTACTGGAAAAAAGCTTTTGCATTTACATATTTCTCATAATGTTGTATATATCTTGTGTATCAAACATTTATCAGAGATTTTTGACAGACTTTTCCCCAGTCAGTGGCTTCCCTTCCTTTTTAAATTTTTTAAATATATTTATTTATTTATAGTTTTCAACATTCATTTTCACAAGATTTTGAGTTCCAAATTTTCTCCCCATATCTCCCCTTCCCTACCCCAAGACATCATGCATTCTGATAACCCCTTTCCCCAATCTGCCTCCTTCTTTCACATCCCCTCTCTTCCCTTATTCTCATGTCCTCCATTTTATTGTAGGGCAGGATAGATTTCTATACCCCGTTACCTGTGCTTATGATTTCCCAGTTGCAAGTTAAAACAATTTTTAACATTCATTTTCAAAACTATGAGTTCCACCTTCTCTCCATTCCTCCCTCCCCACCCATTCTTACTGAGAAGACAAGCAATTCAATAGAAGTTATACCTGTAAAGGTATGCAAAAGACTTCCATAAAAGTCATGTTGTGAAACACTAACTGTATTTCCCTCCATCCTATCCTGCCTCTCATCTGTCCTATTCTCTCTTTTGATCTTGTCCCTCCCCGAAAGTGTTTACTTCTGGTTACACTCTCCTCCCATTTACCCTCCCTTCTATCAACCCCCACAACCCACTTATCCCCTTTTCCCCTATTTTCCTGTAGTGTAAGATAGATTTTCATACCAAATTGAGTATGCATGTTATTCCCTCCTTAAGCCAAATGTGATGACAGTAAGATTCACTTTTTCCCTCTCACCTATCCCCTTTTCTCCTCCATTGAAATAGTTTTTCTTGCCTCTTTTAGGAGAAATAATTTGCCCCATCCAATTTTTCCCTTTCTGCTCCCAATGTATTCCTCTCTGACCCCTTAATTTTAATTCTTAGATAATCTCCCGTCCTATTCAACTCACCCTGTGCCCTTGGTCTATATGTATATAATCTCTCAAACTGCCCAAGTACTGAGAAGCCTCAAGAGTTACAAATATAATCTTTCCATGTAGAATAGTAAACACTTCAACTTTGGAAAGTTCCTCATGATTTGTCTTTCCTGCTTATCTTTTCATGCTTCTCTTGATTCCCCTGTTTGAAAGTCAAATTTTCTATTCAACTCTGGTCTCTTCATCAAGAATGATTGAAAGTTCTCTATACCATTGAATGGCCATTTTTCCGCCTGAAGTATTGTACTCAATTTTGCTGGGTAGGTGATTCTTGGTTTTAATCCTAACTCCTGTGATTTCTGGAATATCAAATTCCAAGCCCTTTGATACCTTAATGTAGAAGCTGCTAGATCTTGTGTTAACCTGATTGTACTTCCACATTATTCAAATTGTTTCATTCTGCCTGCTTGCAATATTTTCTCCTTGGTTTGAGACCCTGCAATTTGACTATAGTATTCCTAAGAGTTATTCTTTTTGAAACTCTGATGCATTCTTTCAATATTTATTTTACCCTCTGGTTCTAGAATATCAGGGCAATGTTCTGTGATAATTTCTTGAATGATGATGTCTAGAATCTTTTATTTTTTGATCCTGGCTTTCAGGTAGTCCCATAATGTTTAAATTTTCTCTCTTGGATCAATTTTCTAGGTCGGTTGTTTTTCCAATGAGATATTATACATTGTCTGTTATTTATTCATTCCTTTGGTTTTATTTAAGAATTTCTTGATTTTTCATAAAGTCATTAGCTTCCATCTGCTCCATTCTAGTCTTTATGGAATTATTTTCTTCAGTGAGTTTTTGGACCTCCTTTTCCATCTAGCCAGTTCTGCTTCTTAACACATTCTTCTCTTCATTGGCTTTTTGGATCTCTTTTGCCATTTAGGTTAGTCTGTTTTTTAAAGTGTTCTTTCCTTCAGCATATTTTGTGGTGTCCTTTTGCCAGCAGTTGTCTCGTTTTTCATGATTTTCTTTCATCACTCTCATTTCTCTTCCACGTTTTTGCTGTACTTCTCTTACTTGATTTTCAAAAAGTTTTTGACCTCTTCCTGAAACCAATTCATATTTTTCTTGGAGGTTTTGGATGGAGGAACTTTGACTTCTCCTCACAGTTCCAGGACAGAAAAGTGCTTGTGATCACTCACAGACCAGAGCACAGGCTAGAAGAGGAGTGGACATCTCTCTTTTGACACCACATTGGAGGAACTGAGGATTTGAAGCTCCCTAAAAAGTATATCTGAGGGTAGCTACACAAGCCTCCTGAAGCTTGCAATGGTGCACCCTCTGTGCTGGGAGCAGAATGTGCATTAATCAAGAGTTTAAATGTCTTATATCGGTTAGGAAAATGACCAAACAGCAGAAAAAGCCTCAGATTATACAATTTTACTTTGGTGGTAGTGGCTGTAGGCACATATAGGGACAGAGCTCCTACATCCAAGGCCTTCAAAGAAAATATGGGTTAGTCTCAGCTCATGTAAGAACTCAAAAAGGATTTTGAAAATCAAATCAGAGTGGGGCAGAGCCAAGATGGCAGAGTAAAAACAGGGAAACGCTTGAGCTCTCTCCTCCAAACCTCAAAATACCTATAAAAAAGTCTTTAAACAAATTCTAAGGCAGCAAAAGCCACAAAATGACCAAGTGAAACAGATTTCCACTCCAAGAAAATCTGGAAGGGTCTATTGCACGAGGCTTAGAGCAAAGTAAGCCCAGCATGGATTACACTGGCACTGATGAGACTGGAGTAGGCCTCAGGGCGCTGAATCACTGGAAACTGTGGCAGTTTCCAAATTTCTCAATCCACAAAAGCCAAAGAGAGCTTCAAAATCAGTGAGAAAGCTCTCTCACCTGGGTGAGAGAGGAAAGTCACCCATTCCCAGCCCTAGTCCCATCCCCAGGTCCAAAGCAGGAGCAGTCACTGCTGTATTGGTGGCTGCTTCTGGAGATCTTGGCCTGTAGATAGTGGGGGAATGGAATGGATGATATGGATAGCAGTAGTGGGTGGCAGTTCTGGGGCAAGGAAGAGGACTGGTGTGGCAGAACAGGTGGTAGCACTGAAGAGAGAATCGTACTCAGAGTTCTAGAGCAGAAAAGAGCTTTTGTGGCTGCTCAGAGACTATAGCACATGCCAGAATAAGAGCATACACCTAACCTTTGATCATATCACTTGGAGGAACTCAGAATTTACAAGTTTCTATAGACATCTCTGAAATGAGTTGCACTAAACCCCTGAAACTTGGGGTAATACACCTTCCTCTTAACAAAGAGCTCAAATGTGAAGTAATTGGCTGGAAAAATGACCAAACAGGGGGAAAATAGTACTATAGAAGGTCAATATCTTGGTGAAGGTGTATTTTCTCATGTCCCCAACAAGGAAGATCAAAGCATATGACCTGAGGAAGAAAGTAAGATCAAGGCTCCTATATTCAAAACCTCCAAGAAAAATATCAAATGGTCTCAGGTCATGGAAGAGCTCAAAAAGGATTTTGAAAATCAATTAAGAGAAGTAGAGGAAAAATTGGGAAGAGAAATGAGAGTGATTCAAGAAAAGCATGAAAAGTGGATCATTAGCTTGGTAAAGGAGATCTTCTGCAAAACAAAAATGCTGAAGATAATCAAGTAAGAGAAGTAGAGGAAGGATTGTGAGGAAAATGGGAGTGATGTAACAAACTCATGAAGGGAGATTCAGCAGCTTGTTAGCGAAGACCCAAAGGATTGTTGAAGAAAATGACACCTTGGGAAATGTACAATCCCAGGTGACAAAGGAGGTCCAGGGGGCCAACGAGGAGCAGAATGCTTGAGGAATCAGAGCTGGCAAAATGAGAAAGGAGGTCCAAAAGCTCACTGAAAAGAGTAGTTCCTTAAAATGTGGAATGGAGAAAATGGAAGCTAATGACTCTAGGAGAAATTAAGAAATTATAAAGCAAAACCATAAGAATGATAAAATGGAAGATGATGTGCAATATCTCATTGGAAGAATGGTTGACCTGGAAAATATATCCAGGAGAGATCATTTAAAAATTATTGGACTGTCTGAAATCCCTGATAAAAGGAACAGCCTGGATATCACCTTTCAAGACCTTATCAAAGGAAGCTGACCTGATATTCTGGAATTCAGCCTGTTCTCAAATTATTTCCAATCTACTACTGTAGTTTGACACTTGAACACAAACCAATTGCCAAGAAGTGGTCAGATACATGCACATATTTTCATGTTCTTTTTCTGTGCACCACACCAGAATAGTTTTCTATTACTCTGTAATTGTACCACATTAGCTGTGTAATCATGTGATTAAGACACTATGACTATAGCAGATGATTTGAAAACCACATCATTGAATATGGGTATTACAAGCCACTTTGAATTCATCATGGATCATCCCAAATGTTCTACATAAATAAAGCTTGTATCACCTTCTATTGCAGGCTTTTCCCTTATTTAAACTTATCTTCCACTTCAGATAACATTTTCTTTCTTTTATCAGGAGGATTTTCAACTGATTTTCGACACTGTTGAGTTATTAGACTTATGTATATTTTTGGTGAAAAAGTTATTTTAAAATTCTATCAGTTTCAGGGAGGAGGGCAGGGCCAAAATGATAGAATGGAAGCACCTACCTACTTGAGCTCTCCTCCCAAAGCCCTTAAACTACCTGTAAAAAATTACTCTAAAATAAATTCTGGAGTAACAGAAGCCACAAAATGACAGAGTGAAACAAATTTCCAACCCAAGACAACCTGTAAGGCCCACAAGAAGGGTCTATGGCACTGGGCTCAGAGTGGAGCACAACTCCGGAAGGGCTGCTGGCACACAAGACTGGAGATGGCTTCAGGGTGCTGAATCACAGGAAACTGATGTGGTTTCCAGATTTCTCAACCCACAAAAACCAAAGACAGCTTCAAAGGTCATTGAGAAAGGTCTTTCAAATGAGTGAAAGTGGAAAGGTCTGGCCCCAGTCCCAGCCCAAAGATGGTGGCGGCCACTGCTGTACCAGCAGCCTCTTCTAGACCTCTGGTGTACAGACCCTGGGGGAATTGAGCAGCTGATCTGCATCTCAGTATTGAGTGGTGGTTCTGGAGTTAGGAGATGCACTGGTGTGGCAGAGCTGGTGGAAGCTGTGAAGAGGGAATCCTATTCGCAGATCAAGGGCAGAAAAGAATTCTTGTGGTTGTTCCCAAACCAGAGAGCAGGCCAAGAGAGGAGTAAACACCTCTCCATTGACTATGCCACTTTGGAGGAACTAAGAACTTACAGGTCTCCAAGGATATCTTGGAGAACAGCTGCACAAATCTCTGAAACCTGGGATAGTATAACCTCCACTTGACAAAGGATTCAAAAGTCAAATAATTGGCTGGGAAAAAGCCTAAAAAGGGGAAAAAATAAAACTGTAAAAGGCTGCTTTCTTGATGAAACAGTATTTTCTTCCATTGTTTTGGATGAGGGAGAGCAAAGCATAGAACGAGAATAGGATGAAATCATACAATTGGAGGAAGATAAAAAGGTTAAGACTCCTCCATCCAAAGCCTCCCCAAAAATATAAAATGGTCTCATGCCATGGAAGAGATCAAAAAGGATTTGAAAGTCAAATGAGAGAGGTGGAGGGGAAATTGGCAAGAGAAATAAGAGTGATGCAAGGAAATCATGAAACACAAGTGAATAATTTGCTAAAGAAGAGCCAAAAAAAATGCTGAAGAAAATAAGACCTTTAAACATAGACCAACCCAAAGGGCAAAAGAGATTCAAAATGCCAATGAGGAGAAGAATGCATTAAAAAGCAGAACTAAGAAAATTGAAAAGGAGATCCAAAAGTTCATTGAAGAAAACAGTGCTTTAAAAATTAGAACTGAGCAGATGGCAGCTAATGACTTTAAGAGAAATCAAGAAATTACAAAACAAAACCAAAGGAATGAAAAAATAGAAGTCAATGTGAAATATCTCATTGGAAAAACAACTAACCTAAAAAATAGATCTAGGAGAGATAATTGTAAAATTTTTGGTCTACCTGAGAACCACAATCAAAAAGAACCTAGACATCATCTTTCAAGACATTATGAAGGAAAGCTTCCATGATATTCTAGAATTGGAGGGTAAAATAAAAATGGAACAAATTCACCAACCACCTATGGAAAGAGACCCCAGTAAAAAAAAACTTCTTGGCATATTGTGGCCAAATTGCAGAGTTCCCAGATCAAGGAGAAAATATCACAAGCAGCCAGAATGAAACAATTCAAGTATTGTGGAAATGCAATCACAATAACACAGGATTATCAGCTTCTAACCAAAGGGATTGTAGTTTTTGGAACATGATATTCCAGAGGTCAAAGAGCTAAGATTAAAACCAAGAATCACCTACCCCCAAAAAACTGACTGTAATACTTCAGGGGAAAAAATGGAATTTCAGTGAAATAGAGGACTTCCAAGCATTCTTGATGAAAATACCAGAGTTGAACAGAAAATTTGACTTTCAAACACAAGAACCAAGAGATGCATGAAAAGGTAAACAGGAAACAGAAGCCATAAGGGACTTGTTAAAGTTGAACTGTTTACATTCCTACATGGAAAGATGATATTTATAACTCATGAGACTTTTTTCAGTATTAGTGTGGTTAGAGGGAATATATGTATATGCATATTATATTTGTGTAGGTATATATATATATAATATATATGCACATATATATGCATATATATATAAATGTATACATATATAGGTGCATGTGTGTGTATATATACATACTCAGAGGGCAAAGGGTGATCTGAATATGAAGGGAGAAGACCTAAAAAATAAAATTTACTGTTGAGTAGAAAATTTTAGGAGTAAGAGAAAGGGAGAAGTAGAATGCAGCAAATCATCTTACATAAAAGAAAGAGCTTCTCACAATGGAGGGGAAGACAGGGAAGATGAAACGGAATAACTGAGCTTAACTGTCATGGAATTTGGCTTAAGGAGGCAAGAACATACGCTCAAGTGCATAAAGAAATATATTGTATCCTGCAGGAAGGCAGAAGGGAAGGGGATAGCAGAGGGAAGATAATAGAAGGGACAGCAAATTGGGGAAAAGGATAATCAGAAGCAAACACTGTTGTGAATGAACAGATCAAGGGAGAGAATGGAATAAATGGAGGGCAGAATAGAACAATGAGAAATGTGTTTAGTCTTTCACAGACTAACTATTATAGAAGTATCTTGCATGGCTACACATTTCATCTATATTGAGTTGCTTTCTTCCTCAATGAGGGTGTGTGGGGGAGGGATGAAGGGAGAGAATATGGAACTCAAAGCTTTAATAATAAATGTTAAAAAATTGTTTTTGCATGCAAATGGGAAATAAAATGTACAGGCAGTGGGGTATACAAATCTATTTTGTCCTACAGGAAAAATAGAGGGGAGGGGGATGGTAGAAAGCAGGGGAGTAATAGAAGAGAATACAGACTGGAGGAAGGAGTGGATGGGGTATGTGCTGTCCTGGGGTTGGGTTGGGGAGAGATGTGGAGAAAATTTTGAATTCAAATTCTTGTGGAAGTGATGTTGAAAACTCAAAATAAAGAAATTATATATATATATATATATATATATATATTTTAAAAATTATATCAGCTTCAATAGATCTTTGGTACACTGAAAGTGTACCAAAAAAAGAACATTAATGCAATAAGTAAAGTTATTTAATGAGAACTCTCAAAATAGTCATCCAGATTCATCACACTGAGCTAATGAAACTATTGAAATATTATTTAATTGATGGCAGTTCTGAAATACTGGCACAAACTTTGTTTGAGATAAACCTCATGTTGGGTATAAAAAACAGAAAATATAATTAAGAAGTTATTAATTTAATTTTGTTTTATTTGGGGATAATATCCACAACCACAATGTGAAATTCATAGTAAAGTTCTTGTAAATATCAGCTTAAAAACATCTCTTCTATTTCAACATTTTCAACCCAAACATGAAATCTATGTTGATAAACCTGTTCACTTCTGAAGTAGAAGATTTAAAAACAGGCACTATTGATTCATTTATTTTTGTGGCTAAACAAGAAAGTAGAAAATATTTGAAGCTTTAAAAGTTCTGTGAACTGTCAAATTACCAAAAAAGAGGTCTCTCATATATTAAAGAAAAATTGACTTTGCCATGTGATGAAGAAATTGTCTGGTATAAATGTGGAGATGGTTCCATTCAGAAGTTGGGAATGATACCCATTTTTAACAATAGAGTGTCCTTTTGGATACATAGTATTTCCAGTGATGTTGAACAAGTTAGTGTAGAAAGAGTTCAAAAAATGACATTTATCTTTATTAGGACATTATATTATAATCTGTCTTAACTCTCCTTTTTTATTTTGAGTTCCAAATTTTCTTCCTCCCTCCAGTCACTTCCCCCTCAATGAGAAGGGAAGTAAAAGATCTGTTTTACATGTGACATCACACTACATATATTTCCCCATTAGCCATGTCACAAAAAATAAAGGAAGAAAAATACAGTGAAAAGAAGTATGTTTCAAAATGTAGTCTGAGTGCATCAGTTCTCTACATGAGCTCTTTGGAATTGTTTTGGATCATTGTATTAATTAGAGTAACTAAGTCTTTCAGAGTTCATAAATATCTCTTTATAATTTCTCTGTTACTGTGCACAGTGTTCTCCTGGTTCTTCTGCTCACTTCACTTTACATCAGTTCATATAAGTCTTGCCCTATTTTTTTATGAAACCACCACCATTATTTCTTATAGTAGTATTCTATCATAATCAATATGCTGCCAATTGATGATCATTCCTCTGTTGCTTATCTGTTCAGAAACTCTTCTCTTATCCAGAGATCTGAAAGTTATAATTTTCCATGTTCTCCTAATTTGCTTATGATATCACCTTTATATTTAAATAATGAACCCATTATGACCCTATATTAGTATACAATGTTAGACATTGTCCTATGTCAGGTTTCTGCCCAATTGCTTTTGAGTTTTCCCATCAATTTTTGTCAAACAGTGAGTTCCTGCCTTAGAATATTGAATCTATGGATTTATCAAATGTTACATTACTATGGTCATTTTCTACTGCATGTATTGTATGTCCAAGCTGTTCTACTGATCCACCACTCTATTTCTTAGCCAGAAGCAGATTGTTCTCATGATTACCTCTTTGTAATACAATTTGAAATCTGATACTGCTGGGCGACTTTCCTTCACATTCTTTTCATTCATTTCATCGATTTTCTTCATCTTTTTTCTCTTCTATTTGAATTCTGTTATTATTCTTTTGAACTCTGATTCCTTGGTGGTTTGACTGATACTGAATGGGTAGATTAATTTGGGCAGAGCTCTTATTTTTATTACATTGGCTTGGCCAAACCATAAGCTATTGATATTTCTCTAGTTATTTAGATATGTTTTTATTTGTGTGAAAATGGTTTTGTAAACATGTTCATATAGTTCTGGATTTTTTGCCAGGTAGACCCCCAAATATTTTATATGGTCTGAAGTTAATTTAAATTGAATTTCTGTTCTATTGTTTCCTGCTGCATTGTGTTGGTATCATATAGAAATGTTGATAATATGTGTGGATTTATTTTACATCCTGAAACTTCCCTAAGTTAATGTTTCAATGAATATTTTAGTTGATTCTCTTCACTTCTTTGGGGCATATCATTATGTCATATGCAAAAACTGATAGCTTCCTTTCTTCTTTACCTATTCTAAGTCCTTTATTTTTTTCTTCTCTTATAGCTATACCTACCATTCTTAGTACACTATTGAATAATAGTGACGCTAATGGACATCCTTGCTTCATCCCTGATCTTATTGGTAAGGCTTTTACCACATTACCATTAAATGTAATGTTTGCACTTGGTTTTAGATAGATAGTATTTGTCATTTTAAGGAAAGTTTAATTTATTCCTGTGCTAGTAAACATAGCAAGTGTTCATAGTAATATTCAGTGATTTTTTTATAGATATGGGTATTGTATTTTGTCCAAAGCTTTTTTTGTTTTGCTTCCATAGATAACATTATATTACTTGCCATTTTTGTTTTGATATGCTCAATCATGGTTATACTTTTTTTAAAATTTCAAACTTATCCTGTATTACTGATATAAATCCCACCTGGTCATGGTGTATGATCATTTTTATATTTTACTTTAATCTCCTTACTAATATTTTATTTAAAAATGTACATCAATATTCATTACAGAAATTGATCTCTAATTTTCTTTTTCTATTTTTGATCTCTTGCTAAAGTAGAAGATATCAAGCTAAAGTTATGAAGACCATATTTCTGTCATAGAAGGAATTTGGCAGAATTCCTTTTTCTATTATTTTTTTTAAATTTATACAGCATTGGAATTAACTGTTCTTTAAAGGTTCTTCAGCTGGTCCTAGGAAGTATTTTTTTTTTTTTGGAATCTCATTTATGGCTTTTGCAAATTCTTTTTTAAAGATAGGTTATTTAAATATTCCATTTCTTCTTCTGTTAATTTGGGCAATTTATTGTTTTAAAATATCCATCATTTACATCATTTTGTTTAACTGAAATATAATTGAGCAAAATAAATTTTAATTATTTTGTTAATTTCAACTTCATTGATAGTGACTTTAACATTGATTAATTGATTTTCTTATGCTTTTAAAATCAATTTATCTATTCTTTCATAAAACCAGATTCTAGTTTTATTTATTGGCTCAATTTTTTTTCTTTCAATTTTATTAACCTCTCCTTTGATTTTCTGGATTTTTATCTTGGTGAAAAACTGAGGATTTAAAATATTTTTTGTTTTTAAGTTGCATGCCCGTTTTATTGATCTGCTTTGCACCTTTTTTTTTTTTTTTTTTTTTTTACTAATGTAAGGATTTGGAGACAGAAAAATTTCCTCTAAATATTCCTTTGGTTGAATCCCATCAATTATGGTATGTTCTCTCATTGTTGTTTTCTTCGTTGACAATTTTGGTTGTTTCTACAATTTGTTTTTCAACTCATTCATTGTTTAGGATTAGTTTAATTTCAAGTTAATTTTTTGACTATATTTCCAAGGCTCAGCAATACAAGGCCTGTTAATGAATGTATTTTTATTGCATTGTGGTCTGAAAAGGGTACAATCAATATTTCTGCTTTTCTGCCTTTGTCAAGATTTAGTGGCCTAACACATGGTCATCTTTTGTAAAGGTATCATATATAGTTGAGAAAAAGATATGTTACTTTCTATTCCCATTTAATTATCTCTAGAATTCTATTATATGGACATCTATTATATATGTGCTATCCATTATATATGTATATATATTCTAAAATTGTATTCATCCCTTTAATTTCTTTTGTATTTACTTTATGCTTAACAATGCATAAATGAGTATTATTATTGATAATATCTTAAATCAAATATATTTCCCTTTTTACCAGATAGTTAAACATAAGTTGACTGTAGTAGGTAAAGTTTACCTACATTTGCACAAAGCATTTGAAAGAAAAATCCATATTCTTGTGAAAAAGCTAGACAGATATTAGTTGAAGATACATTTAAATTCACTCAGATACGTTCGATTGACTAGCCTTGAAAAACGGAGAACATTATCCACAATAAGAGCAATGCTGTAACAAAGGATTCATGACGAAAAATTTTATACACCTTCAGAAAAAGAACTGATGGTATCTCGATAACAGACCAAAGCATAATATTTTTCTCTTCCTTCCTTCCTTCCTTCCGTCCTTCCTTCTTTCCTTCCTTCTTTCCTCCCTCCCTTCTTTCTTTCTTTTTCTTTCTTTCTTTCTTTCTTTCTTTCTTTCTTTCTTTCTTTTTTTCTTTCTTTCTTTCTTGTATTCTTCCACAAATTGACTAATGTGGAAATTTGTTTTAAATTATTGCACATGCATAACCTATATGAGGTTGCTTACCACTCAGGGCAAGAGTATAGTGCCAATGTGATATTCACAACGCCTATGGTGGCCATCAATATCCTGGTGCAATTCTGAATCAAGAAATACAACAGATTCTCCACATGGAAGACAGAATCAAAATGCTTATTCAGACACTAGAAACCAAATTCATCATTGTAACAAAAATCTATACACAATAACAATGCAGAGAACAACTCCATCCTCAACTCTTCCCCTTGCTAGGTTTCCCACAAACCAGCTCCATTAAACAAATCACAAGCAGATGCTTTTTAAAAAAACACAATCATTTTCACTCATGTTAGCCAGCAGCATACTTGCCTGAATCCTTCCTAGCTCTGACTGCTCTCTCACTAATTTCCTCTCAGCTCTACTCTAGCCCTACTCCTTCCTGTTCCACCCTTCCCAATCCACCTATTCAGCAAACTTCTTCCACCACAGGCTCCATGTGACTTAGACTCATGTGATTCTAGCTTCCATATAACCCCGGCAGGTTACACGAGCCTATTAAAGAATGGGAAAGATCTCCCCATTTAAATTACCTTCCTGGGGTGGGGGAGGAAAGATAGATTTTGAACTCAAAACTTTAAAAAAGAACGGTAAAACATTTTTACATGCAACTTGCAAAAAATAAAATTTAAATTTAAAAAATTTAAAAATAGTCATTAACGTTTCAATATCAGCTTGGAAGGAAGCTTCCAGTAGAGTTTCTAAGAGATTGAGGATTGGTCCTTCACTATTCAAAATTTGTATCAATGACTTAGTTGAAGATGTAGATACACTCATCAAATTTCCATGTGACAAAAAGTTGGGCAAGAGAGCCAACAAAGGGCAGGTAGATTCAAGATCCAAAAAAGTTCCTGAGCATTGGACTGAATCTTTAAAAATTGGATTTTAATAGGGATAAAATATAAAATCACAGGTAGAGGATGGGGTATACGCTGATTAAAGAGTGTCTGCAGAAATTTGGAAGCTTTTAGTAGGCTGCAAGTTCAATACGAGTCATCAATGTGATGTTATTGCAGTCTTGGGCTATATTGAGAGAAGTATAGTTTTCAGGAATAAGGAGATGATAGTCACACTATACTCAGTCCTTGCCAAACCAGATCTGGACAATTGTGTTCAATTCTGGATACCACAATTTTCAAAAGACAGAGCTACAGAGAGTTCAAAAGAAGGCAACCAGAATGAGGAAAGACCTTGAGTCTATATTAGAAGAAGACTAGTTGAATAAATTAGAGATGAACAAAAGCCTAGAAAGTAAGAGACTCTGGAGTGGCAGGATAGCTCTGGAGAACTCACCATATTAATACTGAACTTGGTGAAGATAGTGTATCAGCATGGCCCTGCTAACACTATAGGTCAGAACTCCCAAACTAAAAAGCTCTGCTAACCTCCGCCTCTCTAGTAGCTGGGATTATAGGTATACACCACCAAATATGCTTAAAACCTCTCATTTTCTAGCCAAAATGCTCTTCTAGTAATGGCTACCAATCATGACATGTCTTGTCTCTGGATGATCAGAATTGTGAGTCATCCAAGGCAAAATAGTGAGATAAATGGTGGGTATAAGTAGGTTGGGATTTATTGACAAATAAACACAAAATACAGTGTAAAAGATATCATTAAGGAAATGCATATCCAGAAATCAAATAGTGAAAATAAGGACATGTTGAATTTGGGGTTTGGATGACTCCAATCCTGCCCTTGACAATGATTAGCAATATAGACATGGCTGAGTCATGTAACTTTTGGGCCTCATTTTCTGCATATTGTAAAGGGGGATAATAATATCTATTGTAGCTACCTTGTAGGGTGATTGTGATGATAAAATCAGTTAGTCAATCAACAAATCAATATGCATTTATTAAGCGTATACTGTGTGCCAGGTGCTAGTCACTGGAGATACAAATATAAAGGATGAAACAATTCCTACCCATAAGGAGTTTACATGAGATAACACATGTAAAGCACTTGACTAAATTTAAAATGTTACTTGAAATGTCAGCTGTGGTCATTCATATTACAGATAAACAGCCAGGCTCCTGATTGCTTGTCACGAAATGTTAAAAACAGAAGGTCTCTGGCATATTGGGTCAAACTTCAATATAGCATTTATGGAGAAATATGGACAGAAATCACACAGAATGAAGTCATGAATGAGTATCACTGTGCACTAGTGGACCAGTACTAGCATTATTAGGAGCACAGATCCATCAAATTATCCAAGTATATGTATCTTATTCCTCTAGGAAACTATAAGGATTACATAAACAAAGATGGTATCATCTTAACTAACATTTTGCATCTTGACCGACTTTCATAGGCTTAGCTCTTCTCAGCAACACAAAGATCTAAGACAATCCCAAAAGACACATGAGGGAAAATGTTATATCCTCATCCAGAGAAAGAATTATGAAGTCTGAACGTAGATCAAAGCGTGCTCTTTCCTCTTTATTTTTCTTTCTCATATTTTCCCCCTTTGGTTCTGATTCTTCTTTCACAGCTTGACTAATGTGTATGTGTGTTTGATGTGATTGTACATGTATGACCTATATTGTATTTTTTGTCATTTTAGGCAGGGGTCTGGAGAGGGAGGGAGAAAAAAATTTGGAACTCAAAATCTTATAGAGATGAATGTTGTAAACTGTCTTTGCTCGTAATTACAAAAATAAAATACAATTAAGTAGAAAAAATAAAAGAAAATTTTGCATCTCTCCCAGTACCTGTAAAATGGTTCTCCCCACAGTAGACATTTAGCAGATAATGTTTTGAAATAAACTTGTGATCAAATGAGTTAAGTCATATTTCTACTGTTCTCTGTCCTGGTTGGACCACATATGAAATACTGTGCTCAGTTCTGGAGCCTCATCCAAGGAAGTGCATCAACAGGCTGGCACATGTCCAGAAGAAGACGACAAAAGCAGTGAATAGATCGGAGACCACGCGACACACCGAGCAACTGAAGTAACTGGGGATGATCACCTTGAACTGAGGCAGTCATGGGGAAGAAGAAAAATAAGTGGTATTTATATACTTTAATGCTTGCAAAACAGTTTCAAGAACCAGTAGGCTTCAGCAGTTGTTGTGTCATTGACTGCTACGGTCCTCCAGGCCTTACCATTTGCCCTGCCTCTTTGCCCTGCAGACCTCTAGCACTGTCCTCAACCTGCATCTGAACTGTCACTTAGGGGTTGTTTTCCCCAAGAAATATGGGAGCTCCTTGGAAGCAGGGACTGTCTTGCAGTTTCTGTTCATTGCCCTGGCACTCGGCACATGGAAAGCGCTTATTCACTTCTTTTTTATTCATTCACTCATTATCAAATTTATGCCCAAAGCAATGCCTTTATGAGTAGAACCACGTTATGGGCAGAATGAAGGTCCTAGTGTTATATATCGAGTGTCAGAGATGAGATTCAAACTCAAACTTTCTAGATTCTAAGTTCAATGATTTTAAAGGGAGGGAGGGGAGGAAGGAAGGAAGGAAGGAAAAAGGGAGGAAGGAAGGAAGGAAGGAAGGAAGGAAGGAAGGAAGGAAGGAAGGAAGGAAGGAAGGAAGGAAGGAAGGAAAGAAGGAAGGAAAGAAGGAAGGAACGAAGGAACGAAGGAACGAAGGAACGAAGGAAGAGAAGGGTTTGTTTCAGCTGAATCAACCCTCACACACGTGCCTCTAGGAATTCTGTGTGTCATCCACTTAAAACCACTGATCACAAGTCCCAACAATATATTCACTTTTGCTAGGCTAACCAGGGGGAATTCATCAGAATGGTAGATTAAGAGACAAAAGATAATATAGTACAAACCTCTCATTTTAAAGAACAGAAACTGAGTCCCAGAAGGATGGAAGGACAATTGTTGGAATCAAAATTTTGGAATAGGAACACACATCCTCTGATTCAAATTCAGTGTTTTTCCCAAAACACAAAAGTACTTTTCACTGACTTAAACCAAAAGACATTTCATTTAAAAGAATATCAAATTAAATGACAAAGAAATATTCTCATGTACACAAGGGCCCAATTACCACATTTTCAGTAGAGAAGATGAATACCCATGGAGAGATATCCATATAAGGGACACATGTGACTAGGACTTATAAGAAGGGGTACATGTTCAGGAGACACATTCCTTCAAAGCAAACATAATGCAGAAGCAGTTCACAGTCGTGAGGCTTCAGAGCTGAAAATATCCTGTAAGAGTGTAGAGCACTCTTCTCCTTGGTTATTTTTTAGCTAATTCAGTGTATCTTTTACTCTCTGCTACCATCTACTGGAGGAACAGCATCTTCTGGTCAGACTCTTTCTTGCAGGAGAGAGCCAAGGTTTTATTAAGTATGTAGTCTAGGATACTGACCAGTGACACATAGACTAGTGTTTTCAAAAATGACCCAGTAATGCCACTACTTGGTCTATTTCAAAAAATAATTAGGGAAAAATGGCAAGAACCTATATGTCCAAAAAGGTTTGTGGCATCTGCTTTTGTAGGGACAAATAACTGGACATTGCAGGGATACCCATTAATTGGGGAATGGCTGAACAAGTTGTGCTATACGATTGTGATGGAACACTACTGTGCCATAAAAATAATGAGCTCAGTGATTTTAGAAAAGCATGGAAGGACTTGAACAAAATAACAAAGAGGAAAATGAGTGGAATAGAGAGAACATTGTGTACCGAAAGGGCAAAATTGTTCGAAGGATGACTGAGGAAATAGGTGACTTAGAATATTATAAACACCTGAATTAACTCTAAAGGACATGTGAAGAAAGCTGTTATCTGCATTCAGAGAACGACTGATAATAATAAAAAAGAAATTTACTTGATAATTTGGTTGTATATTTGAAATGAAGAGCAAGTTGTGCGTAGCATATGTGCAGTTTTATGAGAAATAAAACTTTTTATTGTACTACATTATGGAAATGTTTTATTCCATAAATTAAAAAAAATTAAAAACAAAGCAAAGAACAACCTAGGTTATGATTCAGTACTCTTTCCATTGTCTGCTCTTTCTATTTAATTTGCATCTGAGTCAAATGTACTTTATAGTTTTATCAATCTCTTGGGCCTGGGTTCCACTTTAGTAAATAGCAAAATAGATCAGTAAGGGTCCTATGGGAAGCTTTGTAGTAAAATAGAAATAACACAGGATTGCAATCAGAAGACCTGAATTTGAATGTAATGTGAGTGACCTTGGGCTAGTCACATGCTTTCTGAGTCTCAGTTACTTTATTATTAAAATTAAGAAGTTGGACTAGCTAACCTGTACGATCCCTTATTGTGCTAATTTTATAATTTGATGATCCTATGAGGGAAAGCATTTTCACAGATACCCCTGATGGCTCTCATATTCTGTGAAAATCATTAGGGCTGGAAAGAATGGAAGAAGATGAAAAGAGATTGTGAACCTTGCCCCACTTTCCCCATTCATCCCCCTCAAAGAACCACTGCTTTTCTGTGCTACTTTCTAGACAATTCGAAACCATCAGTTTCTCTACAGATGAATGAATGAAATTGTTGTCGTTGTCGCTGTTTATTCTGTTATGATTCCATGGATCATAGAATACCAGGCCCTTTAATCGTCCACTATCTCTCAAAATCAATCCAAGTTCATGTTCATTGTTTCCACTATGCTATCTATCCATCTCATCCTCTGCCATCCCCCTTTCCTTTTGCCCTCTTCAATTTTTCCCAACATCAGGGTCTTTTGCAATGAGTCCCATCTTCTCGCTATATGGCCAAAATAATTGAGCTTCAGCTTTAATATTTGACTTTCCAGCAAATAGCCTGAATTATTTTCCTTTAAGTATTGATTGATTTGTCCTTCTTTCTGTCCCAGGGACTCTCAAAAGTTTTGTCTAGCACCACAATTCAAAAGTGTAGATCCTGAGATACTCAGGTTTCCTTATAGTCCAGCTCTCACAGCCCTGAATTGCTGCTGGAAAAAACCATGACTTTGACTATACCAATTTATATTGTTGCTTTTGAGTACACTGATCATTTTTGCCATAGCTTTCTTTACAAGGAGCAAATGACTTTTAATTTCATGGCTGCAGTGACCATCTTCAGTGATCTTTGAGCCCAAGAGTATAAAAATGCATCCTTTCTTATCTTCTATTTGCCAGAACATGATGGTACTAATTATTTTAAACTTCAAGCCAGCTTTTACACGTTCCTCATCACCCCCATCAAGAAATGTTTTAATTCCTCTTCACTTTCTGCCATTACAGTGGCATTGTCTGAATAACTGAATTTTTTTTTTTACTATTACTCCCAGCGAGCTTAATTCATCTTTTGAATCATCCAGCACAGCATTTTGCATGTCCTTTGAATATAACTTAAATAAATAAGGTGACAATATACAGGCTTGTCATACTCCTTTTCCAATATTAAATCAATCACTTGTTCCATGCTTGGGTCTAGCTGTTGCTTCCTGATCCACATTCAACTTTTTTCAGGAAACAAGTAAGATGATCTAGTATTCCCACCTTTTTGAGGACTTGCAACTCCATCTACCTCACAGGTAACTCCTTTTCATTTTTTTTTTATTTTGTGTATTTACTATTGTTTCTCTGTAAGAGAACATTTTAAAGATTTCAAGTAACTTCTAGAGAAGTAGATGTTTCAATATTTCATGAGGGGTGTTTCCTTTCTTGGGTAAGAATTTTCCAAATTGTACTTGAGAAAATCTCAGAAGCTTACTATCAGATCAGATGCAAGAAGATATCTAAAGCCATGTTTAATTACTCACTAACACTCATCAATATTTGAGTACCTAAGACAATTGCCCAGATTCTTTTCTTCTCTATGACAGATGAATATAAACTAATGGAGCTTTTACCAGGTAAAGACAGAGAGTAAAACCATCTCTGTGTCTAGACCAGTGTCTCAGGAACATACAGCAACAGATTATAGTCATATGGATGGGTAGTCCCGAAGGGAAATCCCAGTTGAGTGTTCCAGAAAAGCTATGATGGCAGAATTCTGAACCATCTTGCATGCTATATATGGAATATTTGTGCTAAAATTCTCCTAGTATCATTGAATTTTTGAGATGTTACTATAAGCAAAGCACTTTGTAATATAAAAGCATTTAGTGCATGTAAAACATTATTATTATAAATCTATATGTTATTGAAAGCTATATAAATAAAGAAATTAGAAACATCTTAATATGTGCCAAGCATTGTGTTAAGGGCTGGAGATACATTTCTGCTCTCAGAGAATTCAAGTTCTAATGGGATGCATTTTAAAGATAAAAGAGAACTGAAGATATGAGCAAAGCAAGGCAGGAATGAGGAAGTACATTTAGGAGGCTGTAAGGGTTTAGATCTAGGGCACTTGTTTCTCCTGCCAAGAGAAGTGTTCTAGCAGGCCCTTTACAATAACATTCTGCCTGGAGACAGATGACACAGGTCAGCTTTGAAAACTTATTGGTTCCTCTTTTAGTCACTTTTCAATGTTAGAGGACTTAAAGACACCAGCCTAGACTTTTTCTCCAACAAGTGAGGTGCTGAGTGCTATTGATTGGCTCAGAGACCATCCATCCTGCTTGCTCATTCCCTTGATTTCCTGCTCATCTCTGACATGGTTGATGTTTGGATCTCTGCTGGCTGCTGGAAGGTTGGTCTGTTAATGACATCAATGCTGTTGAGTTTATCTGCATCTTGGGCCAGGGACATCCCAGGTAAGTGAAGTAATAGAAATTCCTGAGTCATCTGCACGGGGCCGGGGGGAGTCCTCGATCTTCCAAAAAAAGGGTGGAAAATTACTCCTATTGTGGAATAGAGGCCCCTGGTGAGGCTGGAGAGGGCTCCTTCTGCAGAAAAACAAGCTGATCATTTGGGGTAGATGGTGGAGCAGGGAGCTATGTCAGAGTTATAGATACCCAGGCCATCCTTAGGTTGGTTTGGCATCAATACGTGTTTCTGTGGTCAGGAGCAAGATAGTGGGACTGAGGGGACTGTTTGAGGCCTGAGGAGGTTCCCTTGAGAAAATTCATCTCTCACCTGCACTACAACATCTGTGACTTTCTCAATGCTCAGGTCAGCCCTGTTCTGCTGATTTCTCTCTTAAATCCTTCACTCACACCAATATCAAACAATATTCCTAGACTTCTTACAAGCCTTCTGTGTCTTCCCTTTGCCTCTAGGATCAATGCCTGATTCCTCAACCTGACATTTAAAGCCCAATCCAACTCTCCAGTTCATTTTACTCTCCTTTGAACAATTCCCATTCCAGTTGAACTAATCAATCAGCTTTTCCCTGAATTTAACCCTCATCTCTCTGCTCTAAGTGTTTGTATAAGCTACTCCTCATCCTTAGAATGTACTCCCTCCTCATCTCTGCCTTCAGAGCATTGACTTCCTTCAAAGAACAGTTCAAATGCCTCATGCTCCATGAAAACTTCCTTGATCTCTCCAGGTTCTCTCTTTGCTCAGATTCCCTCATATAATTGTCTTTGGAATACATCTAATGGGGAGTCACTCTATACTCATTGTCCTTGTACCTGGAGTATTCTGGTGCTACCAGGTGAGAGGAAGCCAAAGATGAGTGTGAAGATCCCGTTGTCCACTTCTCTCCCTGTTTATGTGTGTCCTAGTTCCTTACCTGAACTGTTCTGTCTGTTCACAGAGCAGTGACATAGCTCCAATCTAAGTGAGATGTGAGGACTGTGAAAAGAAACTCAGGTGCAGGGAGGGAGGAACAGACCCATCCAGGGCCCTGGAATATACAGCATGTTGGAACTAGGGAATTTCTTCAAGATTCCTTGTTTCCAGACAATCTTGGATCCTCCTTCCAAATATTTAGGTCCAGCCCACTCCACCCCCAAAATCTCAACTTTTAAACAAATGAAGTGATTCTCCTCAAATTTCTCTTACCAGTTTTTCCCTTCCTCTTCTCTGCCTGCCTCCTTTTTTTGTATTATTGTTACCTAGATGTCTTTCTCCCCATTTTGGACTGTAATGATGACATGAAAAAGTTCTGTGGGGTGTTTTTGTATTTCCACAGCTTAAAAATGTTTCACACATAGTAGGGACTTAATGATATCACTCTGGGTTGAAAGTGCCTTCTCTTGAGCACTGGCCTTACATTTCACTAGTCACTCATTGATGAAGACATTTCTTGAACTTCACTAATTTTTCCTTTTTAAACCCTTCGCTGATTTTTGTACAATGTGGGATATTGACTGGAAGTTATTCAGCAAAGTGGCTTTGGGGAAAAGATAACTGAGCCTGTAGTCAGAGGACTTGTGCTACACCCCCAGCTGTGATAATTCCCAGCCTAATGTCCTTGGGTCAGTCATCTCAACAGGCTGTTCCTCAGTTCCATCCTGTGTAAAAGTGGGGAAATGGGCTAGGTGAACCTGAACTTGGGTTGATAAGTAGGAAAATTTTCAAGTAGCACAGAAACCGTTGGAGTAGGGCAGGTGTCTCAGTGTGAAGGACATTTGTTGGCCTGTGCAGTTGTTCTGGGAAATAGGGGCAAGTTGCTCATGTCACAAGGACCCAGGGGGCTGGTGCAGGCAGGAGGAAGATCTTGGAAGGGACTGAGGTGTTGATGACCTGGGAGGGGCAGCTCTGCCCAGGAGAGGGAGCAGCAGGAGGAGGATCTTGATGGGGATTTCCCAGGAGGAGAAAGGGGCTCAGCCTGTGCCTCTAAGATACAACTTTCTGTGGCCCCCCTCACTTCCCTTTGCCCCCTTCTCTACATGAGATGACTGTATGTATGAGTGACTGTGTGTGTGTCTGTGTGAATGTGTGTGCGTGTGTACATGAGTATGGTGTGTGTATGTGAAGGGTGTGTGTGTGTGTGTGTGTGTGTGTCTGTGTGTGTGTCTTGGGTGAGGCCGGAAATAGGAAGCCACGTTTCCGGGATCATGTTTCCAGGGAGAGACAGGGCTCTCTGAGCCTCCAGACTCAAGGACAGCCCCCCAATTACTGCCACAGAGAGGGGGAAGGGAAGGGAGGGGAGGGGCGGGGCCTCGCTGTCCCAGGACAGGACCAGTGACCTCTCCCCCGGGTTCTTAGAGGGGAGGGGGAGCTGGGAGCAAAGGGCTCAGTGGCCGAGGCCATGCAGGTGATCCCTCAGGCACCGCAGGCGGCGGTCCCGGCCTGGTCACTGGGGCGGTGGTCGGTCAGTCTGTCCCCGGCTGACGCTGCTCCGGGTCCGTCCGCAGAGGATTTCGTGTATCAGTACAAGGCTGAGTGTTACTTCACCAACGGCTCGGAGCGGGTGCGGTTTGTGGTTAGAGACATCTACAATGGCGAGGAGATTTTGCGCTTCGACAGCGACGTGGGGCAGTTCGTGGCGGTGACGGAGCTGGGGCGGCCCGATGCTGAGCATAGGAACGGTCAGGAGGAGCTCCTGGAGAAAACACGAGCCGAGGTGGACACGCTGTGCAGACACAACTACGAGGTAGACAAGCCCTTCACGTTGGACAGACGAGGTGAGTGACCCCGACCCTCACCCCCTGATCCCGGACCTGAACGTGTGTCCTGAGCTGACCCCGAGGAGGCTGGACCCCCGCCCATCTGCCCCGCAGCCTCCCTCCCTCTGCCCCACCCCGGACAGGACCGTCCAAAGGAGCTGGGCCAAAGCCAGGGCCGAGGGAACCCTGAGCAGACTGGACAGGCCCGATGGGGACGATGGGAGCCTGGAGGACCTCACCCCCAACCCTGGACAAGGGAGAGCACCTCCGAGCCTGTGCTGGACACCTCTGGGAGAGGCCTTCAGGGCCAGACAGCCACAGGGACCCTCATCACAAGGTAGGAGGATCTCCCTCTCCTGACACTTTGTCTCTCTGTCCCCCTCAGTCCAGCCCAGAGTGACCATCGCCCCCTCCAAGACAGACGCCCTGCAGCACCTGCTGGTCTGCTCTGTCACTGGCTTCTATCCAAGCAAGATCAAGGTCACCTGGTTCAAGAATGGGCAGGAGGAGACAGCTGGGATCGTGTCCACGGGTGTGATACAACATGGAGACTGGACCTACCAGACCCTGGTCATGTTGGAAATGACTCCCCAGAGCAGAGATGTCTACACCTGCAGTGTGGAGCATGCCAGCCTACAGAGCCCCATCAGTGTGGAATGGAGTGAGAGCCAACTCCCTTACCCTGTCCCCAGCCTGTCCCCTCCCTCTAACCCCAGGACAATCTCTGGAGGTCCCTCAGTGAATGTTCCCACAGACCCCCTTTCTATGCCTTGGATTATATGCATCCTCCTCCCTCTCCCAGCATAGCTTCCTGACTGCAGCATTGGGCTAGCATCCACAGAACCCTGGTGCTTTCTGGAAACACGTACTCCTCAGCAGGAGGAACTTGCAGAATCTTAGACAGTCCTCTCCTGGGGATCCAAAATTCCCTTGACTATCCCTTACCCTAGGAGATAGATAATTTTTACCTCTGGGAATTCACATATGTCTCTGGAAGTCAAGGAATGGGAAGTGTCCTCAAAAAAGCAATCGTTCTCTCTCACCTCACTCCCAAACACCCTTGGCGTTTTTTCCTTCAGATGGAGTTGGAGCAGGAATCCAGGCTTCTGCCCCTGCTTACCTCTCCATGTCTTAGGGTCCCCCAAACCAGGCTGGGCTCTGAGGTCACTGGTTGAGGATGGGATGGAGAGGACTGATAAGTGATGATCCAAGGCATGTTCTCTGCAGGGGCACAGTCTGAATCTGCCCAGAGCAAACTGCTGAGTGGAATTGGAGGCTTTGTCCTGGGGCTGATCTTCCTCAGTGTAGGATCAATAATCCACCTGAAGAACAAGAAAGGTGAGGAGCATATAGTAAGAGGATTTGGCTCCATAGAACTCAGGCCATGAGGGAAGATCCATCGCCACTAGTCTAGGGGCTCTGGCTCTGGAACACATTCCTTCCCTTTACCCCAAAAAGGGAACTTCTCCCAGGAGGTCAGATGCAAAGCCAAGGGGTGGGAGATATTGCTATCAACATTTCCCCAACCAGAACCAACCTGAAGTAGGAGGATTTGGTGACTGAGAGCCAAGTGCTGGGCTGACAAACAGGAGATTCCTCAGGCTTTTTACAGCCCTGAACTGTTCCTTCCTTTTGCTTATGATGAGAATTCCTCAGACACAATGGGGTAAAAGTTTAGGATCCCTCATGTTGGAGTGGTAGGTGAGCATCCTGACTCTAGGGTAGAAAACTTCCCACTCTTAGAACTTCACTGTTTGTGACCTCATATTTTTCTCTTTCTCATTCTTCCTTTGCCTCCTTAGGACACACTGGGCCTCAGCCTACAGGTAATATTCCTTTTTCTTTGTGACCAAGAATCATAATTCTCCATCCCTGAACTCACAGACTATAGGAATGGGTGTGACTTTGGTTCTGTCTCTCTCTTACTAGGCTCTTTTTCTCCCTAATTGGGGCATTCCCAGCTCCTTAGGATGGGAGGGGGAGTGGTAGAATCTGTGATATTTTACCCTATTGCTCCAAGAAGTTTCCAGTACTATTCTCCAAATGTCCCATGATTCAACAGAATGGCAGGATCCCTTCCCTTTGGGATAATAATTTTCAGAGAAATCCTCAGGAATCCAGGGGGCAGGGGAAGAGGGAAAAATCTACATTTTAATAAGAAAAATGAGTAAATCTCTTTTTGAGGGCACAGGAAAGATTAATAGGGACTTTACATCCAAGGCATCGTCAGGCTTTCCTTCGTCCTCGTAGAAGACATACTGCTTATAGATCCTGTAGCCTGTAATCACCCTCTTCCCCTCTGCAGGCCTGCTGAGATGAACCTTAGGATTCTGTCCTTCAAAGAGAGTACCCCTCTCCCTGCTCTCCTGTCCAAGGACCCCAGGCATCCAAGAGGAAGAAGCAGTTCAGTCATTGTCCTGGAGCCAGCATTCTCTTGCACCTATGGGCTGTTTACCATCCTCCTCCCAAAAGACCCTGTAGTTTCCACCTCCTGTTCTGGATGTTTTCTACGCTCCCTTGGTACAGGGCCTCAGGGAGAAGGAAGTCTGCTTCTGCTGTCCTCATACAGACTCCCTCTTAGTTATACTGCTATCCTTTCTGCATTTACTGTATTTTTTTCTCGTATTTGTCCTTAATAAATAAGGTGTCATCTGTATCATTCATTGTGTTCTGGGACGGCTAAGGAGTCGTATTCAAAAAATAAGGAGGAAGAGCTAGGAACAGGCCCTGCTCTACGCAAGGAGAGGGAAGAGGCATCTGATAAAAGGAATCTGAAAGTGAGACTTGGACTACCTCAAGTGTCACAAGCTGCAACTGGCCCTGCCTTGGTCCATACTTCCTAGCATAGTGCTTTGTATACAGTCAGTGCTTAAGAATTGCTAGCTGAATGAAAGGATTTTGTAAGACGGCCCCCCTTTTATGCCTGTCCACATTTCCCTTGTTATTCTGTGAAATTGGGAGGGATGCCGTAAATGGGGAGGACTGAGTAAACCCAAGTTGGTTTAAAATTTTTCTCTCTCACATCCCTGTTTCAACTGAATGCTCCCAGTCTCATTAACTGTTCTCTTAGGACATGGGATTTCATGTGTAAAACCAGTGAACCATCTCTCTCTGGCCAGTTAGCTCAAGTTCTATCTTTTCCTTGTTTATTTAGTCTTCCTTTCCCTTAGGTGGGGCCTTTTGCCCCACTGATAGAATTAGTTCAAATCTAGTCAACCTTAAGCACCTACTGTTCAGGCTCAGTTTAGGAAGGAAGGTCTTAGAGATTCTCATATTAAAATGACAGTCTTTGCCTTCAGAAAGGGATACTTTTATCTGGGAGATTGGGGCCAACTTCATGAAGGAGGAGGCATCTGAGGTGGATTTTTGGAGGAAGAGAGATGGATTTGGGAATATGTTGGGGTTAGGTGGTAGGGATCAGAGAGAAGGGAAGGTGACATCCACTCCAAGGAGAACAGTGTAGACACTGACATGGCCTTTCCTGTGAATAGGACAAAAATGAGGGATTAAAAAGTTTTCCAGTTTGATTAGAATACAGAGTTTTGAGAAGTGGTATATGATCAAGGTATAAAGATACTGGGACTATATTTTAGAGACCTGGATTGTCTGGAGTCAGCCATTTCATTCATTTATAGTAGGTGATGAAAAACTACTCAAGATTTCTCACTTTAACCCATCTTAAATTAACCTTAATTAAGGTTACTTCTACTAAAGGAGACTGAACAGTGTGGGTAAAGTCAAAGACAAATAAGTTTTGCATGTTGTCTAGGACTGGCCCTCATGCCCCAAATTTTACATGTTTGAAAAGTTAATATCTTATTGGCAGTTATGGTAATCAATTCATTTCAAGAAAATAAATTTTTTTTTATTTTTTTATCCGCAATACTATTTTTTTCCAATTAATGTAAAGGTAGTTTTGAACATTCATTTTTATAAGATTGGAGTTCCAAGTTTTTTTTTACCCTCCCTTCTTCCCTCTCCTCCCCCCTTCCCAAGACAGCACACGATTTGATATGTTATACATGTATAATTTTATTAAACATTTCCGTATTAGTTATATTGTGAAAGAAGAATCAGAACATAAGGGAAAAACCACAAGAAAGAAAATACAACAAAAAAAGTGAAAATACTATGCTTTGGTCTGCATTCAGATTCCAAAGCACTTTCTTCAGATGTGGATAGCATTTTCTATCATGAGTCTTTTGGAATTGTCTTAGAGCATTGTAATACTGAGAACCAAATCTATCAAAGTTGATCATCACACAGTATCACTATTACTGTGTACAATGTTCTCCTGGTTCTGCTCATTTCACTCAGCATCACTTCATGTAAGTCCAGGTTTTTCTGAAATCCACCTGCTTTTCATTTCTTATCGTGCAATAGTATTCCACTTCATTCATATATCACAGTTTGTTTAGACATTCCCCACTTGATGGACATGCACTCAATTTCCAATTCTTTGCCATCACAAAAAGCTACTACAAACATTTTTGTATATGTGAATCCTTTTCTATTTTTTATGATCTATTCGGGATAAAGACCTAGTAACAGTATTGCTGAATCAAAGGGTATGCACAGTTTTATAGCCCTCAGGGCTTAATTCCAAATTGCTCTCCAGAATGGTTGAATAAGTTCACAACTCCACCAACAATGCATTAGTGTTTCAATTTTCCTATATTTCTTCTCAACATTTATCTTTTTCCTTTGGTGTCATATTAGGCAATCAAGTAGGTGTAAGATGATACCTCAGAGTTGCATTTCTCTAATTCATAGTGATTTAGAGCACTTCTTCACATGGCTATGGATAGCTTTAGTATCACCTAAAAACTGCCTGTTCATATCCTTTGACCATTTATCAACTGGGGAATGACTTGTGTTCTTATAAATTTGACTCAATTCTCTATATATTTTAGGAATGAGACTTTTATCACATACACTGACAGTAAAAATTATTTCCCAGCTTTCTACTTTCCTTCTTATTTTGGTTGTATTGGCTTTTTAATTTCATAAAATCAAAACCTTTTTATTTTAATGTAGTCAAAACTATCCAGTTTTTCATTTCATGATGTTCTCTGTCTCTTGTTTGGTCACAAATTCTTGCCTTCTCCATAGATCTGACAGGCAATCTATTCCTTGTTTCCTAATTTGCTTATGGTATCACCCTTTGACTAAATCATGCACCCATTTTGACCTTATCTTGGTATGTGGTGTAAGATGTTGGTCTGTGCCTAGTTTCTGCCATACTATTTTGCAGTTTTCCCAGCAGTTTTTGTCAAATGGTGAGTTCTTATCCCAGAGGCTGAATTCTTTGGGTTTATCAAACAATAAATTACTATAGTTATTGACTACTGTGTCTTATGTACCTAACCTATTCAACTAATCCACCACTCTATTTCTTATCCTGTACCAGTTACTTTTGATGATTTCTTCTGTATAATAGTTTTAGATCAGGTACAGTTAGGCCACCTCTTTTTGAATTTTTTTCCATTCCCTTGATATTCTGGACTTTTTGTTCTTCAAGATGAATTTTCTTATTTTTTCTAGTTCTATAAATAATATTTGGTAGTTTGATTGGTACAGCACTGAACAAGTAAATTAATTAGATAGAATTGTCATTTGTATCATATTAACTCAGCCTACCCATGAGCAATTCCAATTTTTCCAATTATTTAGATCTGTTTATTTTTGTGAAAAATATTTAGTAACTTTGTGATTACAATTCCTGGATTTGTCTTGGCAGGCAGACTCCTAAATAATTTATATTGTCTACATTTATTTTAAGTGAAATTGCTCTTTCCACATCTTTCTGCTGTGATTTGTTAGTAATATATAGAAATGCCAATAATTTAAGGGGGTTTACTTTCTGTCCTGCAAATTTGCTGAAGTTAATTATTTCAAGTAGTTTTTTACTTGATTTTCCAAGTATATCATCTGAAAGAGTGATGGCTTTGTTTCCTTATTGTCTATTCTAATTCCTTCAATTTAAGCAAAATTGTTAATAATGTATTATTGTAAGGCATTCAGGAAAGTCACAACAATAAATGTTTTCTCTGGTCTTGGACTTTCTGTGACCCCAGTTCTTTCAGTTGTTGAGAAAGGATGTAGATTTTCACAGAACCAGAACACAAATTAATAAAAGAGCATTTATTAAATATTTGCTGTGTTCCTTCTGCTATGCTAGTTGCCATAAATAAAACGATACAAAAAAAATCAAGCAATCCCTGTCCTGAAGAAATTTCTAATTTATCTAGGAAACAACGTGATGAAGTAACCACAGACCTGAGCTAAGGCAGCCTACGGATGCCCTTTCTTAGAAAGGGGCCCCTCTAATCTGGGCTGTGATATGATATAATGATATGATATGACATAATCTGGGCTGGTACTAGGTATGATCCTGGGGTAGTGTAGCCTTGAAAGAAGGAATCAGGGTCTT
Source organism: Notamacropus eugenii (assembly GCF_028372415.1). Classification (NCBI taxonomy): domain Eukaryota; kingdom Metazoa; phylum Chordata; class Mammalia; order Diprotodontia; family Macropodidae; genus Notamacropus; species Notamacropus eugenii. Next base: position 87,387,081 of record NC_092873.1, on the reverse strand, counting down.
CACTGCCCTGCCTCTAAGCTCCATTATGGAGCCCAAAGTAAAATCACTTCAAACTTAGGTTTTACATAAGTCAAGGGTCTCCCTCCAAAAGAGCAGAAAGTAATATATTTCACTATGTAATTGTCTCCACCACATAGTCATCACACTCTGATTTTTTTAGTTCAAAAGTTGGTTTATAACCTTTTATCACATAGCATATTTCTGTTCATGTCACTTAAAAGGTAAGCAGAGCAACAACGGATTCACCAGTGGCTACGGCTTTGCATTTATCTCTCCCACACTGAGAGCCACAAGCCTAGAATTCTCAGTGCACATAAATTCTCAGTATATTTCTAAAAGCCTACTTGTATAGGCTTTGTTTGTTTAGAGTGTTGCAGTTTTCACTCAACTCACTGAAGAGCTATAAGCCCAAGAGAAGCAGGTGAGCAGGCAAAGTTGCCATAAATATTCAGTTCTAATGTATATTCATGAGCATACTGTGCATCCTAATCTTGCACCAAAGGCAGTTTAGTAAAAAATGATTTTTAAGTAATACAGACACAATTTTAAAGCTTCACATAATGGTCACACCCCAAAATTTATCATAAAATCTGCAATAATTATGTGGTGAAATATGGCATGCAGTGTATAATGTTCATGTGATGCAGGACATGAAATGATTTCCTTCATGCAAAATAAATGATTATAACATAAAGACTCCTAATTGCACAGCTAAACAAATCTTTAAGTCCCAGGTCATTAGACAAGCCCTGCCAGGGTCTGACCACTCATCTCAAGCATGGCTGATCAACTTCTCCAGTAAAGGTTGAACATGTTCCAGAGGCTCTTCTAAAGGTACACTCAGAATTGACACAGCAGCTCTAGACATGCTGAAGTCATGGGCTTGCTGCTTTTTTATGATCGTAAAATAAAGTGTAAATTATTGGCAAGAGTCAATGTTTCAGTCACCAAGGAGATTTAGTACCAGAAGGCAGCCCTACAACCTCATCCTGCTGATGCTGGAAAAAACTGGTTGTGAGAAGTCCCACACTGGGAGCTTGTCTCCAGTGGCAACAGGTCCTGAGGTGAGAGTACATGCCTGTCCAGGCCTTTGTCAATGTTCTCAGCACTGGGCAGGATATGTTGGTCAGAACTTCTATAGACGAAATTGGAACAGCTAATCTCTCTGGTCTTTATAATGCTTTCTAGTTCATATGATATTTGTGCATAATAGATATATTAAGGAGAAATGTTTTATTCTAGAGATACAAAATTATGGCTTTCACAAAAGATGACTTTTGTTGTTTTGTGTACAAACTTTCAAAAGGGTTTAAACCTCATGATAATATGCAGGTATTCATTGACAGCTCTCCTCACTTCTATACCAGGTGTCTCACTCTACAAAAGTACATCCTGCCTTTGTTTAGTATTGTTTAATATTTTATATTTTCCCAATTCCATGTAAAACAATTTTAGCATTCTATTTTTTTTCAAATTTTAAGTTCCAAATTCTCTCCCTCCTTCCCCTCTATACCTACTGAGAAGCAAACAATTCGACTAAAGTTATACATGTTCTTGATAGTATGCTTTGCTCTTCCTCATCTGAAAGTATGGAAGAAATTCCTTTTCACCAAGAGAGTAAATTTCTATAGCCTTATTTCCACTAGCCTCCCCTTTTGGGGCATTTTCCAGGCCAGTTTCTTGACTTTTGAGTCCTTTTGTCAAGTAGAGGGTATACTACTCTAGGCTTCATAGGTTTTGTGCAGCTGTTCTCTGATATATCTCTAGGGACCTGTAAGTTCTCAATTCCTCCCAGGTGGCACAATCCAGGAAGAGGTGTTTACTCTTCTCTTGGCCTACTGCACTCTGGGTTGTGAGCACACAAAAACACTCTTTTCTGCCCTGGAACTATGAGTGGAATTCCCTCTTCACAGCTGCCACCAGCTCCAACTTGGCACTGCTCCTTCTCAACCCAGGACGGCCATTCAGGACTTCAATACTTAGACCCAGATCAGCCCCTTGATTCCCCTAGGGTCATAAGCCCGAGGGCTCCAAAAGTGAATGCTGCTGCTACAATGGCTGCCACCATCCTAGGGTCAGGACTGGGGCCAGACTGTGCCCCCCCTCACCCAGGGTGAAAGAGCTTTCTTACTGACCTTTGAAGCTATATTTGGCATTTGTGGGTTGAGAAATCTGGAAACCACAGCAGCTACTCCTGATCTGGTGTCCTGAAACCTCCTGTAGTCTTGCCTGTGCCCCACAGCCAGTTCGATAGAGCTTTCCTATCAGCCATCCAGGCTGTCTTGGGCTGGAAATATCTTTCATTCTGTCGTTTTGGGACTTCTTCTGCACTAGAATTTATTTAGAGTCATATTTTAGGGGGTAGAGCTCAGGTCCATCCTTCCACTCCATCATCTTGGCTGTGCCCTCCCAATCCTGCTTTTCAAGACATTCTTCTCTTCATTGGAATTTTGTGCCTCTTTTACAATTTGGCCTATTCTGTTCTTCAAAGTTTTATTTTCTTCTGTATTTTTGTGCCTATTTTACCAAGCTCTTGATATGTTTTTCATGATTTTCTTGAATCACTCTCATTTCTCTCCCCACTTCTTACTAGATTTTTAAAATCCATTATGAGCCCTTCCATGACTTCAGACTAATTCATATTTATCTTTGAGGCTTTGGATTCAGGAATTTTGACTTTGTTATCTTCTGAGTGTGTTTTGATCTTCGTTGTCACCATAGTAAGTCTCTACATTTAGATTTTTTTCTATTATTTGTTCATTTTCCAGTCTATTTCTTGACTTTTAATTCTTTGTGAAAATAGAGTTCTGCTTCCCAAGTTTCAAGCTTTTTCATTTTCCCCCCCAAAGTATTATACTCAGTTTTGCTGGGTAGGTGATTCTTGGTTTTAGTCCTGGTTCCTTTGACTTCTGGAATATGATATTCCACACCCTTCGATCCCTTAATGTAGAAGCTGCTAGATCTTGTGTTATCCTGATTGTATTTCCACAATACTTGAATTGTTTCTTTCTAGCTGCTTGCAGTATTTTCTCCTTGACCAGGGAACTCTGGAATTTGGCCACAATGTTCCTAAGAGTTTCTCTTTTTGGATCTCTTTCAGGAGGTGATTGATGGATTCTTTCAATATTTATTCTGCCCCCTGGTTCTAAAATCTCAGGGCAGTTTTCCTTGATAATTTCATGAAAGATAATGTCTAGACTCTTTTTTGGATCATGGTTTTCAGGTAGGCCCATAATTTTTAAATTGTCTCTCCTGGATCTATTTTCCAGGTCAGTTATTTTTCCAATGAGATATTTCACATTATCTTCCATTTTTTCATTCTTTTGGTTTTGTTTTGTGATTTCTTGGTTTCTCATAAAGTCATTAGCCTCCATCTGTTGCATTCTAATTTTGAAAGAACTATTTTCTTCAGTGAGCTTTTGAACCTCCTTTTCCATTTGGTTAATTCTGCTTTTTAAAGCATTCTTCTCTAGACTCTTTTGCCAATTGAGTTAGCCTATTTTTCAAGGTGTTATTTACTTCAGCATTTTTGGGGTCTCCTTTAGCAAGGTGTTGACTTGCTTTTCATGCTTTTCTTGCATGTCTCTCATTTCTCTTCACAGTTTTTCCTCCACCTTTCTAACTTGATTTTCAAAATCCTTTTTGAGCTCTTGCATGGCCTGAGCCCACTGAATATTTATTTTGGATGTTTGGGATACAGAAGCCTTGAATTCTATGTCTTTCCCTGAAGGTAAGCATTGTTCTTCCTCATCAGAAAGGATGGGAGGAGATATCTGTTCACCAAGAAAGTAACCTTCTATGGTCTTAATTTTTTTCCCTTTTCTGGGCATTTTCCCAGCCAGTAACTTGACTTCTGAGTTTCCTTTCCACACCCACCTTGCCACCAGATCCACCCAGCTAGTGCTTGCAGGCTGAGATTCAAATGCTGCTCCCCAGACTCAGGGTTCTTGGTGGGGGCGGGGCTGCTATTCAGTTGAGATTAAGTTCAGGTACTCAGTTGGGGGCAGGGCCGCCACACAAGGCTCAGTTTCCTCAGGTGGTTTATGCAGAGACCTTCAACAATGGATCCCAGCTCCTGCCTGCTTTGGGAGCCCTTGTCCACTGCTGCCTCTGCTGCTGCCTCCCCAGGAGGCCTGAGTTATGGAGACACCCTGCTCCCCTCTCAGCAAACCGAAAAGACTCTCTCGCTGACCTTTGGCAGCTGTGGGTGGAAGGACCTGCGTGGCCTCTGGAGATTCTATCCCTGAAGCTTGCTCAGATCTGTTCCTCTCAGTGCCTCGGGGCCAAGGCAGGGCTGGGTTCTGCTCTGGGTCCAGTGCATGACAGACCTTTCAGGTCAGTTTTTCAGGCCTCTCTGGCACAGAAATCTCCTCCACTCCATTGTTCTGTGGCTTCTGCTGCTCCAGAATTTGTTGGGAGTTCTTCTTTACAGGTATTTTATGGGCTGTGGGTTTCTGAGCTAGCACATGTGTAACTTTCTACTCCACCCTCTTGGCTCCACCTTTCCCCCACCTCTGCTTAGACAGAGAAACACAGAAGCAGAGGATGCCAGGAGGTCCAGTCCCCATTCAGCCCCTTGCCTCCAGGCAGCTTTTGTGTTTTCTGTCATGTGAAAGCAGTTGTCATAGGACAGGTGTGGAAAGGAAAAGCATACCTTCTTACCGCCATGGGAAGTCCAAAAGAGAGACTTAAAACAGCCCCTACATGTTGCTTAATGGGAAGAGAGAATGTCAGGCAATACAGTCCTTGCTTTTCCATTCTTCTGAGTGGGCTGTTCTTCCCTACTCAGTGGTCAATTTTCTTTGAGACAGCTTGTCTCTCTGATGCCATTAAAGAGATATCTGTGTCATTGTAAAGTTCTTTAGTTTTCAACATATGTCCCTTTCAGTGGCCAGGAGTACCCAGCTCAGTTCCTTTCTTGTATAAATGGGGGGGGTACTCTAATCAGAGCACATTAGAGGGCCTCATAATTTCTACCCATGACATACACATATCAATTAAATCCAAATATATATAAAAGGAATACAGGACAATTTCAGTAAATGGTAGGGGGGGCACTAGCATCTGGGAACATCAGAAAAAGCTTCATTTGAGAAAAGATCTTGAGCAGAGTTTTGAAGTAATGTAGAACAAAGTTTTCCAAACTCTAGTATAGAAACTGGAGTAATCAAAACAATGGTCAACATTTTGCACATTTCTGGTATATACATAAATATGTATATAAATATCCTCCTTATCGCTTTTATCAATGCAAACAAAATTCAAATAAAATTCAACATACTCAAGACTGATACAATACATTTATTCAAAGTTAATGCAGTCCAATGACTATTTAATACATTATTCAATAATTTGGTGAAAGTTGAGCTGGTGTATATTAATAATGATGGGATTTGTTGGCCAATGCAAACCCTACTCAGGGTTTGCTCATAATATTCCTGAGAACTATTGTAGGCTACTAGTTGCATTTGAAGGGGGACTGCAATTTGAAATTGAGCAATGTTCATGTGAAGTTAGAAATCATATAGTTTCAACCATGTTTCTCAGTATTTTTCTCTTCCTAGCATAATTAATACCCCAGTTGTTTTTTTTCTTCAGTGATCATTCATTTGCTTTTTCAAAGGGACATTTTCACTACAAGGATAGAACAGAAGTAAGCATATTACTCTCCAACACACACACACACACACATACACACACACACACACACGCATGTACACATACAAACACCCTCAAAGTCTTTAGGGCGCATGTTCCCTAGTAAGTCCTCAGTTCCTTGAAAGAGTGGGTTTAGACTTACACACTATTTACCTCACCAAGTTCACTTCTAAATGTGACGTTGTTGAGGGATGGATGAATCTCCATTTCTGGTACTTCTGGGTTAATTCCCAAAGGTGTTTCCTTATAACCTTTTTCTTTATAACCTTGGCATGCAAACCCTGGCATGGACTCTGGCACCAGGACTCTAATGGCTTAATCTCTTGACCTTTCAAAGTTCATAAGATCCTATGTTTCTTTAATCTCCTTCACTTCAAACCCAGATGAAAAAACACTAAGGCAAGGAATCAAGACTAGTTTCCATGGGTCACATAACTTCCTTGGTAAGAAAAGGCCCCAAAACTTCCCCCTATATTGTTGTTTCTCCTTCAATAGTAGCAAGGCAAGAAAGAGGGGAAAGAAAGATAGAGACACAGGCCCTGGGGGACTGGAGACTTTTGAATGCACCCCACTTTCAATGATACAACCAATCATAAAGCTTCCTTCCCACTGCCTAGCTATTAATTTGGTATTAATTACAGAATATCCAAGCTTACTCAATTCCCCATCATGATTTTGTCCTGAGAGCATACTCCACATATTCCTAAAGACTGTACTCATAAGTCAGATCCAATGTAGTTTTTAGATGTTAAAATTTTTAAAATGCCAAATTCGGTACCAAAAGAAAAACATTTCCATGCACATAGAAGGACATAAGAACAGGGTTGTCTATGAAACAGAATTTTTTTACTTTTTTAATGTTTTTCTGCTAATTTCTGTTTCAGCTAATCTAATTTTATGAGAGTCCTGTTATATATATGGTTTACTCTTTTTTTCCCCTTAGCTCCTTGTTCTTTCCATTCTTTCTTGCCCAGATTTTACTTCATTCTCAATGTTTTCCTTTATTTCTTCTAAATAATGTTGTAGTGCTTATGGAAAAATCCCTTTTTCCCGTCATTTGAGTTGCTAATTGTGGTTGTTTCCGTCACTTTCCATTTGCAGGAATCTCTAGATTTGCAGTAATATTTGGTACTGTTCAGTTTTTCCTTTGATTTATTCATCTCTCCAACTTTATTTCTGAATTGGAGCTTTTTAACAGAGCCACTCTCCACCACCACTCTGCTTTTGCATGGGAGTTTTCTGATTAATCTCTTCCTGGATCATTTAATAATAATTTATGAATTAAATAATTAGCCCCAGTTTTCTTATGAGCAAAATAGGGATAATAGTAATAGCTTCTTCAAAGAGTTGTGAAGAAAAAAATGGGATTGTATATTTAAAATGAAAATCTTAAAACATTAAATAAAGAATAACAGCAACCATTTTTTCATATGATCTCCTTGTATACTACAAACTTATTCCATTTTAACTGACAGTCACTTGTCTTGAGAAATATAAGGAGCCACACCTAGCTTTTCAAGTTATTACAAGAGTAGCAAAATTCATTTTTCAAAATAGACAAGTTGTGTGATTACATGAGGGGGAGGGAAGGACAGAAGGTACTTCTCTATTACTTCCAAACACATTGGCTTTCGAGTGCCAAAATGCTTCAGAGTGTTTGAGATCATAAAAAAAAAAGATTCTTTTCCTTAGTAATAATGAGAATCATTGAGCAAACTCATTTGTAATCAAAATATCCTCCTAAATTTTCTGCATTTGGTGGATTTCTCAAATAGATTATTCCAAATAAATCAGTGCAAGGGAAAGGTAAATAACCAGCAAAAGAGAGAAGGGATGGGCAGACATTTGGGAGGAGAACAGGAGAGAGTGTTGTCATGAAAATCTAGAGAGAAGAAAATATCAAGGCGAGGGTGATTAACAGTGTCAGAGACTACAGAAAGCTCATGAAGGATGGAGCCTGAGAAAAGATCATTAGATCTGGAAATTAAGAGGCAATTGGTAACTTTGGAGAGAGCAGTTTTGGTTGAATGTTTAGATCAAAAGCCATATTGTAGAGAGTTAGGAAGAAAATAAAAAGAAAGGAAGTAAAAGTACCTATGTAAAGGGTTTTCTCAATCAGTTTAGCACCAGAAGGGAGGAGAAGTACACAATTATATCAAGCAGTGATGTGCAGATCACACAAGAGCTTTTTGAGGATAGAGGATATATGAGTATGTTTGTAGACCATGAGGATACAGAGAGCAGACAGAGAGCTGAAGACATGTAACAGAATGGAGATGAGAGAGAAGGCATTCTGCTGGAGAAGATGGGTTGGAATGAATAATCACTTGCAAGATCAGGACCATCTCTGTGTTTGGCTAGCTGGGTTGGAGGAGTAGGCTATGTGAAATTAGTACAATGAATAACTGCGAGTAAGGGTTCTTGAGGGAATATCAATATGTATATTGAAGTCTCCCCCATAGAAGGGCAGATGTTGAGGAGAGAAAGACTGAGACAAGCACTGAACTCACTGAGTAGAAAAGGAGAATGTTCTAGAGGTTGGTAAACAACAGCTACCAGAACTTTGATTAGGTTGTAGATATGGATTGAGTGAACCTCAAAGGTTGAGAGGATAGTGGTAGAGAGAGAACCTGAAAGTAGCTATAGGGAAAATGGAGTATTCTAACTTTTCTATTTCAACTGGTGAGTTAAAGAGGTTGAGTAAAGTGCAGCCAGTGCTTAAAATGAAAGTCATGCAGGCTGTGTTACCAGGAAGGAGCCAGGTTTCAGTGAGAACCAAAAGATGGAAGGAGTAACAAGAAAAAGATTTCACCTGAAGGCAAAGCACATTGTGTCACTTAAGAGTAGGAATTTCAGTAGACTGGAATGAGGTATGCTGGACAATATACTTTTAAGTTTAAACTGCATTATGAACATTTTCTACATCACTTTAAGTCTAGACAACCAACAAAGCAAATCAGGCTCTGATTTTGAGAATTCTGACTTCCAAAGGGGTAAATGGTTACATTGAAAATTTAGCAATTGAATCTCATGATGTCATAAGAGCGGGTTCCAGTGCATCCCCAGCCGACGAGAGTGGGAATAAGGTACCAGACAGTGGGAGACTGAGGATGGGGCTTGACCAGCTGGGGTTCAGAATTATTGAGTTAAAGAAAGTATGGGCAACATTGTCAGGCACTGAGGAATGAGTCAGATTTTTACCTCAGTTTGGAGTTCTCTCATAACCAGAAGCAATCAAGGGACTGAGGTAGATGGGGGAAAATTGCTGGGAGCTAAAGAAATGGAGTTACTCCCTTTGGCCCAAGGCTAGACACCAGACTGAATATTTGATGAAATAACATTTTTCTTCTTCCTGGATGACTCCTGGAAGACTCTCTGGAGGAGAAAGTAAGGAGATGGCTTCCCACAGCTCTGCCTCACTTAAATTCAATTCACTTGCCATTCAAGACATCATCCTTCTGATATCATCTAATTTTATTTATACTATACATGGTGACCTATGTCTACCAGTTTAGGGAAAATAGCCGTTTCTCAGGTACTTATATTACTGTCACAGGGAAATTGATGGCTGGTCTCTTATGGGAAGTGGAAACAGAAGGCAGGGACAATCACTCTAGTGTGGGTTCTTGGAAGTTCAGTTCCTATCCCTGAACCCTTCCTAATAGGGTGAATTGTTGTTTGTTCTTTTTCCTAAATTGAAGTCAGCATCAGCAGGGACTTTCCAAGCTCAGTTCCTTGTGGTACTGTGTTGACCAATTACCTACCAAACTTCTGAAATGTCATCTGTTACCAAGTGAAACTACTACTTGAAAATACTTTTTGTGGTCTTTCCCCTTCCCCAGGCATTCATTCATTCATTTATTCAGTGGACATTAATATTATGTTGAAGGTATATAATATGAAAGCCAGTAAGCCTAGAGAGTTAGCTGCAGAGGGTAGAGAGCTGTTCTTGTATATGGTAAGACCAGAGTTCAAGTCCTACCACTTCCTGCCTGTGGGATTCTGGGCAAGTCACTTATACTTTTAGACCAGCAGTGTGAAACTCAAACAGAAACATACTACTAATTCATATATAAGGTTTAGTGTTTGACATATTGACTTAGTTACTTAAGTGTAATGTTATTTATGTTTAATTCCATTTTAATATGGTTGGAAGCCCATGGGCTGTGTTTGACACCTTTGCTAGGCCATACTCTGAGGCTGTAAGTTGCCAAGTTCTCTCATCCAGGAGTCTATAATAACAAAATCACAGCTTGAACTTCTATCCCTATTTTAAAAGCATTGCTCCTGATTTCAGAAGACACAAAGATTTCTGCCTTCAAGGAGCTTCTAGCCAATTAGAGTGCTTATAATCAATCACAAGCCTCTTTTCCCTTAGAGGCCAGACAAGGAAGAGGCTTCTTCTCTCGTAGTGTTTAACTACAAAATGTGTTCATTTTGTTCAAAGAATATTTTTAAAAGCTAAAAGTAGTCTGTTAAGAATCAACACAACCACCTCCATTTTGTTCTGCTATGTGAGGTCTCAGTGTATTCTTCAGGGATAACTTAAAGTAAAGTGTTTGTCTCCTAATACTTTCCTCACCTCTCATTCTTCCCAGATCAAAATACTGCTCCTTGGTCATACCTCCCTTAATTCATATTGTCTTCTGCTATTAAAATTTAAGTTCAGACATGTCTCATTAGTTTGGTATTCCATCTCATTATACAAAGGTATCCCTATTGCCAAGGACATTGCCTGGCATACAACAGAGATTTCATAAAGATTTAGTCAATAAACATTTACTATGTTATGCACTTATTATACTGAGCCCTGGGGATACAAAAAGAGTGCCAGGCCCGGAATCAAGAGGACTTGAATTAAAATCTGGCCTCAGACATTGACTAGTTATATGACCCTGGACAGATCACTGAGTCACTGCCTGCTTCAGTTTCCTCAGCTGTGAAATGGAGACCATAATAGCAGGGCTGCTGTGAGAATCAGATGAGACAATATTTGCAAAGTGTTTACTCTAGTGCTGAGGAATAGCTTATCCTACAGAACTGAGTGTAGTCTGGGACATAATGATTAATACAGTAAAGCACTTTCAGACTTTTCTAATGAAAATATCAGAGTTGAGTAGAAACTTTGAAATGAAAACATTTTTAACCATCTCACCTTCTCTATCCAAGATATCCAAGATATTCCAGAACCTATCTGGAAACATCTGAAACTACCAGAGATGTCTCCTCTCTTACCACCCCCACTGTTTGGGATGCTGTCTATTGAAAGGGAATGCCAAAAACCATTCTTGTATCTTCAGGCTTGGTACCCAAAATACCATCACAATTAGTGAACAGTGAATAAAGCCATTTATGCAAAGAGATATAAAACAAATTAAATAAATTATACAGATTAGAATATAACAGAAAATATACAGATTAAATGAGATCATTAGAAGTGAATGAGATTTCAAGTCAACGAAGACAATGAAATTTCAATTTCACCCAAGGGAAATTATCCAAAGTCTCTAGGGAGACAATCTAGCTAACAGGAACATGTGATAGAGCTAGCATTCCCCTGCAGGATGCTTTCCAAAGTTTATTGTTACTCTTGCTCAGTTCACCATGTACCAGTACTGTTTTCTGTAAATAATCCTTTCTTCAGACTGAATATCATGTTCATTTTGGGGGGATGGCAAAAAGAAAAAAATAATGCTAATAGTAAAACTCTCAACACTTTTGGAGTGGTTTTTTATTATAAGAAATACTCAACTTTCCAAATGTCCACTCCCTGTAGAGTATCTGGAATTGTTTCTGTCTGTTCTTGAAAAAGGAATGAAAAGTGTCTTTTCTTTATAATATATCTGTACCAAAAATGCCCCTCACACAAGCACACAGGATCAAGTCATTATTCTGTCTACCAAGGAGAAAAACTTTATATAAATACTCTATGTTTTCATTTCAAAAATATATAGAGAAGTGAGTTAAATGTAAAAGAATATAAGTCATTCCCCAATTGATAAATGGTCAAAGATATTAACAGGCAGTTTTCAGAGGAAGAAATTAAAGATATCTATAGTCATATGAAAAAATATTCTAAATCACTATTAATTAGTGAAATGCAAATCCAAACCACTTTGAGATACCACATCACACCTATCAGATTGGCTAAAATGATAGAACAGGAAGATGGTAAATATTGGAGGAGATGTGGGAGAGTTGGGACACTAATCCATTGTTGATGGAGCTGTGACCTGATCCAACTATTCTGGAGAGCAATTTGGAACTATGCACAAAGGGCTATAAAAATGTGCATACCCTTTGATCCAGCAATACTGCTTCTAGGACTGTGTTGCCAAGACAGCATAAAAATGGGAAAGGATCCCACATGTACAAAAATATTTATAGCAGCACTCTTTGTGGTGGTCAAAACCTGAGAATCAAGGGAATGCCCATAAATTGGGGAATGGCTGAATAAATTATGGTATATGAATATAATGGAATACTATTGTGCTATAAGACATGATGAACATAAAGACTTCAGAGAGGCCTGGAAAGATTTATGATCTGATGCTGAGTGAAAGGAGCAGAACCAGGAGAACTTTGTATATAGCAAGAACCACAGTGTGTGAGGATTTTTTCTGGTAGACTTAGAACTTCATTGCAATGCAAGGACCTAAAAAATTCCCAATGGTCTTTTAAGGCAAAATGCCTTCCACATCCAGAGAAAGAACTATGGAATTTGATCACAAAATGTAGCAGATCATCTTCTTTTGTATTATGTTTTAGTTTGCTATTTGATTTCTCCTGTTCACTTTAATTCTTCTATGCAACATGACTATGGTTAAAATGTATTTAATAGGAATGTACATGTAGAACCTATATAAAATAAAAGGGGCCCAGGAGGAGGCAGGAGGGAAAAAATATAAGTTATATGGTAGTGATTGTAGAACACTGAAAATAATAAAATAATAAAAGATTAAAAATAAAAAAAATACTCTAAGCCTGAAGCAGGTTACAAGGGAAATACAAAGGTTATTTACTCTCAGGAAAACAGTTAACATAACATACCATATTAGTAACAAGACACACATATTATCATGTGATCATATCAACAAAGGCAAGAAAGGTTTTGATAAGATTCAGTATTCATTTTTCTTAGATACACTGGAACATATAGGAATACATTTATATTTCCTTCATATGATAATTAGCATCTACCAAAATCAAGAGCCAATATTATATGCAATGAGGAATAATTAAAGATTTTTTTTTCCAATAAGAGGAATAAAGTAAGGAGGTCCATCACCACCATTAATATTTGATACAATGCTAAAAATTCCAGCTATAGAAGACAGGAAGGAAGGAAGGAAGGAAGGAAGGAAGGAAGGAAGGAAGGAAGGAAGGAAGGAAGGAAGGAAGGAAGGAAAGAAAGAAGGAAAAGAAAAAAAAAGAAAGAAAAACCAAGAAAAAAGACAGGAAGAAAGGAAGGCAGAAAAAAATAATAAAGACAGGAAGAAGGGAAGGGAGAGAAAGAAAGAAAGGCAGAAAGAAAGAAACAAAGGAAGAAGGGAAGGAAGAAGGAAAGAAAGAAAGAAAAAGAAAAAGACAGAAAGAAAGAATGAAAGAAGAAAGAAAAAGAAAGACAGCAGCAGTGTGAAAATTATCACACAACTAGGTATGCAGTGGATGCAGTGCCAGTGTTTTAATCAGAAAGGCCTGAGTTAAAATCTGACCTCAGACATTTACCAGATGTGTAACATTGGGCAAGTCACTTAACTCCTGTTTGCTTCAGTTTCCTCAAATATAAAATGAGCTTAAGAGCAACTACCTCCTAGAGTTGTTGTGAGGATTAAGTGAGATAATAGTTGTAAAATGCTTAACACAGTGCTGGGCACAAAATAAGCACAAAATAAACTGTAGCTACTGTTGTTGTTATCATTTTTGCAGATGATATAATCGTTTTCTTAGAGAACCCTGGAAAATGAACAAAAATCAGTTGACAAAACAGCTTCAGTAAAATGCCATGACACAATATGAATTCATCAAAATCACTAATCTTTCAATATTAAAAACAAAGCCAGAAGGAAAAGTTTTTTTCTTAGAAAAAATACTTGGTGTGGGGAGGGGACAGAGCCAAGATGGCAGAGTAGAAGGAAGGACTTTTAGAGCTCTCCCTGCCAAACCCAGACAAATATCTGTAAAAAATCACTCTAAACAAATTCTGTAGCTACAGAATCCACAAAATGATGGAGTGAAGCAAATCTCCTGCTCAAAAAAGCCTGGAAATTTGATGGAAGCATCTATCACTGAGGACTGGGAGAAGACTGCAGGCCAGTGTGGGCCATGCAGGCACAGAGGGACCTGAGCAGGCCTTGGTAGGACTGAATCTCAGCACCTCTGGTGGTTTCCAGATTTCATGACCCCAAAAGACTGAGGAAAAATTCAAAGGTCAGTGGAAAAAACCTGTCTGACCTGTGTGAGAGAATAGAGTGGTTTGGCCCCAGCCTGAGTATGGTAGATGGCATAGAGCAGCAACAGCAGTTGTTTCTGGAGCTCTAAGTCCAAAGATTGTGAATGGATTGAGTGGCTGACAGTATGCTCCCCACCCCCTCTGGAAGCTGAGAACTACCTTGACAAAGAGCTCAAAAGTCAAGTGAATGGATGGGGGAATGAGTAAAAACAAAACAAGAATTAAACTATAGAATCTTACTTGGTGAGAAGGAAGACTAAAAAATACAAACTGAGGAACATTAAAAAAATTCAAACACGCTACATTCAAAGTCTCCAAGAAAAATATGAATTAATCTCAGGCCACAGAAGAACTCAAAAAGGATTTTGTAAATCAAGTAAGAAAAGTAGAGGAAAAATGGGGAAGAGAAATAAGATTGATGCAAGAAAATCATGAAAAATGAGTCAACTGCTTGCTAAAGGGGACCTAAAAATGGTGACAGAAATAACTTAAAAATTTGACTAACTCAACTGGCAAAACAGATCCAAAATTCCAATGAGGAGAAGAATGCTTTAAAAAGCAGAATTGTCCAGATGGAAAAGGAAGTCCAAAAGCTCATTGAAGAAAATAATTCCTTCAAGATTAGAATGGAGCAGATGGAAGCTACTGACTTTATGAGAAATCAAGAAATTCTTAAACAAAACAAAAGGAATAAAAATATAGCAGACAATGTGAAATATCTCATGGGAAAAACAACTGACCTGGAAAAGAGATATGGGAGATATAATTTGAAAATTACTGTATTACCTGAAATCCATGATCTAAAAAAAAAGATACTAGACAATAACTTTCAAGAAATTATCACAGAATATTTTCCTGATATTCTAGAACCAGAGGATAAAACAAATATTGAAAGAATCCTCTGATCACCTCCTGAAAGAGATCCCAAAAGGAAAACTCCTAGGAATACTGTAGCCAAATTCCAGAGTTCCCAGGTCAAGGAGAAAATATGACAAATAGCCAGAAAGAAATTATCCAAGTATTGTGGAAACACAATCAGGATACCACAAAATCTAGTAGCTTCTACATTAAGGGACTGAATGACTTGGAATATGAAATTCCAGAGGACAAAGGAGCTAGGATTAATACCAAGAATCACCTACCCAACAAAACTAAGTACTATACTTCAGGGGGAAATTGGCTATTCAATGAAACAGAGGACATTCAAGCATTTTTGATAAAAAGACCAGAACTGAATAGAAGAGTTGACTTTCAAATACAAGAATCAAGAGAAGCATGAAAAGACAAACAGGAAAGAGAAATTGTAAGGGACTTACTAAACTTGAACTGTTTACATTCCTACATGGAAAGATAATGTTTGTACCTCTTGAGACTTTTCTCAGTATCATTGTACTTGGAGGGATTATAAAGATAGAGGTCACAGGGGGTGAGATGAATATGATGGGATGATATCTAAAAAAAATAAAATTAAGGAGTGAGAAAGGAATATACTGGGAGAAGAAAGGAAGAAATAGAATAGAGTAAATTATCTATCACATAAAAGAAGCAAGAAAAAGCTTTTTCAATGGAGTAGAAGAGGGGGGAGGTGAGAGGGAAAGCGTGAACCATACTTTCTTTGGATTTGGCTTATGGAGGAAGTAACATGCACACTCAATTTGGTATGAAAATTTATCTTACAATACAGGAAAGTAGAGAGGATGTGGTTAAGCAGGAGGTGGGCAGAATGATAGAAGGGATGGCAAAAGAGGGTAATTAGAAGTAAACATTTTTGAGGAAGAACAGGGTCAAAAGAAAGAATAGAATAAATGAGGGGCAGGATAAGATAGAATGGAATATAACTAGTCTTTAATAACATGACTGTCATGGAAGTGTTTGGCATGACTACACTTGTGTAACCTATATTGAATTGCTTACTTTCTCGATGAGGGTGGGAGGGCAGGGATGAAGGGGGAGAAGCTGGAACTCAAAGTTTTAAAAACAAATCTTTAAAATTGTTTTCATATGCAACTGGGAAATAGGACATGTAGGCAATAGAATATAGAAATCTTTCTAGCCCAACAAGAAAATAGAGGGGAAGGCAATAAGAGAAGGGAGCTATGTGATAGAAGGGAGTGCAAATTAGGTGAAGGGATAATCAGAATGTACTTGGTCTTGGGGTAGGTGGAGTGGCGAGATGGTGAGAAAACTTGGAACTCAAAATCTTGTGGAAGTGAATGTTGAAAACTAAAAAATAAATTAACAAAAGAAAAATTTTTTTTTTAAAAAACCAGAAAATATATTTATAAAAAGAAAAAAAAAAAAAGCATTGCACAGAGGACCAGCTGTTACTTGGATTCATGGTGGTCTAGGTAATTTGCCAACATAATTGTTCTATACTCAGGTTTTCAGTCTACTGGATTCATTGCTGGGAGACCCTGACCTATATTTAGGAGAGTTAGGCTTCTCCTTCTTACATTCAGGCACTTGCTAAAAATGCCTCAGAATCCTAGGGACAATGTTGCCTTTGACTATAGTATAGGATTTCCATAAAAATAGAGGAAAGTAAAAGAGGTACTAATGCACACAATGAGGCAAGTGAAAGATTTTGTCTGGGAAATACTAAGTGTTTAATCATAAATAATTGATGATTGGTCATTTATTTGCAAATGGAAAGCCAAGATGTGCCTGAAAGGCTCATATCATGTGTTAGAGAATGATTTAAACAGAATGAAGTAACTTAAAATTAGTTGGAAAGTTTATAAGGATATTAATAAATTTCCAAGACTGTCAGTCAGATTTCACCTCCTGAGTACTATCTGATCAAACTGCTGGTAAAACCTCAGACTTGGGCCTGCTCTAGTAGCAGCTGTTCTCTCTGATACAAAATCTTCTCTGGACACCAGTTTTCTCCTGCTGCTGCTGACACAATAATTTCTGTACCACCAGTTGTCTTTGATGCCAGAATGCTCTTACCATTATGCAATTGCAGCCACTCAGATGGTTGTTTATAAACCTGGTGCCATTACTCACAAATCTCCAGACTTGAGACAACCATGTTTCTTGCCAAGGGAAAGGCAACCGTGCAAGCAAAGGCAGCCATGGGTCCCAGCTCAAGCTCATCTGATCATGTCACAACCTCTCCCCTTATGAAAACACAGTTACCATAATGAACAGAACATCATGGAGTACAATCTAAAAGGACCTTGTCCTTTCCCTCCCTCACTGGAGTCATATCTTGCTATGTGGATGGCTGAAGTCCTGAGGTGAATGACCAGAAAATGTGTTCTTTTAATAGGTGTGCCATCAATTAAATGATCAATTCTTCCAGCTAAGCAGCCAATTAGAGGACCTTTCATGAGGAATCATACATGGCTGGAAGCAGGCCACTCAGAGCTCCACATTGTGCATCATAAGAAGGCAGAGAATATCTGCTAATGCTCTGTACAAGCCCATGAAATTCTATCAAAAAATGAGCAAGGTTATGATAAATAGGATCTCTCCTTTTAATATATACTTCTCCCCTACTCCAAACCTATTGCTTTCCTCATTCTCCTCCTTTTTTATATCTCCCTTCATTCACCTCTCTTTTTTATATCCCGTGTGTAAAACCTTTATCCCTGCTTTCTTTACCTGAATCCAGTTCTTACTATCAGTGACCACTAGAGCAAGAATCCTCTCTGCCTTCAGTGCTGCTCCCAAAGAGATTGTTTTTTTTTTTTCCTATCCCTGTGGACCTTGGAGTATGATACTTCTACTTTCCTTTTTATGGTAAGTTCTTGTGTTAGAAACACTGTTCCTGGTCAGTCTTACTGAGCTGAATATTAAAAGAAGGTTATTGCATGTGGTATGGATATAAGGCACACAGTGTAATTACCAAGACATTCACAGCATATCACAGAATTACAGAATACAGGTTTCCCCCCTGGTTTTAAGTATAAATCCTATTGATATTTATTTGTTTATAGATACTCTTGAGCAGATAAACAGGTCAATCTATCAACCAGATGTGTAAGTATCCTCATTAATGCTCCATCCTATTCTATGAGCAATGGAGAAAACAGAAGTGTGAAGCATGATTTCAGCCTCAAAGACCAAGATGGAACAATAGCAAATAATGCAATGCAAAATATAATTAATTGTTAAATCATGAAGTGTGGTTTTGTAAAAGCTGTAGGATTCCAAAATTTAGTGGTGGCTAGAGTAGTCAGGAAATGCTTCAGGAAGCAAGTGGAATTGCACCTGGATCTAGAGGGATGGGTAGGATAAGTGGACTGAGACAGGAAGGGAAAATTCCAGGCAAGTGGACTCCATGATCAAGGGCACTAAGATGGGAATTAGTACAAGGAGTTGGGCATGGGTGAGAATGAGAGCAGTCTGATGAAAACAGAGATGTGTGTCAGGCAGCAATGATTTAGGTAGGGTAAGGTAAGATAATGATGGGAGAGGGCAGGCACTGCACCCAGGTCAGACTTGATAGGATGGCAAATATGGAGTCATTGAAAGTTAACATCAGTTATGTTATTGCCTAGAAATTCAAAATGCTTGAATTGTATTAAATGGGAAGGTGATTGGTTTATTAGGTCTGATCCCCTCTGTGACCCAAATTCTTGTTTCCAACTTCCTCTCTGAGAGGATTCTAGATGCCATATCAATCCATCAATGGACAGCGGATGGTCTTTTCCCCAGGTCCCTGTACTGTTGCTGGTTCCAGAGAAGCTGTGAAAACGTGGATATTGGTACAGCCTCCTCGGGTAATTCTCACCCAAGGATAAAGTCAGGGTAGATATCAACCCTCATCTCCTAGTTCTCAATAAATTACTTTGGTAACTCTTTAAGATTTAAGAACTCCTCATCTCTAAGCCGTAGTGATCTCATCCAGCCCTACCAAGAACTCAGAAGCCTATGTATATGTAACAGCATCAAATAAGGAAGTTACTCCATTTTACCAGAATTAATTTATTTATTTAATCTGTCAGGCACTGTGCTGGGTCTGAAGATACAAAGATAACAAAAACAAAAGCCTCAAAACAGTCTCTGTCCTAAAAAACTTTACTCATTGGGGATGGGGAGGGTCAGGGATGGGGAAAACCACATACATAGGGAATAAAATATAAAGGATATACAAAGTAATTTCTACGAGAGAGAGCACTAGCAACTGGTGATTTCAGGATAGGGTTTTGTAGGAGAGGACATGAGCTGAATTATGAAGGAAGCTAGGATTCTATGAGACAAAGGTGAGGGGGAAGGCATTCTAGGCACAGGGAACAATCTATGCAAAGACATGGAGACTGGACATGAAATGTTGATCAGAGATTAAATGTCTTGTATAAAGAACAGCAAAAAGACCTCTTTGGCTGCAAAGTAAAGCCCATAATGCCAATTGTGAAGGCCTTTTAAATCCAGAGGAGCTTGTATTTTATTTTAGGGGTGGCAGTTACTAGAATTTCTTGAAGAGTTCAAGAATATGGTCATACTTGTGATTTAGGAGAATTTCACAACTGTGTGGAAGATGGATTAAAGGGGAGAAAGTAATTTAATTGCAGTCATCTAGGTTAGAGATGACAAAAGCCTAACCCAGTGTGTAAGCCATGTGAGTAGCGAGAAGGGGACTGAAACAACATATGTTGTGGAGATAGAATCTTCAAGACTTGGCAACTGATTGAATGTGAGGAATGAGGGATACAAAAGAGCAGAGGATGATTAGGATTATGAATCAGGGTGACTGGAACGATGCTAGTGCCCTTAACAAAATAGAGAAGTTAGGGAAAGGAGAAGTGGTGGGGAAAAGTTAATGTACTCTGCTTTTGGACATATTGAGTATGAAATGGTTATGAGATATACAGTAGGAATGTCCAATTTGCAGTTGGTGATGTTGGAAACTACAGCTCAGTAAGAAATTAGGGATAGATATTTGTATCTGTATCATCTGTATAGAGGTGATAGTTGAACCCAGGGAAGTTGGCATGATGAGTAAGTTTACTCACCTGAGGAGAATATCAGAACTGGAAGAAGGGGATCCCTAGACATGAATCAACCTAGAGGGTCTACAGGGATATTAGAGACCAGACGAACTCTTTGGCCTTATAAAAGGATGAGATTAAGGGGAAGTCAGCAAAGGGAAGGTACAGGTGGAATCAATCAGAAGTCCAGGCAGTTAAATGGAGGGATGAATAGACAGAGGAGATGCTCAAACAGGTGACAGAAGGCTGTATCTTCAGTCAGACCAAGGTCAGGGACAGGGAGCTGGGCTCTTCTTGTGTTCCTCCTCATTCAGAAAGTTGTTATCTGCAGTAAGAGATGATTTATAGAACAGTCTCTGTTCCCATGGGAATTCCCCCAACACCTCCACCACCATTCCTATTGTGATTCCTTATTCTCCCCATCATCATAGGATTAATTTTTCTTTTACTCTTACCTCCAAGTCTCCCTAGTTCCTCACTCCCTTTCTCTCAGGTGATTTACAGAGGCCCTTGATGTTGGAACCTATTGCTGGAACGCATGCCTCTGATTATAAGGATGGTGCCCACAATGATGCCCACCAGGCCCACTGCCAGACCAAGGGCACAGACCACAGTTTCTGTTGTCTCTGGCACTGGGGATGGAATCTGGGGTTCTGAGGAGAAAAAATAAACATCGAGCAAGAGGAATGTTATCTTTGAGATGTAGAGAGTACAGGAATTCAAATTCTTGGAGGAAGGTATTATTGGGATACTTTATTAATATAGGACACTTTATTCATATAGGAAAGGCTATTTGTGGGAGGAAAGCTACACAGGACTAGTGGATCCTTGGAGGGAAACAGGGAAAAAGGGAGAGACAAGAAAAAGAGGAGTTACAGTAATATATCTATAGAAATAATTTTATCATTAGCATTCAAAATGACCCTGTGTAGATCAGGAGATAACACTATCTCTGTCTTACAAAGGAGGACCCTTAAGCACAGACAAATTAATTTCCTTGCCAAAGATCATATAGCTGGTTGGTGGAAGGGACAAGATTAGAATTCAGCTCTTTAGATTTCTAGTCCAGAGTTATTTCACTTTACCAGGACAAAAGATTCATACCCCAGTGCTTGAGGAGTGGCTGCTCCAAGCCCCAGTGCTCCACTTTGCAGTCATAAAAGTCCTCTGTGTTGGGGAGAAAAGTGAGGTAGTAGAACTTGCGGAATTTGTGGTCAGGCCGAGAGTAGAAGTCTGTCTCAGACACACCAGTGGTGATCACCTGGCCATTACGAAGCCACTTGATGTTGACCACTGGAGGGAAGATGTTGTCCACCAAGCAGATGAGTACGTTTGGCTGGCCCAACTCCACAGGACTCTCTGAGAACACAGTCACTTCAGGGGGCACTGAGAACAGAAAGGGGAAGTGCTCATCTAAGGGCTTTCATACCCCATTGAGCCCTTTAAATAAGACTGATTCTGAAAACTCTTTCTCCAGGGTTTCATTTTGTAACCCCTTGCCTGTTTCCCCATCACCTCTGTTAATGCTGCTCTGTACAGGGAAAAGGCCTATGAAGACAATCTGCATGAATGCTGGGACAGGAGGCCTACTATGGAGGCTGGGAATGTGTCAGGATGACCCACAGGGCCTGGGTGGCATGATGAATGAAATATGGAGAGAGGAGGTCTGGGATGGCCTGATGACTTCTGGTGCTAGCCATGATGGCAGAGTGCTCTAAAGTCAGTGAGGAACCATAGGAAGTGTAGCCAGGGAAACAGAGTAAGGAAAGTGATCAATACCACTGATGGCCCTGCTTCTGTTGGAGCGCTTGATCAGGATGTCCAGGTTGTACTTGCATGTGGCTTTTTCACGCAGCCCTCCCTGAGGGTCAAAGCTGCTAAAATGGCTAAACTCTGGAAGCCGCCACACAGTCTCCTTCTTCTGCAGGTCTACGTAAAACAGCTCGTCCTCATCAAATTCCTGTGTGTACTGGCCTGAGGACTCATAGGACTGGTATACACCTGTGCCGTAGATCCCCACATGGTCAGCTGAAAGATGGATATACAGGGGAGAAAATTTAAAAAAAACTGGATTACACTTGTGATCACAACATACCAAGGACCCAAGTTCTGGGATGAGGACATGAGGACAGGTGTTTACCACAGCACCTGAACCAGACAGGTGTAGATGATAAGAAACCCATCGCCTGGGGACAGGCATAAATCATGTCCCAATGACTTGGGGCAGTTGTTAAGAGTTCTGGGCCTAGTGATTAATCAGGAAGACCTGATTTCAAATCCAGCCTCAGACACTAGCTGTGTGATTCTCAGAAAGTCATTAATCCATTTGACCCAGTTTTCTCAACTATTAGACCTACCTCCTTGGATTGTTGTGAGGATCATATTTATAAAAGTGCTGAGCAGAGCACCTGGCCCATTGCAGGTGTTATATAAATGCTTATTCCTGGTCCCTTCCCTCTTTTGCTCTGGATCCTTCAATCCTGTGTCCCATATATCTCCTTTCTTTTCATCCTATAACATCCTATTATGGCTTATTTGGATGATATTTCTCAGTAGAGTGCAAGTCAGAGGGAGGACACATTGGGTGGAAAACTAAGGAGCAAGGTATTAGTCCTCAAAAAATCTGTCTTTTATGTCTTCTGTGCACATAGAGCATTTCACTGGTCATTACTGAAGACTTCTCAAATAGAGCTCAGAGTCCACTAGAGGGATATGCCTTCAACCCAGAAATGATCCATGAGTGGGGAATGGCTGAGGTGGGGCATGAAATGAAACTCAAAACAAAGAAAAAGTTGGAAATTGAATACTAGTTATGTGCTCTTGCCCACCTGTTTCCATGTTGGGCCTCTTTTTCAGGACTGGTGGCAGAATGTAAGGCCATTTAGAAATTAAGTTTAGCTACCCTCCTGTGCCCTACTTTCCTAATCTCAACCACTTCATATCTATCTGCCCCTTAAGAGCCTGGGATGAGTTTATGACACAGTCCTGGCCTCCCTGAGGGAATGAAATCCCATAAGTCAAAAATATTAAGTAACCTCAGGACCCACAGGAAGGGACCTGTAGGGCGTCTGTCTCTCCAATCTGCTTTACTGACATCTCCCTCCCCATCCCTCTGTTTCCCTCCCTCCCTTCTGCCATCAGGGACTTTTGTCCCAAACTTGCCTTCAATGGACTGAGAAGTTCCTTGGGGACTCAGCAGCACAACCAGGGACAGGGTCCTTAGGATCAGCACTCTGCTGGCAGCCATTCTATCAGGAACTTATCAGTTACTAATAGCCCCAAGTAAAGAGATACAAAGCAGGGAGACAGATATTAGTTAGAAGGCAAGGGGTAGGGCAAAACTTCATAGGGAGGAGCCAAAGCCTGAATCAGCTACTTGCAAACCAATTAGAAAAATCTCTTCAGCTGACCTCCCTGTTGCTGGGTAAAAAGGTACTGGAAGAGACCTGTAGGGCAATTCAGGAAATTCACTTTGCCTAGCTAGCCCTTATCAAGCAATAATCCAACTAATTTATAAGCATGTATTAGTTGCCTACTGTATGCCAGGCACTGGAGACAGAAAGACCAAAGTCAATCAATCTTTGTCTTTAAGGAGTTTACATTTTACTAGAGGAGAAACAACACAAGTAGGTAAAAATATATTTCCAGAAGAAATACAGGGCAATTTGTGAGGTGAGAGTGGCATAAATATGGGGGTGGTGGGGGAAGGTTATCAGGAAATGATTGATACAGGAGGTAATCCTAGAACTTTGAAGTGATTCTAAAAGTTTTCCACCTTATAGGGGTAGTAAAGGAGAGCATTCAAGGCATATGGGATAGACAATTTGGAATGGAGGGTATTAGAGACAGTAAATAAGCTGGTTTGGCTGTACCATACAGTGTGTGAACTGAATAATGTGAAAATTCTACTGAAAGGGTAGAGTGGAGCCATACTGTGAAGTGTTCCAAATGCCAAATGAGGAATTTGTAACTGATCCAAAAGAAATGGGAAAAGTCTAGTGCTTCTTGCTACATGGCACAATGGAGAGAGCACTGGGCTCAGAATCAGGAAGTTCTGAGTTCAAACTAGCTGTGTGAGTCTGGACAAGTCATTTAACTACTGTTGGCAATCAGTTCCTTATCTGCAAAATGGGGACAAACTGGAAAAGGAAATGGCAGACCACTCCAGTGTCTTTGCCAAGAAAATCTCAAGGACAAGTCCATGAAGTGAAAGCCAGACCCCACTGATCAACAGTACTTCTTGAACCGGGAATGACATAGTCCCATGTGCCTTAAAAATAAATATTTGACAAGTGTGTGAAGCAACCTTGAGAATGTAAAACTACAGGTGACAATACAGACAAAACAACCTGAGAACCTAGACCTGTTTGTATGAGAGTCCTCTGTCCAACACACTTGAAGTGCACTATAAATTGAGGAATCAAATTCATACAATCAATATTTACTGGGAATGTAACAGTCACATAAACATAAGAGCCCTGGGAATGGCAGCATCCCATACACCACCAGTCTTCCTTATATTTGGCCCAAGACTTCACATCCATAGTTAGGGAAGTAACTCCTGTGGAGAAGTGGTCTGCCATCTCCATCAAGAGATGACAGTCTACCAACTGTCCTCCCAGAGCAGGCAAGTCAGCTTAGCTGAAACAGCCAGGCACTCTGAGGGAGGGAAGCAGCATGTGCCAGGCAAATCAAACTACCATCACCACCTTGACCACCATTTCTCCTCTGACACTGAAAGAAACAGTCCAGGACCCTGAACCCAAGAGCCTCAGGAATAGCAAAGTTTCCAGCTTTGTGTCCTCCCTCATCATCCTGGGAAGGTGTCACCTGGCAACTACTCTTGAAGGTGCCACAACCACATCTTTTGAAGGTCCAGAAAAGAAAGTTCTTGATGCCAAAGTCCTTAGCACTCTCAAATGATTCAACATCAAAAACTAATCTGGGAGGAGGTCGTAGGGTGTAGCTGGTTCCTAGGGATTGATGGCTGAGGAGGGACTGAGGTGGTAATGAGGGAGGCATGAGACCTGGAGAAGGCCATGGATGGTCCCAGTTATTTTAACTAGAATATTGTTCAAGCAACATTTTCCCCATTTATATTAGAATGCATGTAAGGTTGTCTTGTGTTCTAATTAAATACCATGTGCTTGAAGGTGAAAGAACTTACATTTCTGCTTACTAAGGTGCCCAGACATAGTCAAATTTATATTTGCATGATCTGATCATTGAGTGGCTGTGGCTCACAAGGCTGTTGTTGAAAATGTCTTCATTTAACAAAAGATTAATAAGTATTTATCCAATAATAGATACATGCTTAATTATTAGGCATGACTTTCTATTCAGTTTTACTTAGTAACCCAGTTTATCACACTTTATATCAACTGAGTAGCAGCTATATTACAGACATTCCACTTGATACTCACTAGCTGTGTGACCTTGGGCAAGTCACTTAACCCCAATTGCCTCATCCTGGGTCATCTCCAGTCATCCTGATGAATATCTGGTCACTGGATTTAGATGGCTCTGGAGGAGAAGTGAGGCTGGTTACCTGCACAGCCTTCCCTCACTCAAAACAAAGTCAAATGTAAGTCATATCATTATTTCTCTGATGGCACGGTCTTCTTTGGCACAAAGGATGAACACACACACATGGTAAGCCCAAATCACACCTCACCCACTAGACTTCTCTGTCAGTCAGTTTCCCCACTGACTTTTGACAGTATCATTTACTGTTCCAAATTCAAAAACATGTCCTGGAGCAAACCGTTATTGAGATAAGTGCTAGATAAAAAACAAAGCAGTTAATTTTTGCTGTGGAGGCCTCTGACAAACTGGGTCTTTTAATATAGATGGTCTATATACAGTTAACTGCAGTATCTTTCCTGTTTGGAAGTATTAATTCTGTCTTTGGTAGGAATCCCTCACCCCATGCTCCAAACATAAACACACACAGAGAAACACACACACACACACACACACACACACACACACACGCACACACACACGCACAAGCTCTGTCTATCTTCCACAGTGATTGGATTATACTCATAGCTACTCCTATGAAGGAAATCGTAAAGTCTTCATATTATGACTCTATTTTTAATAAATGAGGGGAAATGGGGAGAAGGTAGGGGGAGGTGGCTGCAGCTATTCTGCTCCTCTTTGCCAGCAATTTCACATTTTGCCTTTGACGTGTTGGACACCACTGAGGAGTTCTACTGTAATGAGAACAGAGTAAAATATCCCTACAGAGCATTACATTAGTGAGGTGTGTCTAAGGCTTATAATGCCAAACTGTAAGGATCTTTTTCTCAAGTCCTGTATATGTATGTAGTAGTCTGGGTGTATATATACAGCAAGTAGAATTTCAAAATGGGTGTATTGGTTAACTACCTATTCTTGGAAAATAGATGGTCACCCATCCTGTTAAATGTATGTTGGAAAGTTAGTGAGCTCCTAATGTTATATGCCTTAAGCAAATATTTACTCATCAGGTCTTTCTTTTCTTTCTTTCTTTTTTTTTTCCCAATGGTCATAGAATAATACCATTTTTACAAAAGTGAAAATAAATAAAAAATCAAAATAATATGATTTTACCAGTAAAAATGATATTAAAGAAATGAATTGCTGACCATGGAACCTTCCTGTCTAAATTGCAACTGAAGTCTCCAACCTTCCTGAGAGCAAGGATTATCTTAATTTTCTGTTGGTATCCCCAGCACTTAGCACAGTGCTCTGAACATAGTAAATGGTTAGTGACTTTTTTTTTAAGTCATTCATTCATTCGTGTAGACGCCTGACGTTTTTGTTTATTTTATGTGTATTTTGTGTGGCTTTTTCATTTCATTTTTATTGTTGATGTTGTTATTGATGAAAATATAGCACTAAACCAATCAGCCTTCGAAGCTGACAAATATGCACAATAAAGACCGAGAACACTGACCTTCCCCAACGGGATTTGTGAGTTCCATAATTGTACGCATTAATCTTTGTCTGTGACACTTTGGTTCACCTTGTTTTAGAATGAAGTAGAGGTTACAACTAAAGTGTTATAAGTCTGTCCTTATCTAAGAGAGGTCCTGTCCACTCTACTCTAGAAGAGTGAAGCTGAGATGGTTTGGAAGAGATGCACACAGAAGTAGAAAGCAAAGTCTGGAAGCGAGTACATGCTCAGAAAGCTAAGGGGCAAAGGAACAACCCACCCAGTGGAGACAACTTGGCATCAGCAGTGATAGAACCAATGGGGAGATACAGCATTGGAATTATGAATGGCCCCTCCACACAAGTCTCCCCTCATATAAGCCTCCCTCTTACTATTGATAATGTGTATTTCATGGGATAGTATGGCTTGGGCTTATGGCAGAAAGTTCTATTGTAAACATAAGAAACGTACATGATTTTATTAATGGATATGACATTAAAAAGATGCATTACTCAAAGGACCACTGGGCTTTTCCATGTGTCCTATAGCTAAAACTTCTCATGTGTATTATTTTTTTCTACTATAATGTCTCAAGGAGAGAGCAAGGACACCTGTTATTAATAATAATTATAATATTTTATTATAATAATATATTGTATAAGATATAATATGCTGTTATATATCACATATAAAATATAATAATGAATAATTATCTATTATTATTAATAATAAGTAACATTTATATAGTGCTATGTGCCAGGTACTGTGCTAGATGCTTTATAATTACTATCTCATTTGATCCTCATAACAACACTGGGAAGGAGGTTTTCTTATTATCCCCATATAATTCAGATGAGGAAACTGCGGAAAACAAAGGTTGAGTGACTTGCTCAGTGTCACATAACTAGAAAGTATGGGAAGCTGGATTTGAACTCATCTTCCTTTCTCCCAGCCCAGCAATCTATCCACTATATCAGTGTCTCTAGTGTTTTGTGCAGAGTAAGTGTTAAATGATTTTTTAATCATTCATCAGAATATGTCTTAAGAGTTGAAGATCATGGAAATATCATGGTTAGGGAGGATGGTGAAATCTAAGATATGACCATCTCTGTGGGTGGCTGAAGTGAAATGAAGACATAGATCACAAGAGCTGAAGAGGCCCTTTTGCCAGGGGGTCATTAATAGGTATATTGAAGCTGTTGAGGAAGACGGGTCAGGCAGAAAGGATTACTGAGCCAAGCACTAAACATGTGTGAGAAAGGAGTGACTTGAAGGCTGGTAGATAAATGCAACTTAGTCATGACAGAGACTTAGATGAGGTGAGAGACTGACAGCATAATCCTCAAAGGAATAAAAGGTATAGCAGCAGAGTAAGGGGCTAAGAGAAACTATGGCAACAGAGAGAGGGACTAGAAATGGATATGAAAAACAAAGAGCATACTTGCCCATTTCTCTTCCAGTCTAATGCATCATTATGCCTAGAAAGGGCACTGTCTAGTACTGGAGAGGATGCAGACAGATACTCTGTCTTTTGGAAGCACTCGGGTTTCAATGACAGAATAATTGTGAAAGGAAAGTATCTAATTAGAAAAGAAGTGCATGAATAACATGATGGAGCTCCATAGGGTCATATGGAAGAGGAGAGTAGAAGAGAGTGAGGATGTGAGAGTGAGAGGGCTGAAGACATGGAGAGTGGATGCAGGAAAGACTTTTGTCTGAGCCAATAATGATTCTGAATTACATAAGGATAAGGTGGAGATGTTTTACTTTAGAGGTCTACAAAAATTTTGTACCAGTAGAGACTGGAAGGCCTGAGTCTATAAACCCCCTTGTGTCAGGCACTTGCCAGTCATTCTTAGCTCCTGAAGGCTCATTCTAAAGATAGAATCATTCAATACCCTCATGTCTTGAGTTTTTCCCACTTCCCCTGTTTCACTCTAAAGACTCTTGCCTAAGACTAATCCTGCAGATGTCTTGATAGGACAACTATGTTTTTCATCCCTTCTTTTGTGAATAAAAACCTCCCTTTGGAGGGCAGGCATTGGCTCGTTTAGTGTTGCGAAGCTATCCTTACTGTCGTCATGCGTATTTCATAATCATTTGTGATGACAGCAAATCTCTGGAGCTTGAGAAATGCTGTGTTTAATAGGGTTAACCTTTCAGGACTAGGGGGAATGAATTTCTACTTGATTCTGTGAATCCTTCAATAAACATTTTTAGCCTTGCTAATCTCTCCTGTACATGACTGCTAGTACCTAGCAATTCAAACTTCAGAACTGATTATTAGCTGGTCTGTTAGTTCAACACAGGTAAGTCATAGGACTGGGGAAGTGCCAGTTGCCTGGGATTCCCATCCTTCAGCATCTGGGAATAATATAGGGTAGGGGTATCAGTCTATTCTTGGTCCAAAAAACAGGATGAAGACCTGAATAAGTAAAACTAAATCAGGCATCTGGTTTGCTAAATCACTGATGATCAGTTCCCTGACTAAACCTATACTCACTTTGAATTCCTTGTCCTCCTCTCAAGATGGCAGAGGATGGTACACACCTAGAACACACCTGAATAGTGGCATAGGTCTAGGCTTCTGATCAGACCTGGTGAATGAGGCCCTGGTTTTGGGAGGGATCCTGGAGGCTAGAGGCCTAATATATGAGTACTCATTGGTTATAGAAGGCCATGGCATCATTGCTTTTTCTCAGACGGTTCATTTAAGGAGCATGGAGTTGGTGATAATTCTTCACAGGGCAAGATATTCTGAGATGAGGAAGCTTCCAAGTGTAGTTCCTAATAAAAGTTAGGGCTGGAGCCTCACACACAGTGTCCAGGGCAGGAGCCTTGAATGGGTATCAGCAGTAGCTCATCCTACCTATCTGGCTTGAGAGACCTCAAGTATTGGTGTTTTCTCAGTCAGTCTGATGACATAAAGCAGATTGGCTATATATGACAGTAATGCAAAGAAGGCTCCCTTAGTGTGACACTTCCAAACTCATAGGAGTCTTTCTTCTATGCCATTCTATATTACAGACAAGTAAACTGAGATACAGCATGTTAAGTGCCTTGTTCAGAGGTTGAGTGGTGGAGATCTGCGTCACCATGAAGTTTTCTGTCACCAAGTTTAGGACTTTTCCTCCTGCTCTAGCTTCCCAAAGAGAGCTACTTCCATCCTAAGTGGAGCTAGGCCCCACACAGAAGAGCTTCCCTTACACTCAGGCTAACTGAAGCTCCCCATCTCTAGAGCCTCTTCCCCTCTCACTTTCCTTCTCACACTGTTGATCTAAAATACCCTCCCCCACTTTCTAATGCCCTAAATTTCAGACTCAGAAGCACCATCAGCAGAGGAAAGGGGTCAAGGACAGATTGAGGAGAGCTCAGAAACCAGGGCTGAAATGGGTATGAATTCCAAATATCTGGAACAGACCAGAGACCAAGTGAGAAGAAGCTGGAAGACAAACGCTAATGAGCTAGTGAATGTGTGACAACTAACTCTTTAAAAACTAATGTGCACTCATGATGCACTTTTAAATTTAGTCTGCATTGATACTTTCTGCATCCCTTTCTTAAGTCTAAGAAATCAACAAACAATAAATCAAACCCTGATTTAATAGATTTTGCAGATTTCCAGGGTGTAAGTGCTGACGCTGAATGGTTCACAAACAGCTGGGGACTTACTGCAGCAGATAGCAGGGTGTGGGACTGCAGAAACCAAGGATTATTTACTTCTCTTCCCCTATTCACTTCTAGGTTCCCTAATTAGATCTCAGCAGGGACTTTCCAGTCCTTAAAACATAAAGATAGTTCTGTCCATTTAGCAGTTAGAAATCTGCAACATCACCAGTTGCCAGGTGAAACCATTATTTGAAAAGGCTCTGTCTACAGAGGAAGGATGTGGCCTGCCAAGGCATATTATTATATTGAGGGAAAGTTAGAAGACTTGAAAGAAAACTTGATTGAGAAGTAGTGAGAATAGAGAAGGAAGGGAGGTGATTGTTAGGCTAGGCAGGGCACTGTTGAGGCCAGAGTCTGAATAAAATCAATGGGGCTCAGGGAAAGTGCTGGACAAGACTTTGGACAGAGCTAGAAGAGAGAAAATGACCCGGACTGAGCAAAAGGAGAGTCTGGAATAAGGAGGTCAGGATAGGATGGAATCAGTGATAGGATAAGAGTCCAGACTGGACGACTAATGAAGAGGTAGCTGGGTGATACAGTGGATATAGCACTGGCTCTGGAATCAGGCAGACCAGAGTTCAGATGTAGCCTCAGACACTTAGCAGCTGTGTGACCCTGGGCAAGTCCTTTAATCTTTGTCTTCCTTGGTTTCCTCATCTGTTAAAAGTCAGGATAATAATAGCACCTACCACCCAAGGTTGTGAGGATAAAACGAAGTAACATGTATTAAGTGAACTAGCAATTGGAGGCAGCTAGGTGGTACAGTGGATAAGAGCACTGAATATGGAGTCAGGAAGACCTGAGTTCAAATTTGACCTCAGACACTTATTAGCTGTGTTACCCTGGGCAAGTCACTTAACCCTGTTTGCCTTAATTTTCTCACCTGTAAAATGAGTTAGAGAAGGAAACTACTCTAGTATTTTTGCCAAGAAAACCCCAAATGGAGTCATGAAGAGTTGGACGTGACTGACAAAAAATGCTAGCTATTATTATGAGGAAATGTGAAGAGGTAAGATGCTGAAATGCTGAAGAACAGCTAGCTTAGTTAATTGAATGAATAAAGTATTAAGCACCTAGTTGACCAGGATGGCTCACATTCTATAGTTTACAAGAATTAGTACAAGTATTAATAGCCACATTTCAAGCATCACAAACTTGAGACTCAGAGAGATTGATTAACTTTTTAGGATCACAAAGCACTTAGCAAGTCTCTGGAGATGAGAAATTAAGTTATATGAAGACAAGATTCCCTGAAAAGTGGAAGGAATGCAATGGATAAGGGAAGAAATATCTGAGAAAGGGAGAACAGTAGGGGAAAGAATGATTTTTATGAACTACATGGTTATTATACATATCTTGTACTTTCCTGGTTCTGTCCTCACACTGTTCCTATGCCTGAAATGACTTTGACTCTCCACAATTTCTCCCTCATAGCCTTCCTCCAAATACTTGTTGAATCCCTGTCCATTCTTTATTTTTTCATAGTATTTAATTTTTTCCAATTACATGTAAAGACAATTTTCAACATTGATTTTTTGAAAGATTTGGAGTTCCCAATTTTTCTCCTTTCCTCTCTGCCTCACTCCTCAAGATGGCAAGCAATCTGATATTTGTTATACATGTGCAGTAATGAAAACATATTTCTACACTGTTGCATCCATCCTTCGCTGCTGAAGAAGACCATGCCATCAGAGAAATGATGACATGGCTTGCACTTGTGCTTTGTTTTGAGTGAAGGAGGGTTTTGCAAGGTCATCAGCCTCACTTCTGCTCCAGAGCCATCTGAATCAAGTGACCAGATATTCATCAGGATGAATGGAGATGACCCAGGATGCACTGGGAGACTTTGGCCCCTTTAGGCCAAGGTCTATTTAGGTACTCACTTAGGGTGAGGTAAGAGTCGTTCATTGAAAAGGCCTGTGTAAGAAGTAGCCAGGGCATGGCCCCTTTAATGAGGCAAAAAAAAAGTAAGATATCAGACTGGGAGGAAAACAGCAACAGTTAGGGCTGATGATCAGTCTTAAGCCAAGAGGGTCCAGAAGAGAGTCCTTATGCAGTCCCAGTGTTGTCCAAGCTTCAGAGTGCAGTAGTTTTAAGGTTTTGGGAAAGGAAAGGAAAGGAAAGGAAA
The DNA here is from genome assembly GCF_028372415.1 of Notamacropus eugenii. Taxonomy (NCBI): domain Eukaryota; kingdom Metazoa; phylum Chordata; class Mammalia; order Diprotodontia; family Macropodidae; genus Notamacropus; species Notamacropus eugenii. The sequence goes on along the minus strand of NC_092873.1, from coordinate 87,354,313 downwards.
GGAAAGGAAAGGAAAGGAAAGGAAAGGAAAGGAAAGGAAAGGGAAAGGAAAGGGAAAGGAAAGGAAAGGGAAAGGAAAGGGAAAGGAAAGGAAAGGAAAGGGAAAGGAAAGGAAAGGAAAAGGAAAGGAAAGGAAAAGGAAAGGAAAGGAAAAGGAAAGGAAAGGAAAAGGAAAGGAAAGGAAAGGAAAGGAAAGGAAAGGAAAGGAAAGGAAAGGAAAGGAAAGGAAAGGAAAGGAAAGGAAAGGAAAGGAAAGGAAAGGAAAGGAAAGGAAAGGAAAGGAAAAGGAAAGGAACCTAGTGAGTAAAACCCAAGTCAACTGGGCATTTTCTGGCCATCCAAATTTTATCTCCCTTAGGAGAGAAGAAGGAAGGGGACAGGGAGACAGACAGGAGAGGAGCAGCTGAGTTACCCAGCTACCTGGGTCCTCATTAGTCATGTTGTGAAAGAAGAAACAGAACAAAAGGAAAAAAAAACATGACAAAAGGGCTTCAGTGTACATACAGACTCTCTCAATTCTTTCTCTGGATGTGGATAGCAATTTCCATCATGAGTCTTAAAACTGTGTTGAATCACTGTATCACTGAGAAGAGAGCTAAGTCAATCATAGTTGATCATCAATCTGTCTATTCTTTTAAACCTAGTTCAAATATCACCTCTTCCAGGAAATCTTCCCCAATCTCCTCCATTTAAAACTCATATAGCACTTTATTGGCACATCTTGAATACATTATTATGCATCATTTTGTCCTATAGCTTTTGTTCTGCATGGCATCATATTCATCTACTAAGTTCCAGAAAGCAGTCCTCTGTACACAGTGGGTACTTAATGAATGTTGAATTGGATGGAGTGTCTGAGCTAGAATAGATCTTAGAGATATTATTTTAAAAGGCTTAATTTGAAGATACTGGAACAAAATTGGAATCAGAGAGAAGAAACAGAAGGCAAGTAAGGCTGATAAGAAGCAGCTTGGTACCAAAGAAAGACCAAGAGATTCAGAACTAGAAGACTTCGTTTCAAAGTTCTGCTCCTTCCTATCTGTTTGACCTTGGAGAAGTCATTATCCTCTTTGGGACTCAGCTGCCTCATGTGCAGTTAAGATGTTGGCTTAGGTGACTTTCCAGCTCTAAATATATGCTCCTATGATGGAGTTTTCCAGACCATTAGGAAAGTTGCAGCTTTATCCTTTAACAGTAGAAGCTACAGGGACTAAAATGTTCTTTCCTTTCACATTGGGAAAGGAAGACTGCTTCCTATTTTTTTCTTTGATTCTCAGATCCCATAGTTGTAACTAGGGTGGGAAAACTGAGGCTTTTCCCTAGACCATGCTTTTCTCTAGAACTGCCATCTCTGTACATCAGGGTCTTCCACAGACATATACCACATAATATGACTTTGTAGTCTTACTAGTCTCCTTGCCTATCCCCACCATATCTCCACAGCTATGGTGTTCCTTTCCTGGGTACCCCACCATTCCCTTCCCATAGGCTAGTCTCTGTGTGAGAAAGCCTAGTTCAGGGGTGGGGAACCTGTGGCCTTAAGGTCACACATGGCCTTCTAGATCCTTACATGTGGCCTTTTGATTGAATCAAAATTTTAGAGAAACATCCTTTTAAATACAATAAAGTTACTTAATAAAAAATTTAAAATAAAAAAATAATAAATAAAATAAAAGACCTGAAGGACGCAGGTTCCCCACCCCTGACCTACCTCTTCTCCATGTGTTGTGGTCCACTGCTCCCCCAGCCACCCACCCCCAGATGTTTTTACCCCAGGTGAAAGAATTGGTGAAAAAATTTTCAGTCATATTTCTGCTGGATCCCCCTCCTCCACCCCATCTCTCTAACATGTGTTTTCTCTCAGATGAGAAGCAGCTCCAAAGTAGAATTTGATTCTGGCCTCCCTGATGACTGATCTTTGACACAGATCATTTATTCATGAGATAAGGGTAGATCTTAACCAAAGTTGTCCCAAGCTTTATTCAGCATCAATAGCAATTTGGACAAATGAAACTAGGTGATGACCAGAGTCTGAATATTCCCTTTCTAGATGGAGGAGGAGAATAAAGGTACAAGAATGTTCCCAGAGGAGGAAAGAGGTGAGTTTTACTCTAATGGACATTTCTTGGGGGTGGAAGCACAGTGAAAACAGAAAGAGTGCTCTTGTTCAGAGTGACTTGATGAAGGAGATTGTAAAGAGGAACATTTCCTGTCTATCAGAGGGCTAGGTCACTATTGCAGGAAACAGATGAGAAAACCAATGAATGAAGAAAAAAACTAGGGAAAAATTCCTAGGATCTTGAGTTATCACCCTTCCACTTATTCCTTTAACTCTAGATTGATGTCACAAGCTCTCACCTCCCATCTCCTACCTCTTTGTTCTCCCAGGGTTTTTCCATCTTTGATTGAGGGAAGGAGTGCACTGACCAATCACCAGCTAGAAACCGCACGCTTCATTAGTAACCAGGTAAAAGAGTGCCTGAAGAACCCGCAGCTGTCTCTCTCCTCCCCAGTTTAAGAAAACAGCTACTCTTAGGGGTCCCATAAAGTGTCTTCCCTAACATTCCTCCCACCGCAGTCTCTGACATACTCATCTCTAACCAGCTGCAGCCCTGGCTCTGGTTTAGAAAGTTTACAGGGACATTAGATCCCTAAAGAGAGGCAGTTATAATGAATAGCACAGAACTTTACCCCTTTAGAGGGCCTTCACGTTTGCACAGTGCTGTTTCACATGATTTCATTCTCTCCTAACACTGTTTCTGTGAAGTTGGTAAGAATTAGTGTTTTTATCCCCATTTTACTTGGAAGAAAGTACTCAGAGAAGAAAAACGACTTATCTAAAGCCATGCAGCTAATAAATGGAAACACCTGGGTCTCTTATGGCTTGTAAAATAAAATGTAAACTCTTTAATTTGGTATGGAAAGCGCTTCACATTCTGGCTCCAGGCTACCTTCCCAAACTTATTTCGAATGACTTCCCCTTTACCCATTTTGTTCTAGCAAATGGACCCACTTGCTGTTTCTCTTACTTGGCATTTTAAATGCTCCTTCCAAGTCTTTACATATGGCATTACTGAAATGCACTCCATTCCTTAGAATCATTGTAACTGCCATCAAAGCTCAACTCTGGTATAATCTTCCATAGAAATCCTTTTCTGTACCCTCTCCGCAGTAGTCTCTCCATCCTCAAATTATCTTGTACTTAATGAATACGTAATATGTATATTTAATTTATCTCTAAAAAATCATAAATTCTTGAGGCAGGATCTATTTTTTGTTTGTTTGTTTTGCTTTTGCATCCATATAGCCTTGGGCATAATAGACTTAACAAATATTTGTTAACTAAATGGAAGGGATGAAACAGCCCAAGAAATCCCCAAAAGCCAATTATTTCAGAAGATGGACATGGTGCATGGGACAGAAAGGTAGATGGATGGATAAAGATCTGGAGTCCAGGAAAACAGAGGGATCTGAAGGTATGGAGAGATAAGGGTTTGGATTTAAATATTTTAAAAGTTTGCTTTTTACACATAGAGGAAGTAAAATGGGAATGGAGAGAAATTACAGCAAGATGGCTGGAACCAAGGGTTCACATCTGTTCTCAAGCCCATTGTTAAACGTTCAGTGTATTTACAACTTGGAAATTTGCAAATGCTACAAATCAAGGCTTGTTGATTATTTTGTTGATGGCATAGACTTAAGAAAGTAATGAAGAACATGTTAATAATTTAGATTAAAATTAAAAGTGTATTGCGTAATTTTTGTAAAAAAGTATTTTTTTCAGAGAGCTGGTTGTTAAATTTGCCAGCACATTCTTGCCTGGAATCCACCTCAGGGGTGAATCTGAAGCTACCATTAGTACCATGTCACTGGGGAAGCTATTACTAGACATGATATGCCCTAGATACCTCACTGGGAGATGATTTCACGGTCTTGACTAATTTTCCTATTTCCAAGGTCAATTTCACTTCAGGATTTGACTTGTCTTTCACTTCAGTCCCTGAAATGGCAAATGACCTTGAATCACTGAAACCTCTAAGTAAATGTTGGACGCTATGCTGACGCTGGTGCTGGTGTTGACGCTTAGCTGCTGACCCCAGGGTGTTGGTGACTGGGACAGGTCTGAACAGTGACTCCTCTGTCTTTCACTTCTCATCTTCCAACCACAAACCCTGACAGCTGATCAACAAGGAGATGAAAGTGTTACTACCACATCCTTTCCTTGGACTCTGGCCAGGGTTCTTCCAGTGGAACCCAGGTATCTTTTCAGTTCTCTCTCTCCTTAGCTCCATATATAGATCAGATCTCTCTAAATACTTGTGGAGCTCCTGATCCTTTACACCTCCAGATCCTTCGCAGAACAGATCAATGCCCTCTATACCTTTATGTTTTCCTTCTTTACCTCTCTCCCTAAGTCATCTCTCCCAAGCATTGTATTCCTCCCCCATCTTCTCTAAACCCTGAGGCCAGACATGATGCTTGGACAATCTCAGTGATTCCATTTGCTGGAGACAGATGATGCTATCATCCTTCTGCTTCCCATTGGCCAGAAGGTAAAGCCTGCAAGGCACATTAGATAGTTTCCCCACAACTTCCCCAAAACCAGTTCTGTAATCTACCTCCTTCCCCATCTGGAAACTCAGAACCCCCTTTTTGCAACTGAAATAGAATTGCTCTGTTCCTTTGTCCCTGACTAGGGCTACATATGTTGCTGCATGGGACCCAACATTCAGAGGAACAGGCCCCAGGGGGTAGTCTAACAAAGGTGAGGTGTGCACACAGGTATAGTCAGATTCATCTGTAAAGTTTAGTGATGTTCATGCTTCCGTGGCATGGATGGGGACTTGTACTAGGCACTCCTCATTCCTTTCAATCAATCCCACACTTCTCTATCTACCTCATTCAAGAGTACTGATATGACTGTTTCATAAATAGAAGATTTGTGTTTGCTGGAAGCTCTAGGCACGAGCTTTCCTCTGACTTTCCCTTTCCACAAGCCAGTTAGAGGGATTTAGCCAGCAGAGACCCCCTAGCAGTAAGGTTCACAGAAGCAGGGAAAGCTAAGACTGCCATCCTCAGTGCTTCTTACTCCAGGAATCTACTTAACTCTAGTACCCTCCCTCTCTTGATTATTTCCACTTTATCCTGTTTATAAGCTATCCTGTTTATACATAGTGGTTTGCATATTGTCTCCCCTAGTAGATGATGAACTCCTTGAGGTTAGGGGCTGTCTTTTGTTTTTCTTTGTATCTCCTGTGCTTGGCACAGTACCTGGCACGTAGTAGTCACTTAGTAAATGTTTTTTGACTGATTGGCTCTTTAGATTTTAAGGCCTGCTCCAGTCACAAAAATAATTGCATTCATTTGTGTAATACGTATACTTGAGATACATCATCTTATTCAGTCCTCAGAACAGTTCTTTAATGTTGATGCTCCTGTAGGCATGATTAGCTCCATTTTACTGGTGAAAAAAATTGAGACATTAAGTACTGGAGGTGGGAACAGCACTTTTTCTGTGACATCAGGGCAGCTCCTTGAGAGTCATATTTCATGACTTGGGGTTTCTCCTAACTGTTCCATGACTAAACGGACCAGAAAAACCTCCCCATCTGCTCTGTCTGCTATAAACAAATGACATGACTTCCTACCTCTTTTGTAGTGGTTGATAGAGAAGTTCATTAAGGAGAGGATGAAGGATCCATACACCTTTTCTCCCAAATATGTTCAATCGTTGATCATGTGCTCCTAGCTATTTCTCTTGCTGGCTATTGCCCTTCACCCTGAAAGTCTAGAGGAAATATACCAGGAAAAGCCATGAGGGAGCGTCTTGAGGAATGGGCTATTATTGCAGTAAGGGTTGCAGTCACACATGAAAAACAACTTGCAAGACAAAAGAATATAGGTCATTTTCTCCTTTCGAGATTTTTCTCTTCTTCTTCCATATGTTCCAGTGTTTTCTCAGTTCAGGCTCAACTCCTTCACCTCTCAGCTTGGAAAAACCGACTGGTTCAGGAGGATTCAGCCAGACTCCTATAAAATTTTTTGAGGATCTTTCCTCCCTACCTATACCCTAATTCTATTCAGGTCTATTTCATCTTCTACTTCAATCTTGAGTCTTTAGAATGATTAATGATATTCATTGAACCCCCAGGGACCTTAATCATCATTTGTATAGTAATAAAATTTATTCTTTAACGTTTGGAATTTGGCACCCAATCTCACCTTTGAACTGAAACTTTCCTCTCCAAGGTAACCATTTCAATAATATTTTATCAGTCCTTAGCCTCCTTTGAACTTTCTGCTGTACCTTGTACAGTTTAGATAGTCTTTTATACCTAACTGGCTTCTATATCATATTTCCTATCTCATCCCATCCCAATATCTATCCATCCATTCATCCAATCATCTGTCCAAGACATCTCACGATCTGCCCTACTTTCACTTACTTACCCTCACTTGGACCAGCACACTCTGCGCCTTGTGGAGAATCCATGCCAGGTCCCTGGGGAAAATTAGCCCACTTAGTTTTAGAATCTCTCCCCTGGGCCCAAGTCATCCGGATTGTGAAGTCAGTAGGTGAAAATTTACTTAGGTCTTTACAGCTATATGAACCCTAAATGCTGCTTCATTTCATATCCCATCTATTCACTATAAATTCATCATTCAGCTGGCTATTCACTTGGACCATTTTGTCATGCTCATTTCTCCCACTCTTTTGACTTCCTGCGCTGCCCACAATGACTAAACCAATAGTACCATTACTTCTGCAAAAGGTGGACCAATTACTGCACTATTTCATAGATTGTTCACCATGACTGACAGTTTCCTAACCCTCATGCCAACTTGCTATGTATAGTAATAAACTAATGAATCCTACCAATACTTTCTCTGAACATTTTGAAATTCAGTCTTTCAAATTTGAGGTTGCATAGCTCTCCTGTCATTCTCTGTGGCAAACTATATGATGCAGAGGTCATTTACCAACAAGTTTCTTATCATTTTTACTTCAGCAACCAGGATCAAGAACAAACCAACAGTATCCCTTGTTTTTCCCCCATCTTTAGAAGGATGAAATTGTCGTGAACTTAAACTACTCTGCCTTTTGGCAAAGAGAGTGCTCAATAGATATTATTAATAATAACATATTTATGTGGTATGTGAAAGTACGTGAAGTGCTTTAAAAATTTTACTTCAGTGCTCTTTCTGGTTAAATGTCTTGAACAGACCATCAAGGATAGGTGCCTCCACTTTCTTTCCTCTCACTCTTCGCAAAGTCTTAAGATCTGACCTTATCATTCCGCTGAAACACTTTCTCCAAAGTTGCCAATGATCTCTTAACTGTCAAACCCAATGACCTTTTCTCAGTCCTCATTCTTCTTGACCTCACTGCAGCCTTTTCTCCTTGATACTCTTTTTTCTCTAGGTTTTCAGGATACTATTCTCTTCTGCTTCTCTTCCTCCCTATCAGACCACCTTCTTAGTTCCCTGTCATGGATCTTCTCTAGATCATACCTTTAATCATAGGTGTCCCAATGAGTTCTGTCCTAGGCCCCCTTCTCTTCATCCTTTGTAATATTTCACTTGGTAATCTTCTCAGCTCCCATGGACTAATCAACATCTTTATGCTGATAATTATCACATCTACACATTCTGGCCTAACCTCTCTGCTGACTTTCAATTTTGTGTCCCTCTTAAACATTTAGACCTGGATGTCCAGTAGACATCTTAAGTTCAATATGTCCAAAACAAAACTCATTATTTTTCCCCAAAACCTCCTCTAGTTCCTTGTTTCTTTATTACTGTAAAGGGAAACAGCATCCTTCCAGTCAACCAGGCTGGTAACCTAGAAATACAAGAGGACGCTGATGGACACATGAGGAAAAATGCTATCCATCTCCAGAGAGAGAACTGATGAAGTCTGACTGCAGATTGGAGTATAATTTTTTTAGTTACTTTCTTTATTTTTCTTGCTTTCCTTTTTGCAACATGGTTTATATAAATATATGCTTTACATGATTTTTCATGTACAAATGATATCACATTTCTTGCTTAAGCCTCAATGGATGATGGAGGAGCAGGCAGGAGGGAAAGAATTTGGAACTCAAAATCTTTAAAAAAAAAAATGTTAAAAATAAATAAAATGTGTTTTTTTTTCAAAACTATACATTCCAAAAAATAAAATAATCTACTGGTGGATCTGCCTGCCTCTCATCTATACCTACCCCAATTAATCCTCCATTCAGCCACCAAAGTGATTTTCCTAAAATGCAAGTCTGACCATGTCAACCCTCACTCCCCCTATATACACTCAATAAACTCCACTAGCTCCCTCTTGCCTCCAGTATCAGTTTGGTATTTAAGATCCTTCCTAACCTGGCCCTTTCTATCCCAGTCTTTTTACACCTTCCTCTCCACCATCTATTTTTTTGATCCAGTGACACTGGCCTCTTGGCTCTAGGCATTTTCTCTGGCTGTCGCCAATGCCTGGGATGCTCTCCTTCCTCATCTCCACCTACTAGCTTCCCTGGCTTCATGTTAAGTGACAACTTTAATTCCATCTTCTATAGGAAGTCCTTCCCAACTCCTCTTAATTCTAGTGCTTTCCTTCTCTTAATTATTTCCTATTATATAGCTCATTTGTGAATATTGTTTTCATGTTGCCTCCCCTATTAGACTGTGATCTTCTTTAGGTCTGGGACCATCATTTGCAACTTTTTGCTTCCAGGTCTTAGCACAGTGCCTGCCACATAAGAGGTGTTTAATTACTGTTTATTGACTTACTGATACTACAACCCTTTGAAGTGAGCACTCTGTGTATAGTATTGTTTACTTTAGTAAACTTTGGGACGCCCTGTATTATTATCCCCATTTTAAAGATGATAAAACTGAGGTACGGAATTATCAAGTGGCCTACCCATTGTCATGCAGTCAGTAAGTTTCAGAAGTGGAGTCTGAACCCCAGTTTTACATAACTCAAGTACTGGTCTCTATGCACTATGACAATATCATTGTAATTCTCTCACATGGATTTGTAATCTGTTTCCAAAACTCCTCCTCTAATTCCTCCTTCCTTCTAGGTGTTTTGCACTGTACCCAAACAATAACAGTGTTTATGTTTTTCTCCTATTTATCCTTACCCTAATACTCATCACTATGCTTCTTTTCTCTGTTCCTGAATTTCTTCATACAAATATATCTCCTTAATAACCAGTGCTATGTTTTGGGAATCCATTGATGGCTTCTTTGGCTTCTTTTTCTAAGATTGGATTATTCAAACCCTCTATTTTTTCACTCTGTTAATCTAAGTATTTCATTTTTTTATAAATAGTTATCCATTTCATTTAGATCATCTGTTGTACTGGCATGTAATTTAATGAAATTTTTCCTAATAATTTCTTTTATTTCATCTCCATTGGTTATAAATTAATATTTTTTTCAATTTTTAACCTTGGTACCTTGATTTTATTCTTTTTTTGAAACCAAATCAATTAGTGGTCTATCTATTTTATTGTGTTTTCTTCTTCTTAAAAACTGTTCCTATTTTTATTCATTAATTCAATGAGGGTTTTAATTTTTGCTTTCATTTTTATTAATTCCTTCTATGACTTTCTGAATTGCTATCTGGTATTCAGTTGGAGGTTTTAATTTGTTAGTTTTCTAGTTTTTTAGTTACATGGCCAATTCATTACAATTCATTGCATCATCATTTTTTTCTAATTTTTTTGTTGTTGTTCAGTTGTGTCTGACTCTTTGTGACCCCAAAGATACTGGAGTGGTTTGTCATTCTCTTCTCCAGTTCTAAGACCAAGGAACTGGGGCAAACACAGTTAAGTGACTTGCTGAGGGTCACACCACTAGTAAGTGGTCAGGTTCACTCAGCTAGTAAGAGGTCAGATTTGAATTCAGAAAGAGGAGTCTTCTTTACTCCAGACCCAGAGCTCTGACTATTGAACTACCTAGCTGTGCCATCTAATCTTTTACTTTTGAATAAATTATACTCTTACAGAACTAAATTATAGTCTTGAGTCCCACCCTGTGGTTGTGACCTGTGAGGTCACATTGACTTCTTATTTTCAGATCTCAAGCTCAGTTTTAACCCTGTATCTTGTATGTACGTTAGATATCTGATGACATGAGTTTTATTACTATCCCTCTTCTTGGACATTGTCTTTCATAATTTATGTTGGTTTCTTTGACTTTTTTCCTATCTTTGACTTTTTTCCTATCTTTTTTTCTTTTCAGTAGCTGTTACTTTGTATAACATCAGGCTTGGCATAATGCATACATATGTACATATATGTTAATATATGAACACATAGACACTCCCATACAGAGAAAAGAGAGAGAAGGGGAGGAAGAAGAGAAGATGGGGGGAGAGAGGGAGGGGAGAAAGGGGATGGAGAGAGTGGGGGTTGAGAAAGAGAGAGGGAGGGAGGAAGGAGAAAAGGGGAGAGAGAAGGGGAAAGAAGGGGGGAGAGAGAGGAGAGAGAGAGAGAGACTTCAGGAAAGCTGCTATGAGGATCAAATGCCACAAAATTTGTAAAGTGCTTAGCAAATCCTAAAACAATATGTAGACATTAGCTGTTATAATTATTTTCAGTTGTTATTGTTATTTCTGGTTGTACTCTATCCTTGAGAAAGAAACTGTCATTCTTATATTTTGAACTATGGTACTAAAATTTAAATAGCATTCTAATATACTGTCTTTTTAGTTAGCCATTTGCATTCTCTTTGGCCTTTTTCTGTATTCAACCAGGAGCAGATATGGATTTTCTTTTTCTTTTTTTTGGTATCTCCCTCCCCCTCAAGGATTTAATAATCTCTAGCAATACTCTTTTTTTGGTTCATAAAGTGCTATCATTTTCTCTCACATAAATCACAATGAGGAACTGATTATCAGCCTCCTGGATTAGTCTTGGGAGGTTCTCTACCATGGCCTGAAATATCCTAAGGAAATTCTAGGAAGATTGTTGTTCAGTTCATGACCTCTTTTGGGATTTCCTGAAAAAGATACCAGATTGGTTGGCCATTTCCTTCTCCAGCCCATTTTACAGATGAAGAAACTGAGGCAAACAGGGTTAAGTGACTTGCCCAGGATCATATAGCTAGTAACTAGTGCCTGAGGTCAGATTTGAACTCAGTTTCCTGACTCCAGGCCCAGCGCTCTAGCTCTATGCACTGCACAATTAGCTGCCCTAGAAAGATTGTAGTCCTATGTATATATACTCTTTATCATATAGGCCCTTCCTATTGCTCAACTGTAGTTAGCTTTCTGGATTTCTTCTGACTTTTTATTTGCTTTTCAAAGTTGTTGTTTTTTTTTTTTTCTGAAGTTCTTGTCATCAGGGATGCTTCAAATCCCTTTCTTCTAATTAAGCACCCCTCTACAACTATGTTCCCCTTCCCATTTTCAGTATGAAGTCACTTTCAAAAAGTAATCATTGAATTCTTCATATTTTTACACTGTCCCCTGTTTCTAATAAATTTTCTTTTAGGTTTCCAAGTTTATTTATTTACTCATGGTTTTCAAGGCTTCTTCTGAGTTTTAATGATCTCTCCTCTACCTGTATTCCTTGTCAGTTGATTTTCATAGGTGATACCTCCCATTTTCTTCTATTTTTCAATCTTTTGACTTTCTTCTAATATTTCTTCCTGTCTCCTAGATTCATTTAGCTCTCCTTGTTCCATTCTGTTTGTCACTGCTTATGTAAGAATTTCTACCTTCTGTTTTAAGCTATTTATTCTCTTTCCACTTTTTTCTCCTAAAATTTAATTTTTATTTTAATTTTTAAAAAACATTTTGCCTCATTTCTTCTATCTAACCTTGTAATCCTACTTGCACAATATGAACTCAGAGGTCCCTTCCACATTAAACCTTCACTAATTCTAAAATCCATGTTCCTTTATATTCAAACTATGAATCACCTTTCTTATTCCCCTCCATCCCCATCAGGAGATGAATCAGAAAAGGATAATTGTCTCCAAAAGAGAGAAGGAATTGAAGCTAAAACGCAGGGAATATGATGTAGGTTTAAAAAGTTGGCTCTCAAGAAAAAGTGTTCTCATTGTAAAGGAATAGACAATGAACATCCAGGAAAAAAAATTGGAAAGAGAGAGTCAGGCTTCTGAGAAATAGATTTCATGCAGGGTTGATATATAGATAGATAGATGATAGATAGATAGATATAAATAGATTAGATAGATATAAATAGATTAGATAGATGATAGATAGATAGATAGATAGATAGATAGATAGATAGATAGATAGACAGACAGACAGACAGACAGACAGACAGACAGACAGACAGATAGATAGATAGATAGATAGATAGATAGATAGATATTTTTTTCAATAACAAACATTGTGCCAAATTTATGCCCTGCTTTGTGCTGGGGTAGGACAAAGACAGAGGGGTAGAAGTGGGTTCGACCTACACACAGACAAGTTACTACAAAATCCATGCAAGATAAATTCAAAGTAATGAGGGGAGGCGCTAACAACTGGCAGAATCTCGGCTCTAGGTTTACAGTTTCTCTTATCAGGGACTTTCCAATCTCTAATGGAGCAGGACCATATTGACCAATCAGGAGCCAAAGATGTGCGGCATCATTAGTTACCAAGTGAAAGTGTTACTTGAAGGAACCCCTTTCGTGCCTCTCCCTTCTGTTAACCTTCAAAAAAAAAAAGTGAGTCCTGGGAAAGCTGTGGCAAGTGAAGCAAGAAAACACGACTTCCTCTCCCAACTTCCCCTCCCTGTGCGTATGTGTGTGTATTTATAATTTAGAAGAATCAGTGTAGGGGAAAGAGCACCAGATTTGGAGTCAGAAGAGTTGAGTTCTAATTAGAGCACTGCTGTATGCTAGCTGTTTGCCCTTGGGCAAATCACTGCATTTCTCCCTTATTGTCCTCGGTTCTTATGGGGGTGGGGAGCCTGAGGGCTTCAGGGGGGGCCGAACTTGAGGACCTAGATGGCCACACGTGGCCCCGAAGTCTGAGGTTTCACACCTCTGCTAGGGTTATACCACCCATTCATAGAAGGCAGGGCCTGTTTTCATGTTTGTCTTTTTATCTTTTATCCCTACCACTAATACAGGGACTGCCAACTCATTGTCATCTAATAAATACTTGGTTTAATTTTTTTTTAATTACATTTTTTAACCAGTAAAAATCTCCTATCTCTCCCTCCCCCCACAACAAATGTTTCTGGGTTGCTGATGAATAGTTATGAACATCACCTAAATGGTGTGGTCGGAAACCAGGTTTGAATTCCTGCTTCTGACACTTTTTAGCTGAGTGTTGACAAGTCACTTAACTTTTTACAATCTAAGTCAGAAGGTCGTCATGAAGCTCAAATGAAAACATATGTTTAATTTCAAATATATATTAGCTATTATTATCATTACCCTTATGATATTGTCAGGAACTATATGCATGGCTAAATATATAACTATTTTTTGTCTTTCTTTATCTTCTGCTTCAAAGAATGGTCAAGTCCTAAATTGATTGGGGAGTGTGCTTGCTCCCATGCTTTCTAGGATGATGTTTTAAGAAATGCTGTTCAATCAGACACCTTTAATGAGGGCCATACCATCAAGGACAGCTATCTCACTGATGGTATATTATTCAATTTGAAAAGGCCTAATGTGGAGAGTGAATTAGTGCTTAATTTTTTGCTTACCAGTGACTGTACACTCAGTGTAACCGCTGAAGCTGAGATGCAACACATTCTCTGCTGCTTGTGCTAATTTTGGCCTAATGATTAACACTAAGAATACAGGTGTTCCACCACCCAGTATCACACCATCGATATGTGGAACCATCAGTTACAGAAAATGGAGAAATTTTGAATACTGTGTATGAATTCACTTACCTTGGCAGTATACTTTCCAGGGATATACACATTAAAATTGAGATTGACACTGGTATTGCCAGAGCTAGCTCAGTGTTTGGGAGGCTTGGAAGGAAAGTGTGGGAGATAAGAACTATTAGACTGTCTAACAAACTGAAGGTCTACAGAGCCATTGTGCTGACCTCATTGTTATATGCCTGCAAAACCTGGACAATCTGCCAACACCTTGCAAGGAAACTGAGTCACTCCCATTTGAATTGTCCTAGGAAGATTCTGAACATCACCTGACAGGATAGGGTACTGGACACGGAGGTCCTTTCTCAAACTAAACTGCCAAGCATTTAAACTCTCCTGCAGAGAGCCCAACTCCAATGGACTGGCTATGTTGTTTGAATGCCAAATGTATGCTTGCCTAAAAGACTATCATATAGAGAACTCACACAAGGCAGGCGCTCACATGGTGGCAAACAAGAGCTACCCGGACACTCAAGATCTCTCTAAAGAACTTTGGAAATGATTGTGTGACATGGGAGACGATGGTGCAGGACTGCCTAGCATGGCATGCCTTCATCAGAGAAAATGCTGTGCTATATGAGCAAAGCACAATTGAATTAGCTCAAAAGAAATGTAAGAGGCACAGATTTAGAGAATCCACCCCAAAATGTTCACGTGGATTTTGTGCCTGACCAGTGGTAGAGCATTCTGAGCTTGTTTTGGTCTGATCTGCCACAGATGGACACATTATAACTTGACTCTAACATAATGATGTCATTTTGGTCCACTTTGAGAATGAAGGACAATAGCCAAGGAACAATTAGTTAATACCTTGACAAAATGCTGTATGAACTTAGGCAAGTCACTCTTCCCTGCGAGGCCTTTGCTTCATCAGTGTAATAAGAGGGAGTTAGACAGAAAAGTCTCTAAAGCCATTGCTAGGTCTATGATTATATGATTTTTAATAAGAAATCGGATACATAGGTGGCCCTGGCCACTGGCCCTGGAGTCAGGAAGACCTGAGTTCTAATATGGCCTAGTTATGTCACTAGTCATTAGTTATGTGACCTTAACCCTGTTTTCCTTAGTTCCTCATCTGTGAAATGAACTGGAGAAGGAAATCCCAAACCACTCAGTATCTTTGTAAAAAATAAATAAGTAAATGAAACAAAAAACAAACAAAAAAAACCCAACAAAAAACAACCTAACCCCCCAAAATAAATGGGGTCACAAAGAATTAGAAATGACTGAACAACAACAATAAGGAATTAATAAATGACCGCACAGGACCCACATCAAAGAGAAAATGTGAGTAATCAGTGACTTTTGATCTAGTTGGTCATTTAAAGATCCTTTCAAATTTCTAACTGAATCTCCCCTCAAATCTTGCTATTATCCTGATGCCCTAGGCCCTATGACCATGGTGTCCTACCCTGCTTTGTCCTCATACCCCAGCTCTTTACCTCCCCCTTTCCTTATCCAGACTAACTTGTTTTATGTCCCATTTCCCATTTACAAGAGAACAGCTAGGTAAAAAACACAACAAAGCAAAAACAAACAAACAAAAAAACCCTGGTCTTCTAGAGGTGTTAATGGGTAATTATGTTAATACTTGGTGTTTTTTTCTCTCTAGTGCGCAGAATTACTCTCCTGAAAAATTTAAGATCATATGCCTGGGAGATATTTGAGGACAGGTGTGTGTGTTCGTCCATTGCTGAAGAAGACCATGCCATCAGAGAAATAATGAAATGACTTGCACTTGACTTTGTTTTGAGTGAGGGAGGGCTGTGCTGGTCATCAACCTCACTTCTCCTCCAGAGCCATCTGAATCCAGTGACCAGATATTCATCAGGATGACTGGAGATGACCCAGGATAAGGCAATTGGGGTTAAGTGACTTGCCCAAGGTCACACAGCTAGTGAGTGTCAAGTGTCGGAGGCGAGATTTGAACTCAGGTCCTCCTGACTCCTACACTGGCGCTCTATCCACTGCACCACCTAGCTGCCTCTGAGGATAGATAATACCTTTCTGGGTGAACTAAATTACACTTTCTAGAGGACCACCTTCTCTGCCCATCACCTTAACCACACTGCTCAACAATTAAGACCTAGAGGCAACATGGATGGCAAGGTAGATAGAACATTGGACCTGAAATTAGGAAATCCTGCTTCCAATCTTGTCTCAGATACTTACTAGCTGTTTGTCCCTGGGCAAATAACTTCATCTCTTTCAGCCTCAGTTTCCTTATTTGTAAAAGGGAGGTCCAGCATCTACTTCTAAGCCTTAAAGAACTTTGTAAATATTAGCTTTTACTGTTAAGTATACATATATTTCCACATTTTTCTAAGGTAGAAGAGCCCTATCCCTTTGTCTTAGAAATGGATTTCATTTCAGGAGTTGTTCTTTTGGTTACATTTCTGGCTTCCTCTCCCACATGTGGAAGTTGACAGTGATTCCAGTACTTTGATTTAGACTAACAACTTCAGGAAAGTCAGATCTCTTCCTGTAATGCTTAGACCACGATGGAGGAGAAAGAAGAAGAAAAGGAGAATGATCCTCTTTCCTTCTTTAAGATTGAGCACTGAATAGGCTGACTTTCTGAGAATGGATATATATTGCTTTTTCTACACAAGGGGTTAGGGAAGAGTGAGTCTGGGATTGTTTAAACACTTTCTTTTTACTCTATGGTCTTCTGATCTTAAATCCCACCTGTAGCTGTGGGAGCATTTGCCCTTAGGGCAGAGAATTAACCTCTTTCTCCATGGATTAATCCAAGAACTCTTGTTTGGGATTGGGTCAGATGATCTCTAAATTTTCTCCTAATTTTGAGATTTTATAACGCTAACCTACAGATGCAACTTCTGTTATTCCAAAGCAGTGATGGTTCCAGCACAAAACAGGACAGATGGAAAAAAAAAAAAAAAGGCTCATTCTGTGCTTCTGGATGCTGACAATGACAATCAGCAAATTCCAACATCCCTTGCACTTTGGCTTACTGGCCTTTCTGGGTCTCCCTAGATGTATCCAATTCAGGTAATGGCAGTATTTCCTTCTCAAGATGCCAGGAATGCAGTAGATGCAAGCCTAAACTGATTAACCTCTGCTGTATGTTCTTCTCTAGAACAGCTGGGAAGTATTGTAGGCTGCTCTGGGAATCAGAAGTTTGGAACCTGTCTACAGGGTTATTTTGAGAGCCAAATGAGAAAATGTGTGCACAGTGTTTTGAGTACCTTAAAATCTTATGTAAATGTACTGTTGTAATATGACTCCTCCCTCAGGAAGTTATTTTCTGTGCTTAACAGTTTACTACAAACTTGTGTTTGGATCCATTTATCAGAACACAGACCATGCACAGTAAAGTCATATTGTGGGTAAATCCCTATGGGTTCCAAGCTGGTTTTCTAATAGAAGAACCATAGCTGCTCAATCTAGAGGGTTGTGAAGAAGGAAGAATGACCAACTTCTCACTGTTTCAAAGCTACCCAGGTTGTCCCCAGGTTCTGCTGCTCTGTCCCTTCTTGACTGAAAAAAGTAAAGAGCCAGGAATGATAGAATGGCAATACTGAAGTTCCTGTAAAGATCTTTATTTTAAAGAGGAGGGAAATAAGATCTACAGAGGTTTACAAAGACAGAGAGGATCAGCAGAAAAATTCAGGTGTCCTGTTCCTTTGTTCAGTGTTCTTTGCATGTCTATTCTTCTATTCCGTTTTACTCAAATCTGGCCCTCCCCTAGCCAGCTCTCCCCATATCACTCACCTAAAGTCCCAGAACTGAACTATAAATATCTTGATTCCATATTCACCACTAACCTCATCATAATAAAAAAAAAATCATAGATGGCTGATTGCTATAAAGTAAAAAAGTGACTTGGGAGCAACAACTTTCAGATTGGAGGTAGGGATAATAGTAAAGTAGAACCCATCCAACACCAGTCCCATCTTCACCTCAGGTCCTCGTCATCAGGTTGGGCCAGGCTTGTAGGGGTTGTCAGGCCCAATCATGAATACAATCTCAAATTTCTCTAGAACCCAAATCCTTCCCTTATGATTTTTTGAAAATCCTTTAAGAATAAGGAAACAGACAAAAGAGATTCTAATACTGACATGCCCAGGTATTTATTTGTTTTAGAACAGTTTCCAGGATGTGAATGGGCAGCAGAGATGGGGACTGAAGGACAATCACAGGGGGTCTCTAGGTCCCCCTTCACTTCAATGGGGAGAACAGCTAATTAGGTACGGATGAGAAACAATTCATGTCTGTTAAATTTCCAAGATTACAGAAGACAAGGGCAGGGTAGTCAGACACGGTTGGGCTCAGAAGTGGAGATATGAGATCATAATGTAACAGATTTAGAACTAGGAGGGATTTTAAAGATCATATAGTACAAATATTATTTTACAAAGGAGGAAAATAAAGCCCTGAGAGTCTAATGACTTTCTCGAGGTCACACAGTGTCAGATAGAATTTGAACACATATCCCTCTGACTCCAAAGTACTCTTTACCCTGTTCCTTTAATGGGGTAGGGAGAAAATTAAGCAAGAAGATAAGGGTAGAGAGTGGAATGGAGGCAGAGGGCATGGGTTTGGGCGAGTGTGGGAGCATGTGTAGTAGTTGGGATTATATGTATGGGGGGGGGGGTGATCCCAAAATGGAATTATGTTTTTTCAAAAGGAGAACAAGTTAGAAGAGTAACTGGTCTGAGTCAGTCAGAGGAGTTGGGTGACTGGAAGAGAAGCTGAAATGGGAGCACACTAGAGCTGGATTGGGAGGCCAAGTCAGGAGCTGGGTTATTCTGGTTATTCTTGTCTCCTAGAAAAGCTGTCACCTGCAATTGGAGGAATACAAAGTGAATGAGGGGTTCTGGGCTCAAGGTTATAGAGATTCTTCCCTGGATTCTTTTATCCCAAGATATCACCTTAGCTCTTCTTTATCCTTTATCACAAGTATAGATTCCTAATGCTCTAATGACCCCAGAGAGCAACTAGATTATTTCAGAGAAAGGACAGTGAAGGCAGGGATATGCTAGAGTCAGGTGCTATAGGCTCCAGAGAATTGACTATTAAATTTTCTGTAAGCATTTGTACCTAAGAAATTCAAAAACCTACAGATCAGGGATTGATTTAGTATTTGGATTTAAATTAGAATTAAGATTTAGATTAGAATTTGTTGTGATGGAGAAAATATTAATAATGCAGACTAAAAATAAAAGTGTATCTTTCCTTTAAGAGAGCTGGTTGTTAAACATTTATCAGCATACCCCTGAATTTGGGTAATGATTCCAAGGTAAAATGTAGGGGTTCTTAACTTTTTTGTGTCATGAATCCATTTGGTAGTCTGACAATGTTTAAGGATGTCATTTTGGAATAATGTTTTTAAATGCATAAAATGAAATATACAGGACTCCAAAGGAAACCAAATATATTGAAATATAGCTACCAAAATATTTTTCTTATTGAAGTTTACAAACCTTTTGGGGGGTCTTTGGACCCCAAGATCCAAAGAATACCTGGTCTAAAGTTTCCTGCAGTAAGGATCATATAGACCAGGGATTCTTAACTTGGGATACAAAGACTGTGGATAGAATTCAAGGTGTCTGTAAACTTAGGTAGGAAAAAATACATCTTTATTTAAATAACTTCTAACTGGAATTTAAGCATTTTTTTCAGTTATGAACATATGCAACTGACTTTATTCTGAGAAGGGGTTCATAGACTTTTGCCAGGCAGCCAAAATGATCCCTGATGCACAATAAAGGTTAAGAATCCTTGGGCTAGTCTTACACAGTCTCTGGACTTTAGGTAAGCTCTGGGACCCCATGGTATTTCTATTTCATGTAGAGAATGCTACAGAACCTTAGCCTGAAAGGGACAGGGTCTCACATTGCATCTTGGGCCATCTCCAGTCATCCTGATGAATATCAGGCCACTGGATCCAGATGGCTCAGGAGAAGAAAGTGAGGTTGGTGACCTTGCACAGACCTCCCTCACTCAAATCAAAGTCAATTGCAAGTCATGTCATCATCTTGATGTCATGATCCTCTTTGAGAATTAAAGACAAATACAATGAGTGAAATCTAAGCTGAACCAAATCTAGCCAAGGGTCAGAAAGAGGACTTGAACTACCTGTCCCATTCATGGCCTTCTTCAACTCCTCTTAATTCTAGGACCTTTACTCTCTGTTAATTATTTCCATTTATCATTTATAGCTTGTTTTGTATATATTGTTTGTTTGTTGTTTTCCCCATTAGACTGTAAACTCCTTCAGGGCAGGAATTATCTTTTGACTCTTTTTGTAACTTCAGAGCTTAACACCAAACCTGGTGTAGGTGCTTAAAAATGCTTATTGGTTGATCGGTTCTCTATTAGATATGTATTCCAGAGCAGCTTCTCTTGGGTTATTCTGGATGCAAATAGCCCAGGAACAAGGCTTGTATTTACAAATGGAGCAAGGGCTGAAAGGATATGGCTGGGAGTAATTTGGGGGAGGAGAGGAGGGAGGGAGGGAAAAGTGCTCTTGGAGTTCATGCCAGGTTCTAGTCTGGGGAAGCATACCCCAATTTTCTATCATGTGTCACTCTTCTGCTCATCCTACTACTCCCTCCCTTTCCTTTCCATCAAAGCAACTTACAGGGGTCCACGGGAGCCACCACGGGAAGTGTTGTTTGATCTCATGCCCTTGATAATAAGAATGGTGCCTACGATGATGCCCACAAGGCCTATGGCCAGGCCTAGGGCGCAGACCACAGTCTCTGTTGTCTCTGGCAGTGGGGTCCGTACTTCTGGTTCTGAGGGGAACAAAAAATAAGGTGACCCAGTTCAAAGAAATAGTGAACATATCAGGGAGTGTGACTTGGTCATGATGAGACTCAGTCCTCAGCACATAGTGGCTGTTGGATAAATATTTGTTGAGCAATTTGGGGTTGCAGGGTAGAAAGTCTATATTCAGGAAGGTGAGAATCTGTATGATCAGGACACTTGGATATGGGAAAGGGGACTATGGGGGCCTTCAGTGGGACCTCGGGAGCAACTTGTAGGAATGTTGAATTAATCACTTACCCCAGTGTTTGACAACAGGTTGTTCCAGTCCCCAGTGCTCAACCTTACAGTCATAGTAATCGGTGGCAGAGGGGATGAAGGTGAGATAGTGGAATTTTCTGAAGGCATGGTCAGAGCGAGGGAGGAAGACAGTTTCAAACACACCATCAGTGATGGGAACCCCATTATGAAGCCAGGTCACAGTAAGTACCGGAGGAGAGAACTTGTCAATGAAGCAGACAAGGATGTTGGGCTGGCCCAGCTCCACTGGACCTTTGGGAAACACTGTCACTTCAGGGCCCACTAGGAGAACACATAACAAAAATGAATGTTTCATACTCAGATCTTCTCTCCTGAGCCTGCTAGAATTTAAGAGCCCTTCTAATCCAACACTATGTCCCCTATGTCCTAGGCCTCCTCTCGCCAACTTAGAGTCAACATCTAGGGACTGGAGAGTGTTAGGTCCCCATTCCTAGCTTCCCAAGGATTAACACTGGGGATAATGGCTTATGTAATGCTGTGAAACACAGGAATACTACATGAAGGTATACAAGTCCTGAACAAATGTACCATGTGCGTAAACTGGGCTCTTATTGCCAATATTCAACATTTTTTCAGGATATGGAGTTATGTCAAGTTACACAAATATACAAATTGTCCATAACACTTAAACCAGAGAGAAAATCTTATATTGAGTCTAAGGGAACAGAAGCCCAAGTTATGAGGTCATGGACCCCCAACCCTTTCCCTCTTGCCCTGAGGGTGTAGGTGAAGCAGGTACCATTGGTGTCAGGGGTGTTATTGGATCGTTTCATCATGATTTCCAGGTTGGCTTTGTCCACAGCAAGATTGGCCAAGGCACCCTGAGCCTCAAAGCTGGCAAATTTGCTGAAGTCAGGAAGCCTCCAGACTGTCTCTTTCTTGTTCAAATCCACATGGAAAATCTCATCCCCATCAAAGTCGAACATAAACTCTCCAGAGGGTTCGTGGGTCTGGTAGAACTCTGCTTGGATGATCACATGGTTCTCTGTATGGCACCAAACATAAGGGTTAATGAAGGAAGTTGAAGAGCAGTAGGAGAGAGACTCAAGTGTAGGGAAAAAGTAAAGATAGGCATACAAGGAAGAAAACAGGAGTGATGAAGGGGAAAGGAGGGAAGAAAAGAGAAAGGACATGAGAGATAGAAGTTACATTATGAAAAAGCAAGAAGTGGGAGAGCAAACAAAAACCATGGAAAGAAGGGCAGAGAGAAAGACTTCTTTAGACTTCTGTAGTGGATCCAAGTTACAAACCAGAATCCTTCCTGCAATAGGAAGCCCAGCAGCTAAAAATGGCAGAGATAATCCCCAAATCCTTCTTCCTAGCATGCAGTCCCCTTAATCTTCCCAGTGAGAGAACCCCAGCTAAGCTCAGCAGGCCCTCTGCTCATCAGACTCTCAATGCTCCCTTCTCAGGGGAGGTCCAACTTTAGCAGTTTCAGGTAAAGGCTGCACTGTACCTGGGCCTAGATAAACCATAGAGTTGCCCAGTGGAGGATGTCATTATGTCTACTGACAGGACAGATTCCAAGAATTACATCAATGAAATGGGGCATTTATCTGACAGTTTGTGGTATGAACTACACCTTTACTTGGTACTTTTCCCAAAGTAAAGAAGAACAGGACATTTGTGGTTGCTGACCTGGGAACTGCTTCGGTGATATTATGAGAACTTGCCTAGAGAATCCTTCAACTATGTGTGTGTCCCTGAGGGATGGAAAAATGATATGCAGAGTTGACTGAACTTCCTCTTTCGTTTGAGTGGCAGTTCCTTATGTCTCATATACATGTAGAAAAGTACAATGAAAATGTGGGGCTAGGGATAAAGAAATTGTTTCCCTCAGGAGTAATTGGACATAAATTTCAGGACAGATTAATGAGACCTCAGCATCGGGGTCTTTCACATAAGATCTGGGGCCCTCAGATCCTGACTGAATTGACTTCAGAGTTCCCGTCATTCAGTCAATCTGTCAGTATCAATAACATTTACACACTCCCTGTGTGTAGATTTCTGGTGCTTAGTATTGGAGTGTAGGAAATTATCCAGAAAGACTAGGATGAGGAAGTTCTTCAGAACAAGATATTATCAAGTTAGTTAGAGACAGTATGGTTTAATAGTTAGTGTGCTGGACTTGGAGTCAGGCTGATCAGAGTTCAAATCCTGCCACCAATCTCTGTGAATCTCAGTTTTCTCATCTATAAAATAGGAATGATTATGCTTATAGGTAGGTACTACAGGTATAAAAGACCCTCATAGATGTCTTTTGAGGCTCAAATGTAGTTGTTGTTCAGTCATTTTGTCTCTTTGTGACCCCATTTGAGGCTTTCTTGGCAACAATATTGCCATGTCCTTCCCTACCTCATTTACAGAGGAAGAAACTGAGGCTAATCGTGTTAAGTGACTTGCCCAGGGCCACGCAGCTAGTAAGTGTCTAAGGCTGGATTTATACTTAGGAAGATGAGTCTGGTATATTCTCCACTGTGCCACCTACGTGCCCCATTGTAGAGTTCTTCAAAAAGTTTAATACACTATATAACTATTATTAGTAGCTGATAATACCTAATTAAAGGTGGCTGAAACTACTGTAACAATTTAACAACAACAATACATCAATGCCATGAAATCAGGCCTAAATAACTAAGGGAAGAATGTCTTTAACATCAACATGGGAAATTCTTATACTACAAACAGTATTCCATTAAATAAATATTTATTAAGTGCCTGTAATGTGGACACTTACACCTTGGGGAGGTACAACAGATCTGAGTGGTGTCAATAATTTAAAAAAAAAAACTTTCTGGAGGGAATAAATGAGTTAGGATTTGAAGAGGGTTATGCACCTGGGCAAGAGTGGGGAGAAGAGCAGTTCCATATGAACACAATGATACGTGCTACTGCCTAACATGGTGAAATAGAAAAGAATAAATTGCATATATGCACTCCTATCACTGACTTCTTTAAATACCACTCTGGAAACTATCCCTTGGCTTTAGTTTCTGTTTTGCTGTCATTCTGTCTCTCCCTTGTTCCTAAGCAGTTACCAAAGTGCTGAGTGATCATTAAGGTCATAGATCAAGAACTAAAGGGAGACTCAGAAGTGAGTTAGTCCAGTTTCCTCATTTTACAGTTAAGGATACTGAGGCCTTTCCTAGAGAAGTGGTTTGACTTGTCCAAGGTCACACATATTCTAAGAAGCAGAGTTGGGATTCGACTGCAAATTGTCTGATTCCAAATCGAATCACCATTCCTTTGTACCACTTCAGTAGCATACTGGGGTCAGGAATACTTAGCCACAAAGGGAGGGTCTTTCTTGGACTTGAATGATAGGTTCTAAGTCCCAATATACTTTGTTATGGGTTCTGGGGAAGTCTTGAGGGCCCAAGTAGAATTTGGAAGCCCTGAAACTCCCAGAAGTGATAAGAATTCTCATAGTAGCCTTGAAATATCCTCAATTCCCAAAGGTGACCCTGATAAGTGGTCCTCCTTAATTGTTCTTCTCTCCTTGCTTTTCCTTCATTAAGGATCATGGAGACTTAAAATCATATTAGGGATTAGATATTTCAGTCTCTAGTTGGTTATTACAAACAGATTTTACCTTCATGGAAATGTTAAGAAGGGAACACCCAAAAAGGGGGATTTAGTGTAGCTATGGGTACCACCAGGGATATTCCTGACTGTATCCAAAGCTTCTTTCTCAGATTACCAGATAACTCCAATCCCTTACCTCTGCTGAAGTTTTAGTACTCACCTTTAATGGCCCTGGCTCCCCAGGGACTCAGCAGCACTGACAGAATGAAGGCTCCTAGGATCAAGGATTTGTTGGAAGTCATCTTCTTCTTGGGGTACACACTGCAATCTCAGCACCACGTCCTCTAATAGTGGAGCAGTGACAGAGACAAGGGGAAGAAGGACCTCTGGTTTGGGGTACACAGTTTGTAGTTGAGTGGGGGAAACCCAGCCTAAAAGCAATCCGCCAATCAGAGAAAGCCTTTGTGCTGACACCTCTGTTGCCAGGTGAAGGAATCATGAGACAGGACCAAGAGAGGAGTTGAAAAAGTTCTTAAGAGATCATACCAGTACAGGGTGAAGAGACTTCTATGGGATGAAATGACTTTTCCTCCTTGGCAGGGAAAAAATATTTGAATTATTTTTTATAGCCCGTTCTTTTCTAAGGAAGGAAAAAGGCTTAGGAGGAAGTAGTGATGGTGTGAGGACAATCAGCAATTTATAGCAGTTCTTGGTGGGTGGTGATGCTGGGGGTCCCAAAACAGACATCTATTTGTAGCTGAGAGTTTAACACCTAACCTGACACCTAGGATGGGGGTGGTATTATCTCCAGGGCCTGTTCCAACAAGTAAGACAGACAAAAATTTCCTATAATGACAGACTTCTGACATTTTCACTACCCAGCTTCAATGGTTTAGGGCCATTTGCTGCAGTAATTTGAATGACTAATGCTCTGTAATTAATTAATGCTCTGTGTAAGTTCTAGAATTTTTAAAATAAGGAGAATTGATCAATTTCTCTTAACTACTTCATTTCCTATATTTGTCAGTAAAGGCATCTCTAAATCAGTAATGATGTGGTGACTCAACGCTGGCACAAATGAAGGGAAAAGGAGAAAATCCACCAAGTACTGACATTTCAAAGTGAAATTTATCAAAGAATGTTTTGTAGAGCCTCAGTAGCATTGGAAGTGAGAGGGGAAGGGAGGGAAAAATAAGGTGCTTCATTTTTCCAAACTGGTTTTCAGATTGAGATGGGATGACTGCTTCCAAGATGGCTTTCTAGTTTTCCCTTTTGTACAGGAAAAGTCCCATTTCTGACATGAGTTTTGGAAAATTCTGTTTTTTTTTTGAAATTTCTGGGATGATAATTATGAAAAATAAGGTATTATCTGTTACCTTCTAGACCTATGCACTGGGATCTTTGATACTCTAATTAGTTTGGAGATGGATGAGAAGCATAGCATTGGAATGACCTCCATTCCCTATCTACTCCAAATTGGCTAACAAGGGAAATGTGGAAGATTCAGTCTACAATCCCAAGTTCTATGGGACCATTTGGACTTAGTTGAACAGTTACTTATGATGTTATGATTGGGAAGACAGAGAGAAAGCTTCTCAACTGGATTGAGAAGTAAAAAAAATGACATTAAAATTTAATAGGCACATAGGATATTTGCTAATTAATGTGAGTATGGGTCTTTCGGGAAATTTTGCTTCTAAATTACCCAGCTACTGCCAAGAAGATGGGCTTGGATTATTCTCTCAAAGAGTACCAAAGGCCCTTTGATGAGGGCTTTTTCTCTTCAGATTCTACATTTGATGTCACTGGTCCTCTTTGAAAACAGACAAACAGATAAATCCTAACTCAGATTCCCTAGGAGACAGCAGATAAACTTTCAGTATACAAAGATCCTAACATGGAGAAGAAAGCTTTAACTATTAATATAGCTACTTATAAGTGCGTTTAAGCTCATATATATTTTCTGTAATGCAACATCAATTATTTTTTTACACTCCCCAGAGAAAAGATTGCAGTCACTAAATTCTAAGAAGCAACTTATCCTCATACGCATCATAAGAAGGTTCATAGAAGCCAACAAATCAGACACTATGAAATAAATTCTGATAGTCATAGTTGAATAGACTTCACAATACCTCACTTAAAGGGAGGAAGAGCAGTGAGGAGTATCTCAGACACTAACTGTTACATGCAGAATATAAATGTCCTTAAAACTGATAGCTGATCTGAGGCTTGAAATGAGGCTCTAAGCCTCTGTAGGGGGTTTGATGAAATCCAGGTAAATCTTTGGGACTGCAGTATAGTCTAAAAATGCTGAGATGCCAAGAGCTGGTAGGAAGTAAAAGGATGGTTTTGGAATAGCCCTGATGCCCAGAAATGTTCTGTTCCTACATTCACACTTCTAATCTGCTCATCTCCTATATCTGCTCATCTGTGGGCCCTTTCCCCTTCTAGTAGGGACCTAAGAGCTTCCATCCACATTGGAGATTAAAGAGATCCAAGCCCCAGGACACCCAGAAACCTAAAATTGTTACAGAAACATCCAGGAGAGCTAAGTCCCAGTAGTCTCTGGGAGACTCTGGGACAAATGATATGGAACCCAGTCCAGGAGGCAACTCAAAGTAGAAGGTTGGGCAGTTGAAGGTAGAGCTCTTGGACTAAATATCTAGTAGAATATCATGAATATCTATCTGTCCTTATTCCTGAACCATTCAACATTTTTATTAATGACTTATGTGAAGGTATTCCGGGAATGATGGCTAGCCTAACGGGGGATTGGCCAGGGAATCCAAGCCTTATGAGCATATGTAGAGTGCTTGGTTGAAGCAATACCCATGTGTACTTTGTAACACCTACAAGCATTGTTTAACTGGTTCCCATCCACTAATCACATGGCATAGAAGGACTTATGGATTATCATTGCAGTTAGAACTGGAGTGCATTCAAAAGACAATAGTCAGTCAGACCCTGAACCTTGATTTGCCTCTTCTTGTTTGACATATTTAAATAAGGAGGCAAAGATTAGATCCTTAGTGCCCCACTAGAGTTGCCAGAATGTGGCCCTTTTGTTGTTTTATTCATGAATGTGTCTATGCTTGCTGATTTTAGGTGAAGGAGATTGGAGAAGGTTATGACCTTTTGAGTTTTGAAAGGTCAAGAGAATGAGACACCAAAAAGTCAGGGAGTGGTATCCATGATAGGTTGTGTGGCCAGTCACTCCAACATCAAGCTTCCAAGGAATAACCTTCAGGACCCAACACATCATCATGGTGGATTCATCATATGGTGCCTTGCTTGATATTGAACTTGGCAAGATCAACTCAATGATAACCCTTGTGTTAACTTTGAGTCTACTCTCCTCAGAGACCAAGGTGATATTAGGAGTAATGTGTCTATAGATATTAAGAATAATGCTTATATTTTGTTCTTTTAATATCTTTGAAATAAATATTTTTCTGTAAAATATATATATATATCCATGTTAATTGGTTAAAATGTAATTCTCCAGTTCATTATTGGTTGTTAACAGTGGGGAGACTACATAAGAATAGAAGTTCAAGTTATTAGTATTAGGGAAAGTCTGCCTTCACCCTGTTAGGACCCTGAAGGGAGATGTAGCTAGCCTTATTCACTGAGAAAGTAAATTCAGAATAATCACCATATTAACATTTTGGTTGACAGACCTAGGATGTAAAATTATACTGATAAGCTAGAACATTGGACCAAATCTAATAAGCTGAAATTTAATAAAAATTAATCTGAAGTCCTTCTTTGGAGTTCAAAGAATCATTTGAACATATGCAGGACTATAGTTAAACATAAGTTTGTATGAAAATTCAGGGCTTAGCAGAGTAACTGGTATATCGTAGGAGCTAAATAAATGCTAATTGACTTACTGAAAAAAAGGAATGAATGAAAAAACATTTTTAGCACTGTATTAAGTGTTTAAAAATTCAAATTAAAAAACATTAAGGCAATCCTTGACCTAAAGAAGTTTACATGTTGTTGACCAGGGAGGGATAATTTGGTTTAGAAAGATATAGGGATAATCAGAATTTTAATGGCTTACAACTTTGATAAGAGTCAACAATGGGTCATGGTAGATAAACTAATATGATCGCCCATTCCCCACTGAAAAGATGTTGGTTAAATTAGAATAGTCACTTTTACATGGTTACAGTTTGAAAATGAAATGAGAGGCTGTTATCACTGGAGATGAGTGGGTGTAGGTGGGGCAGTGGGCTTGGAATCAGGAAGACATCTTCCTGAGTTCAAATCTGACCTCAGACACTTACTGGTTGTGTGACCCTGGGCAAATCATTTAATCCTGTTTACCTCAGTTTCCTCATCTGTCAAATTAGCTGGAGAAAGAAATGGCAAAGCTCTCCAATATCTTTGCCAAAAAACAAAAATAAAAACAAAAACCAAATAGGGTTGAACAAAATGACCAAATATGTAATATTGCGTTACATAGATTCCTGTTTCTGTCACAGGATGTACTACGACAACTTTTGAGGTGCCTTCCAACCTCAAGATTCTAGGATTGCTTGTGCCCCTTTTCAACCAGGAAAGTCTAAGGATTAAAGTTGAGCTTTCAAGAAGAAACCTCTACCTAGCAACTGATGACGCAGTTCAGTCCTGACTCTGATTTGCTTTCCATGTCTGAGGATGCTCAATCTTGAGACAGACAAAACAACTTTTTAAAGTTCTCGTTTCGGGAACTGTGGGGGTGAAGTGGGGTTGAGTTAGACCCTGACAAGCATTTTTCTCACTTCCTTGTATTCTCCCTGCCTTAGGTTGGTGCGTGTTTCCACCCTACCCCAGCCCCCCTCCCCAGGGAGAGGGCCCAGATGGTGACCAAGGGCTGCAGGGAGAGATACAGAGCAGCCCAGGCTGAGGGAACAAACCCAGTGATTAAAAAAAAAAAAAAAATCTTCTTATGTCCAAGGTTCAGATCAAGGGACAGGTTAGGAGACGGTATGACTGTGATATATAGAATGAACTTGAATTTCAGGTGCATACTATCCCCTCTGCCTGCACCCTTTCCTCCCTCTTATCCCTTTCCCCAGGGTAGAGTTTCTTCTTACTAGATCCCCAATCACTCCAAAAGCTTCTGAAGGTTCCGGAGTTCAGAAATTTCTGCTCTAACCCCATTCTAAAGGTTGTTGTCCTAAAGACGGTTCCTTAACAGAGATTTCACAATCTGATAACCCTTGAACAGCTTTGTTTTCACTTGCATATTCTAAGTCTGTACAACCTCTATGGATAAAGTTTTTTAACTCACTTTCTCTAGTAATGAGCCTTAGAAAAGGGATCTCTCAAAGACAACCATTCAGGACCTGTAGAGAACTGTTTTGACAATGGGCTATCTACCAGTGATGTACCAAAGTCAACTCCTACCATTTTTGAGAGTCCTTTATTAAATTTTCAGTATGAGCCTTAGAACCTTAGAAATCAACAAAAATGTTTCAAATGAGGGCTTGATTTGCTGGTTTTTTATTGTCTAGTCTTAAAATGATGGAGAAAGTAATAATAATGCAAATTAAACTTGAAAGTGTATCATGAGTATATATATTTTTTCCTAGTGAGGTAGTTGTTAAACATTTACTACCACATCGTTGGTAAATGTTTAACAATTGCCTCACTTGGAAAAAATTACTAGCACATCATTAGGATCAGCTGGTGACACAGTACATAGAGTGGCAGCCCTGAAGTCAGGAGTATTCATCTTCTTGAATTCAAATCTAGCCTCAGACACTTCCTAGCTGTGTGACCTTGGGCAAGTCACTTAAGCCTTTTCGCCTCAGTTTCCTCATCTATCAAATGTGTTGGAGAAGGAAATGGCAAAGTGCTCCAGTATCTTTGAAAAGAAAACCCCAAATGGGGTCACAAAGAGTCAGACATGACTGAAACAACTGAACCGTAACAACACACACAGCGCTACATCCCAGTCTCAATGGAGCAATGGTAGATTAGCACAATGTCCTTGAACCCTGGCCTCAAATATTGGTGTAATAAGAGTTTATGTGCTTCCCTCTTGTGCCTAATGAAAGCCTTATATTTCTACTTCCAGACTCATTTATCAGCTCCTCTTTTTCCTCATCCTTTGCTTTTATCTCTACCCAGTCTTCCTTATAACTACTACCTTCATCCAAAAGCTCTCACAGAACCTGAATAGCAGGTTATCACAAGACCTTGAGTCTCCTAATTTCTTTTTTGCTTCCACTCAGATGGGCATTAATGCCTCTGACCTCTCTAGGTGCTCTATGTACCTTTCCAATACACACACACACACACACACACACACACACACACACACACACACACACACACACCTACCTAAAAGAAGAAGTATTTCTCATGTGTTTCATGTGATGATAAAGAACAGTAGGAAATTAAGATAGCATTTTAATCAGTGACCTTTAAGGATGACCATTAAGGCTCTGCCTAGATCAGGGGTAGAGAACCCGTGGCCTCAAGGCCACATGTGACCCTCTAGGTCCTCAAGTGTGGCCCTTTGACTGAATCCAAACTTCACTGAACAAAGTTTAGATTCAGCCAAAGGACTACACTTGAGGACTTACAGAGTCACTTATGGCCTTGAGGTCACAGGTTTGTTCTGTGAAGTTTAGATTCATTCAGAGTGCCACACTTGAGTACCCAGAGGGCCACTTGTGATCAGGTTCCCCACCCCTGACCTCAATCTATGATCCTATGATCCTTATAAGTAGCAGATTGGAGTTGGGAGGCCTCACCTACTTCCACCTATACTTATTACTGAAATATACTGGTAAGTGGAAAAGATTTCAGTGGAAACAGAGCCACTATAAACATTCCATTCACATTCAAAGTTATAGTGATCATATGTGAATTTCCCTCCATCTTATTTTTACTCAATATCTTCTTTCTCAGCCTCTCTTTTTACCTTATCCCTGTTTCCTTCTCTTCACATCCTCTCACACCCTCTTCACCTACCCCTCCAAGTGAATGTAAATGAGATGTTTAAGGTGACTTTCTTTGTGATGGCAAAGAACTGGAAACTGCAGGGATCTCCAACAATTGGTGAATGATTGAATATGTGCTATATGTTTATGATAGAATACTACTGAGCCATAAGAAATGATGAACTCATCGAGCTTAAAAAGACATGGAAAGACTTGCACAAAGTAATGGAGAATAAAGTGAACAGAAGCAAGAGGACATTATATACAGTAACAGCAATATCGTTTTAAGAACCACTTTGAGCAACTAAGTAATTTTGATTATTATAAATACACAAGTTAAAAATAAAGGCCATATGAAGAAAGAAGCTCCCTGCTTCAAGAGAAAGAACTGATAACTAGAAGTATATATAGAATCATTTTAGATATTACCTATTTGTGTCTAATGGTAGCCATCTCTAGGAAGGGGAGGGGAAGAAAATCAAAAGTAAAAAATAAATGTACATGATAACTTCATTGTATATTTGGAGCAAATAGAAAGCTGTACATAGTAGATTTGTAGTTTCATATGGAATTATCTTTTTTTACTGTATTGTATTATGGAAATGCTTGTTTTTTTCCATGAATTGAAAATAAAATACTTTTTTGGTTTTTTATAATTAATTTATTTAAGTTTTCAACAATCACTTCCATAAGTTTCAAATTTTCTCCCCCTTCCTCCTTTTTCCCTCCCTAAGATGGCATGCAATCTTGTGTGGATTCTACAAATGTATTCTTATTAAACACATTTTCACATTAGTCATGTTGCATAAAAAATTAAATGGCAGAAACCATGAGAAAAAAACAAACAAAAGCAAAACATAACACAAGAGAAAATAGTCTGCTTTATTCTGCTTTCCAGTTCCATAGTTATTTCTCCAGATGTAGATGGCATTTTGCATCAAGGGTCCTTGTCCAGAACCTTCTTCACCCATCCTTTTTTAAGGGAGACTTTGATTACTGCCAAGATGGGGTCAGGAGATGGGGACCTTGAGGAGGCGGCCTCTGGTCTCCTTAGAGAGAGGGTACTAGGCTAGAATTATATCTATCAACCCCACTAAATATTGTTAGTCTAGGGTAAATTATACATACATACATACATATATATATATACATACAGATAGATGTTAAACGGAATCATAGTAGGAATGGAAATGTAGATTGGGAGCAGAAAATAGAGAACCTTGATTTTTAGGCTCTAGGACTTTATGGTTTATTCTGCTTGGCATACCCCCCAAAACTTGTTTGTACTGTCCTTTTTCGTCCTGGTCTTTCCCATCCCCTACAGAGCTCTTATTGTATCTGTACTTCAGAGGAGCATGGTCTAATTCTGGCCAGAAGGTGATAGGTTTGTTTTATCATCTACCCGAAGAATCATAAGGCTCTTGAGGAAGACTGAAGGCTACCTATTGTGTTTTCAAGGGGAGAGAGGGAAGGAGTTGAATTTTAAAATCTTCTATTATTTCTTTATTTTTAAACAGTCTTAAATTTTTTTAAAGTTTCAAATTCCCTTCCTTCAGACCCTCCCCCACCCATTGAGAGGGGGAGAAATATGATATCATGTGAAATAGTGCAAAACACTTTTCCGTATTAGATGTGTTGCCAAAAAAAGGCAAGAAAAAATATATAATCACACATATATTTCAATGTGCACTGCATTCATCAGTTTTCTCTGGAGGTGGATAGCATTTTTTTGTTATCATGAGTCCCATAGAATTGTCTTGAAGCATTGTATTGATTAGTAGTTATTGATCAAAGTGGTTAAGTCTTTGGTCATCATTACATTATTGTTGTTACTATATACAATATTCTGCTTCTGCTTACTTGACTGTCTCAATTCATATAGGTCTTCCCATGATTTTCTGAAACCATCCCCCTCATCATTTATTATAGCACAATAGTATTCCATTACAGTCATATACAACAACTCCATGCCCCAATTGATGGGATGATTTTATGGGGATCAGAAACTGAAAAAAAAGGAGTTGCTTGCTGCCCTCTGGTTCTGGCTACAATTCTTTCTCACCTTGACCTTAAAGTAGACGCTGAGAAGGCTATGGCCTTCTGATAGGGTTGAAGAGTTTTGCTGCATCCCATTTTCATTGTCAGTGACAGCCCTGGGAAAGATCCTGACCTAGGCAGACAAAGGGATAATACTTTTTGCTCTGTCCCCCACCCCCAACCCACACAGAGGGAAGTAAGTACAGCAGTGCTCAGAAAAACTCTACCCTCTTCCCTTCTGGGACATCTGGAATTTACCAGATATTGTCTCTCTGTCTGCCTGTTTGCCTGTCTATTTTTTCTATCTCTTTGGGTCTCTTCGTCTCCCAGGACACAAAGGTGTACATCCAATATTAAGTTCCTTCCTCCCAGATAGAAACATTATTTTCATAGGTACAGCCTTTTCCTAGTGTGATCAAAAGCTACAGGGAGAGGCCCTGGGGACATCATAAAATGCCCTTGAGGTATTCCCA
This sequence comes from Notamacropus eugenii, assembly GCF_028372415.1. Taxonomy (NCBI): domain Eukaryota; kingdom Metazoa; phylum Chordata; class Mammalia; order Diprotodontia; family Macropodidae; genus Notamacropus; species Notamacropus eugenii. Next base: position 87,320,414 of record NC_092873.1, on the reverse strand, counting down.
GAGTGGAATTGGTTCCTTTTTGACCAGAAGTTTTTACTCTTCTCCCTCTTTCTTTTTCTATTATTCCCTGCCTCCACCACCCCTATCTGTCAAGTTTGCTATAAATTAGCATTATTGATCTCTTCTCCATCAGTTCAGTCCCTTTCCTGGACTTTCTTCATAGTGAGCTCCACTCCTAGTCTCTTTACCTGTTTTTATAGCTAACCCTACATGGTCTTGGTTGGTTATGGTAGTTTAGTCATTTTTGTCTCTTGACCATTTTACAAAGAAAAGGATGAGAGTCATCTGGTGCTCTGGGTTAATGGGACAAAGTGAGTGGGGAGAGAGGAGAAAATTTGATATTTTGATGATGCCATATAATCTGTCATCACTATATAGGTATGGCACTAAACCCCCAACCTTCCCTGAGTTCTCTCTCCCTTGGTTGGGTATGGAGTGCTCACCTCCCCTGCATTCACTTTGGCAGGACAAGGTGGTTCCTCAGAGACATAGCCATGCGGCTGCAGATCCTAGGGTGTGTGTATGTGTGTGTTTGTGTGTATGTGTGTGTGTGTGTATGTACTCTGCTATTACTTGCTGCTAAAGCTTTTAAGCCCCGTCAATGTGTTTCTGATTTACCTGAAGCGATCACAGTGACACCATTGTCTTATGTGTGCAATATTTACTAATTAAAAATGTAAAAACATGAATAATCATAACATTTATTCAATTAAAATGTTGCAGTCTACCTATACATTTGGGTCATATTCCTTCACCAATATATATGTTTATAGGATGAGAATGGGCACGTATTTATAGTAACCTAACAGTGAGGGCACATGAGCAGAGAAACCCATATGCTTGGGGTTATTCATTACTCTGGACAATAGAACAGGACGTCAGCACTCTCTTTTAGGGAAGTAGCTTCACCATGTATTAATGGTTCTGCTTCAAAGTCTCTCTACTCTCCTGATAGATGAAAGCATTTCTCTTCTATTCCGTGGGCCACTGAAGAAGTATTACTTGCTTTTAATAAAGTGATAGCATTACTCTCAATGAAGTAGGAATTCCCTTATGTCTGGAATCTTTCAAGCAAATAAGGTTTGTTCTTTTTGGACTATGAAAAATTTCTCCTTCTCAAATAAAAAAGCAGTGTACACATGTCTTTGAGAGATTTGCTTTCTTTTAAACAATATATAGGCATATGACAATTCAGTCTTTCCTCTGTGTTTCAAATAGAGTAGATTCTGTTTTCTACAATCAGCTCACATGAAAATAAACTCTTCTTTAATAAACACAACTCCAAGCAAGCAGATACAAAACTTGTTTTTCCCTCTCTGTTTCTCCCTCTCAAACCATAAAGAGTTACAGATTCCTGAGTTTTCCTCTCAGCTGTAGATGGTACTAGTTGATAAGCCTAGCCAGCTCTTCATACAACAGCAAGATTCTGTTTTTCTCCAAACAACTTCTAGTAGCTAAAGAATCCTCCTCTAATGAATTTCTAATAACTGTAGTTAGCTCCTACAGTATCCAAAGCATCTAATATTGCTTTGTTATTTTTCTTTGTAACATTTTCAAGTAGCAGAGGGCAGTCTTCACCATTAGTATCTCTCTTCCAGTGGTTATCATGTCTTCTGTTTTCTCAGCTCTCTTCTATAGTTTCAAATGCCTCATATTAATATCTCCATCTGATTACTGACAGTTCTAATTCAAGTTCATAAACTCAGAATCTACTGTTTCAGCAGGTATACTACAGACATTACACAATTTTCTTATACTCCTGAAAAAGTTTTTTGATTTGAAATTCCTCAGCTATAATCTTCAGAATCCTAAAAATAGTCATATGTAAATAATCTGATGAACAATAATGCATTGAAGCCATCCTTACCTTCTTTCAGTGTCTTTTGTGCTTTTGAGCTTTTCTATTAAGTCAGACTTGCACAACATATGGCCCACAGGTCATATTGTGCAGGCTTGTTTTATGTCCTCTACATTTTTCGTGGGCTGCCTGAAATCCTTTGGCAGGATAAATGTTGTGCATGCCTGCACTAGGTCTTCTCAGTACATTTTTCTGAGGGGCATTTTTTTCCCTCAGGTCCTTTGTGAGTGAATAAGTCATTTTGACTCTTATAAACAGCCAAATGAACTGTAATGGACACATGAAGAAAGATGCTATCTGCATTCAAAGAAGGAACTGATGAGTATATATAGAATAATTGCACATATACATATACATACATACATACATGTATGCATGTATGTATACATACACATATACATATATATATATACACACACAGACACACACACACATGCAAACAACAGTATTTTACTGAGCCAGTCTCTAACCTGAAAATGATGAAACAGAAGGTCAGAGACGAAGTGCCCGTAATCAGGTAGCCATCTAATTAATTAGCTTCATGATGAGGAACAGATTTGCAAACTGGAAATTATCCTGATCAAATTCTAGCCTGCTGAAGTGAAGACAGAGATCATATACATAAATCATCATTGGGAAGGGAGGAGGAAGGTGGATTACAAACAGTCGTTCCTAGAGCCAAAGTGGTTTCCCATGAGAAATCCACAAATGGAAGATAGTACAACCATTCTGGAGTCCAGTGGGACCAATATTGCTTGAGTCCTTGGGAGACTTTGCTTGGTGGGTCACAAGGCCAGAGGTCTGTGATGAGAACAGATTCTATAATCTTTGATTCACTTGACTTCAGGTACTCAAGCAGAAAGATGCCAGTGACTAGAAGCCTTGCCAATTGATCAGTTCAAGGTGAATTGGACTCACAAGAGAGGCAATTCTGAAAAACCTAATCTATTAGTATATTCATTACAGATATCATATCAATTATTATAAAAATCATAATTCCCTTATATCCTTTCCTTTAGGCCATAAAGATTGGAACAACCCTTGATGGCTGGAGATGAGAGTAGATCAAAGGAAGGTGAGAGGGAACTTTAGAATGATTTGACCTCTATCCCATAATCTTCTCCTTGCTTGTTTTGAGCACTAAGGTCCTCCTCTATTTGAGAGGATTGATGGACGTAGAAATAACAGTCCTCCTCAGTGACAATACAGATCTCCCCTCTCTGACTCGTTAGGGTACCAAGCACCCAAAGGTCTTATAATACCATGAGGGCAAGTGAATTCACCTACATTTGGAGACTGGTGACAAAGCTTCCCTGTGCACTTCAGGTCCATGGCTAGTTCTGATGCCAACAGGGCCACAAAGGGCAGGAAAGCAAGCCTTTGCTACCAATAGAGGGACAACTTTAACTGCAAAGGAACTTCAGCAGAGTGGTTCTCTGGGAATAGGAACAAATTGGGCACAATGTAGACAAAAGCACAGAGGCCTTCCCAGGAGGGAGGAAGGCTATGTTATAGTATGGAGCCATATAAGAACAGTCCCATGGAAGGAGGTAACTCATTGGCAAAGGTTTGGATACTAGAGGGTGAATCTCAGGTACACTGAGTGAGACTTACAGCACTCAGTGTTTCCAGGCATGAGTGTTTTGCTCAGTCATGGTGATAGAACCAGAGGCCTTTCTGAGACTAACCCCAAAATTGAAAAGATACTTTTACAGTTGCTTTTATTGTGGATAAAGATCAGTGGTCTGATCCTGGTTTGGTAGGGCAGGCCCTCAGACTTGACTTTCTGAAGGGAGCTTCTGCAGTGTTATGAGATGCCTTGGTCCCGTTCAGAGAAATCTGTGGCTGCAGGAGCTGGCCAGAGGAATCAAGTGAGGCATTTAGGAAAACAACCCATTTGGAATTCAGAATAGAGGTGGAATTGCATTGCATAGAATTCAATGTTCCAAGGTGAGGGGCCATGTTGCCGCTTCTACCCTGGGTGCAGAATGGAACGTATGTTACTGGAGAGACCTCTGAGTATAATGGACCCTGTGGGTAAGGGTCTTACATGCTAGGGACCCTAAAACCTTCTATTAAGTGCATTAATTCTTGGTTAATTTTCTCTTTTTACTTATGGGCAGGTATAGTGCTTGTAAATTGTGGTAGTGTCCCACAAATGGGGATAGAAGTAATGTAAGTCACTGCTCTGTGAAGCAAACTCGGATTGGGTGAATTCTCAGTCCAGAGAGGAGCAGGGGTTTCGGAGCATGTTTCAGAGGTCCAGTAAAACAGAAACCTCCCCTTGGGGTCATGATCCAGGCTTGTAATGGGGCAGCTAGGGCCAACACTTCAAGGGGTTGAGACCTTGAATAACATGCCCAAAAGTCAGGGATTAGGAACAGGACAAACATTTTGAAAAATGAGAGGCCAGATACTGCTATAGTAGAGAGGAAGAGAAAGGCTTAGTTCATAGCAGGGGTAATTGTAAACCTCAGGTCATGTTCTGTTCCTTAGGTCAGTGGTAGGAATCAGCTGTTGTCTTCTTTTCAATCTGAGGTCTTGGGAACAGCTATGATGTCAGCTGGATCCTGTTTAACCTTTAGGGTCAGATCACCTGTAGGGCACACAATTCACCGCCCTTTTGAGGTGTGACAGGTGGATCCAGGACTCCACTCCCCATTTGACTGCAATGGGGATAGTGAACAGGACTTCAAAGGGACTTCTCCACTATGGTCCCAAGGAGTGTAATACTGTGAGACAAGTTGGTAAGTCTCTGATATTTTCTTAACCAACTCAACACAGTATTGTAGAAGGGAGCCTTTGGTTGTTATGCTTTCCACCCACTGCTGCAGTGGCCTTGGGCATTCTGTTACGATATCATAAGGACAGAACTTATGGGAACCAAATGGTCTAGATATGAGGCTTAGTAGGGCTAAAAGAAGGGCTTTGGGTCAGGATATACCTAAGTCCTCAGGGAATTTATCAAGGGAGGTTTTAAGTATCCCATTAACTCTTGCAACCACTCTTGATAACTGGATGATAGGCACAATGGATTTCCTTAGGACCCTCCCATAATGGGATGATTTTTCCTAAGAGAATCACTTCTGTCCCAGAGGCTGTGGTAATGAGAGGCTCATGGAACTAAGCAGTTGCAAAAGCCTACTTATTTTCAATATGTTTTAGTGGTGCTTTTTGTATTTATATCATGCTCACTTCAAACCACTGGAAATCTATGAACATTTCTGTCTTCATCAATTAAATGTTGTTCAGTTGTTTCAGTCATGTCTGACTCTTCATGATCCTATTTGGGATTTACTTGGCAAAAATACTGGATTGGTTTGCAATTTCCTTCTCCAGCTCATTTTATGAACTGAGGCAAGCAGAATTAAGTGATTTGTCCAGGGTCACATAGCTAGTAAGTGCCTGAGGCCAGATTTGAACTGATTTGAATTGATAATTATCCCTCACTCCATTCCATATGCTGGCATGCTCCACACTGCAGGTATAGACATCTGTGCTCCAGGCAATCCTTTTCAACATGACCAAGGTCTGGTAGGTCCAGTCTCCATACTGTATCCTAGTCACAGGCACAACTCCAGTTGTCTTTTTCAGCCCATTCTTGAACCAGGTGACCTTAATCTTGCTTGGACAGAAGCTAGTGAAAGTGTAGACAAGCAGGCTGTGGTGCTGGAGGGCCTCCATCTTGGAGGGGGAGATAGTAACTTGGGGCTGGTTTTAGGGGGAGAGCAAGATAAAATATGAGAAGATAAAGCAGATTTTATTTTTAGAAACAGTTCTTTTTGATGAGAGAAAACCTTCAATCCCTCTCCCTGTAATATCTTAAGGGCTTCCCCCAAAGGTGACCAGCACAGACTCTTAGATGTCCTTATTCGTTCAGAGGGTCAGACCTTCCTGGTCTGGGTTTGTACAGGCTTTCCTCAGTCCTGGGTTTGGCAGCAGCCCTTTGAGTGGTCCCATCCAAGGTAACGAGAGGGAAAGCTTTAGGCCAAGTGGGAGTAGGGAGTTGATGCAGGTTCCTCAGGGTCTTCATATGAAAGTTCAGGTCTAGGATCTGGGGGATGACCCTCTCTCTGATTCTAAACTTGGAGGTCAACTTTGGATGTCAGGAAGTATGGGCGGGAGCCACTCACCTCTCCTCCCCACCTTAAAGTTGTTTTCTCCATTGTAGTTATATGTGTATATCTACACAGGTTCAAAACTCCTCCAGGAGATCTCTGTGGCTGTTCCAATACTCAGCTTCTGGCTGCCTCAACTCCATCACAGCCATAAAATTCCTCACTTAGTTTTGAAGGGCACAGTCTTCTGATCACTGTAGATGTTTTTGCATTCAAACTGCACCCTGTCTGTGCAGTTGGTGAAATTTATGATCTTTCTCCTGGATCACAAACTTCTCTGGGGATGGACCCAAAGCAGCCTCAACTGCTGACAGACTAAATGAGCCCAGCACCAGGGATCAGGAGAGGAAGGCTCTGAGTCTCAGTGCCAGATTGGTCACCTGCAGGGCTTTGGCCTCTGAGCCTTCTACATCCTGTTCCTCATCACCCAGCAGAAACCTGGAGAGGGGATGCCTGGTTTGGCCTATTCTGGTAGCAAACTTAGGGCTGGGAGACATCTTTATGTCTGAGGAGTCCTGAGGGAGGAGTTTAATATTCTTTACAGTACTGACCCTCCCCCAGAACATACCATAGTCTGTAAGTTCCTCCTTCTGTTCTTCCCCTCCCCCAACCTAAATCTGAAGTACAACGAGAAGGAGAAGAGAGAGAAGTCACAGATTGTCAGATCTGGAAGGGATAGACACAGCCATTACTAGGGAGGCTTAATGAACTTCAGTGGGAGGAAGGCTGAGGTACCTCCTTCTGGGAAATCCTCCTCATGATCCTCTGCCTGCCTGCTCTCTTACCTGAATTAGAGCTGCCACTTCCAAGGGTCTCAAGGTCTGATGCTAAAGACATTCCTCTTGCCCTAGAACCTTGCTTCACCTCCAACAAGCTGTTCTCCCTGGACTCTGAGCAGACTGCCCCATCGCACAACTTTACTGGCTCAACAATTATTCCACACACTTCTACAATGGTCATCCTTCCAACTATTTTTATTCTAGCTTGAAAAAACATCCTTGTTATTAAACCTACTTCAAACCATCTAGTTTAATCCCTCCCCTTTATGAAGAACATACCAATGAAAGACTTGCCTTAAGGGCACTGGGTTAGTATCAGAGCTGGGGAGTGAAACACAAGTCCCTTAACTATAGAAACCAGCTGTCTTCCCTGTAAAGCACATTGGTCAATAACTTTCATTCAATACTTCACATTTTATCAAGATGAGTTAAAAAAAAAAAAACAACTAAACCTGGGATGCCTCATGACAAATGAACAAATAGTCCAGTCTAAGGTAGACAAAGGACAAGTGGAGAGCTGGAGAAAAGGTATTTTTTTATTTTATTTTATATGTTTATTTAGTATCTTCAATTATTTATTATCAATTAATTTGGTATTTAATTATTTAATGTATTTACTTATATATTATATTATTTATTTATTTTATGTATCATGTCATGGCACACTTTAATTCATTTCCACAAGCATTGCTAAGATCTGGAGATAGAAGATTAGGGCACAGAACTTACTTGTTAAGTCAATAAATGCTAATAAAAGGAAAGACATCTAGATGACTATAATCCAAGCAAGAATGTGATGCAAACAAAGAAGATGTGTAGGCAAATTGCTAGGAGAAATTTGAGGTAAATTTTCTCATCATATCCGTGGAAGTTCAAATTTTAAGGTAGAGTGGGCTGGGTCATGGTGGTTGGAATAGTCCAGCACTGACTGGGGAAAAAAATCTTGGAGTCATCCCCTTGTCCAAACATGCTGTCCTCTGGGTCACTGGACAAGGTTTATTCCTTCCTCCCCAACCCTCAGTTCTTTTGGAAATCTACATCCCAGTCTGGAGTGGAGTTCCTCCTTTCCTTTGTGATCAGAAGGACTAGTTAAAGTTTAGGAATCAGAACACAGACACAGGGAAAGAATCAGGCAAGGTTATCCCTGATCTAAACCCTAGGATTCATGCTAAACTCTTATAGCAGGAGGGCAGCCAGGTGTGACAGTGGTATGAAGTCAGAATGACTCATTTTTTTGAGTTTAAATCTGGCCTCAGATACTTACTAGCTGAGTGACCCTAGGCAAGTCACTTCATCTAAAATGAACTCAAGAAGGAACTTGCAAGCCACTCCAATACCTTTGCTAAGAAAACCCCAAATGGGATTTAAACATCCTGCTGAGGAATTTGTCATTTATCCTAGAGACAATGGAAAATCACAGAAGTTTTGTGAGGAGGTGAGTGACATTGTGACACCCATAGCTTTGGAAGAGGATTGGGCAAGCATGTGAACAATGTACTGGAGAGAGAAAACATCAAAATTGGGCTGACCAATTAAAAAGTTGAGTCTCTGTAGTCCAGGAGAAAGACAAATTCTCTCAGGGGAACCTGGTCAGTATTCAAGCAGTCCTCTCCTCCGCACTATCTTGTTGCTTGAGAAAAACCAAAAAAACATATTTACTCAAGACTTGCCAGAATATGGCATTAGTGTCTTTGGGACTGGATATAGCTACCTGTCATTTACCCCAAATACTTACTTTGTTGTGAAGGGAACGGAATCCCACACAGTCGTCTCTGTTACACATTGAAAGGGCTTTTCTGTCCACTTCTTGGGATTCCAGGGAACTTTTCCTCAGCTTAGAACATCTAGGGGACAACAGCTCTACTCTTACCTGTGATATCTCTGCTACTGGGAGACTCAACCATCAATGTCATTGTCAGAATATTTGTCCAGCAGGCAGCAGAGACCCAAACACATACAATGAGGAAGAGTAAGGGGAATGAAGGAACAGCAGGATGGATAGCCCTTACCCCATCAATAGGACCTAGTTCTCTACTTGTTACAGGAAAAAGTTCTAAGTCACCTTAGCTGGCACAGCTAAGAGGTACAGTGGATAGAGTGCCATGACTAAAGTCAGGAAGATATGAGTTCAAATCCAACCTCAAACACTTACTAGCTGTAAGTCACTTAATCACTCTGGGCAAGTCACTTAATCCTGTTTGCCTTGGTTTCCTCATCTATAAAATGAGCTGGAAAAAGAATTGACAATCCACTCTAGTACCTTTGTCAAAAAAACCCACCAAAATACAAATAAGGTCATGAAGAGTCGAACACTACTGAACTGAGGATTGTACACCACCTAAGAATAGGAACCAATAAGCCTTAAAGCTGAGCTGTGTAATCTGTCTCCAGGCAGGAAATTGTTGTGAAGGCCTGCTAGGACACTTCTATGTAGAAAAAATAAGCTCAGTAGATCTAATCCCTTACAGGCTCTTACATGAAAAATGATTATTTGTCCTTTCCTTGTCTGATATCTCTAGCATTTCTTCCCTTTCCACCATCAAAGAGGCATCCAGTAGAATGTGAGATCACTGAGGACAGAGACTATCATACTTTTCTATGGGTATTCCCAGAGCTTTTGCACATTATAAGTTCTTAGTAAACGTTTTGTTTATTTATTCAAAAAATTACACATTTCATAATAAAAATAATTTATTCGTATTTGGCACTTTCAATTTAAAGGTGTTTTGCATACAGTAGCTAATTTGAGCCACACAAAACTTTAGATAGCAGTTAGAGAACTTCTAATTCAACATTTTCCATATAAGGAAATAAAGGCTATGAAACAAAGGCCGTTTTCAGTCTAGAAACAAAGAGATTAAGATCCTTGCCCAAGGTCACACAGGTATGTAAAAATGCCCATCAAAAGAACTGAAACACAAGTTTTTCTTCTCCTAAGCTATGCAGTTACCCTACGTCCTAAAATCCATCCCTCGACCTTGCTGATACATTCTGGTTACTTCTAGTTCTATACCAAACTTCTCAAATGATAAGACTATTTCAGTTTCCTGACCTGATTCCCTCATTAACTGGAGGCAGTCTGCCTTCTAACCATACCAAACCACTGGAACTTTTTTTTCCCAGTGGCCTCTTAATTGCCTTTTACTTTAATGACTTTTCGTCTTCATCCTCAGACCTCTTCAGAGCAGTCAACACCTTTCAACAACATCCCTCTGTTGAAATTCTCTCTTACTATCCAGCACCTAATATTTTCATGTTTTCCTGGTTTAGCTCCTTTCTGTCTTATCAAGCTTTCTATCTCCTTTCCTAATTCCTTTTTCTCTACTAGGTGGTGCAGTGGATAGAGCACTAGTGCAGGAGTCAGGAAGACCTGAGTTCAAATCTCACCTCAAACACTTGACACTCACTAGCTGTGTGACCTTGGGCAAGTCACTTAATCCCAACTGCCTCATCCTGAGTCATCTCTAGTCATCTAGATGAATATCTGGTCACTGGATTCAGATGGCTCTGGAGGAGAAGTGAGGCTGGTGACCTTCATAGCCCTCCCTCACTCAAAACAAAGTCAAGTAAAGTTATGTCATCATTTCACTGATGGCATGGTCTTCTTTGGCAACAAAGGGTGAATACACACACCTCCATGATCAAGGGGATTCCGCCATCTTGGTATTTGGTTTTGCTCACTTCTATAATGAAAGAATGAATGATTACTCATTTGATTTCCCACTATTATTTCTTACTATTTTGTAGCTTCCATAATCATCTCTATGCAATGAACTTCCAGAACTAGATTTGTATCCCTAACCTCTTAGCCAAACTGTAGTTCCACATTTCTAATTATCTATAAGATATGTGCACTTGGATAGACTTGGGCATTTTACAATGAACTTGGCTATGAAGTACACCATCATTGAATGATCTTGGATTTTGAAATGGTGTCCCTATTTAAAAAAAAAAAAAAACTGGTCAGTTCTTCCTAGGAATTGTCCCTGTAGCTCCTCTAGGAAGTCCCAAATGAAGAAGCAACACTTTTATTCCTTTACTACTCTATGGTGTTTTCCTAATAATTCAATCATGTTTGGTAAGGATATATGCAAACCCATGTTCTCTACATGTGTAGTCTCCAGAGACTGTCTTTGACCATTTAGGGGAAAGATTGTAAATATGCTTTGATAGCTACTTAGAGTAGCTAACATTCCTTCTTTTCTTCAGGTACCAACATTATTATGTTATGGGATCTCTTTGTGTATAACGAGTCACCCCTACTCACATGTGAACTCCCTAAAAGATATCCCAGGCTTGAGGCACTTTGTGGTGTAGTGTCCACTCCAGACTATAGCTCTTTACTGCAGATCTTTAAAAAAAACAAACAGAAAACTAGAAACATCACAAGACACAATTGTTCAAATCAAAAAACATTTAACTAATCAGCATAACATTATAGGTGAGTGGAACAGGTATACTTAGTGAAGACCCTTCAGGAGCCCCTTGTATCATCCCTGTTTGTCTCACCCGGCCCTGAGAAGCTGAGAAACCAAGCAATAGATATTCTGTTTTTCTTAAAATTCTTTTTGTGCTTTGTGATAGTCCTTGACAGAGACTGCTTTTGCTTCCTACCAGACTGCCTTTGCTCACTCCCTTATCTCTTCCCAGACACTACTCTGTGCTACTTGAAGTTGCTTACTCCCTTATTCCCTTTGCCAAAAATTATTCTTGTATACTTACACCTTGTTGCTGGGGTAGATTCAAGGCTCAGCCAAGGGACTAAGGGAAAGGGGGTTAGGATGGGGGTATTGCAGTCAGGGTCTATAAAAACTGCTGTGCAGGTCACACGCTCACCCTCCTCAGCCATTGCCATCTTGAGCATAGGCAGGAGTGCCTTTTCTGGAGAAAACTGAATAAATATCTTTGCTTTTTACTCCTTTGGTCAAGACTAATTTTATTAAGAGGGGGTCTTCCCACACATAGGTGACAAGAAAGATGTCCCCATCCACATAGGACTATGTTGTAGTTGAGTCATTCAGTCACATCTGACTACATGAGCTCATGCATTTGTCCTTGGGAATTTTTTGGCAAGGATGCTGGAATGGTTTGTCGTTTCCTTCTCCAGTGTGTCTCCATTTTGCAGATAAGGAACTGAGGCAAATAGGGGTTAAATGAGTTGCCCAGGATCACACTTATGGTAAGTGTCTGAAGCCGGATTTAAATTCAGATCTTCCTAATGCCAGACTGAGTGATCTATCTATTGCACCATGTAGCCTCCCCTACAAGTTGCTATGCCAATAATAAGAGAATAGAATATATCCAGGAAATTCCATGACCTGAGAACACATGTGACTGGAATACACATATAACTCACATCTTCCATACCGCACAGTTGCCAAAGCCCTCCCTTGTTAGGATTAGGTGCAACTCTTCTACAATGATAACATCAGGGGATGCACTTTCTGCTTTGAGCTGGGGGGAGGGGGTGGAAAAAAAAAAAAAATCCCTCTGATGTTTTTTCTCTGGGTCACACTGCTCTCTGCCGGCCATTTTACCAGTGTTTGGTTGCTTTGAACTCTCTTTGGTCCTTTACTGCCACATACTGGTCTGGGCTTTTGGAGTTATATAGCTCATCAATTGCAGGGAAAGGGTATGAATTCTTTCTTCAACAGTCTACTAATATTGCAAGGGGCAGCTAGGTGATGCAGTGGATAGAGCACCAGTGCAGGAGTCAGGAGGGCCTGAGTTCAAATCTCATCTCAGACACTTGACACTCACCAGTTGTGTGACCTTGGGCAAGTCCAAATTTCTCCATACATATTTACACTTACATATACATTCATATACTGTAAATAAAAAGTAATCTTAGAGGGAAGGCATGGGAAGATAGAGAGGGGTAGGGAAAAAGGCCTCCTGGATCATCTTCAGTCATCCTGATGAATATCTGCTCACTGGATTCGGATAGCTCTGGAGGAGAAATGAAGCTGGTGACCTGCACAGCCCTCCCTCACTCAAAAAAACAAAGTCAAGTGCAAGTCATGTCATTGTTTCTCTGATGGCATGGTCTTCTTTGGCAGCAATGGACAAACACACACACCCTAATATTGCAGCCACATATAGTCAGGCAGCCAGGAAAAGCTAGAAGTCCTGAGGATTAAATATTCATGTTTACTACTCTTTGTCCTCTGATAGATTTTTATAGCAGTGGATAGAGCACTAGGCCTGAAGTCAGGAAGACTTTTTTTTCCTGAGGTCAAAACTGGCCTCAGACACTTAGTAGCTATGTGTGTGACCCTGGGCATAATATTATAATAATATAATATATTATAATTTATTACAGATTATATTATTATATAATAACTTAATTAGTATACAATTATGTAATTGTAAATTATTATGTATTTATGTAATTATATATTTATCTATTTTAATATATTATATAATTATTAATATAATAAATATAAGAATTACATAACAATAAATAAAACACTCTCATTTGCCTCAGTTTCCTCATTTGTAAAATGAGCTGGAGAAGCAAATGGCAAACCACCCCAGTATTTCTGCCAAGTGAACCCCAAATGGAGTCACAAAGAGTTAGACATGACTGATATCACTAAACAACAAATCCTTTGCCTAAACTCTTATTTGAGTAAGTCTAAAACTGCTTAAAATCACCTCCCTTGGTCTCTGGTCATCTCATTTCAAGTCATCCCAAGAAAACCATTTGGACAAATTATCAAAGAGCTGAATGGAATAAGGGTTGAGGAAATTATTGTCAATTCCTCAAGCAATAGTACCTCTGCCATGAATATTACCCCACAAAGACTGAGAAGACTCTGGCAGAGCCCCAAAACTTTGTACAACTTTCTTTTAAAAAAATGAATTCCTATCAATGTCATTATTTGTGATACTAACCCACCCCAGGCATCCATCCCCCTCATCTTCTCAGAATGTTATTCCATAAAACGAATAATAGTTTTTAAAGACAAAAAAATATTAGAAAGAGAAGAGGGGGAAAATTAGCACAATTTATCAGTGTGTCAAGAAAATCTGAAAATCTGGGCAACATACCCCACTTACAGACCTCTCACTTCTACAAAGTGGTGTGTCCTTTTTGCATATTCTATTCAATATAATTTCTCCAAATTCTTTCTGCTAATTCCTTAGATTTATGGATTTATTTACTATTTACTATTTTAGTAGACTTTTTTATGGTAAGGATTTGATGGGAAGTATTTGATGATGAGCTGTGGAATGTAAGTAAGGTAAAGGTCATCTTTCTCTCCTTAAAACTGACTAGGGAAGTAGCCTTCTTTCCCAAGTCTTAACAGCACAACCCTGGACAACAGATGTTTGAGGGGGGCGGATATGATTTTAGTCCAATACATCTTTTGCAGATTGGAGAACAGGGTACCCAGCCTCACAACTCTCTTGGGGTCTACATGCCCCTCCCATCCTTTCTTGCCTCCAGCTAGCTTGTTAGGAATATAGAGACAGCCCCTTCATCTTCTCTTTTCTTCAGTGGTATAGAAGATTATACAGATATTATCCATACCATCTATAATCTATGTCTATATCCTTGGTTGACCCATGCAGACAAACCATAGACATAAAGATAAAGAGGCTGAGGGCCTGAGGGGTTCAGGTACACTCAAAATCACACAGCTAGTGAGTGAGAAGGTCCGAACTTGAAATTAGGCACAGACAGAATTCAAACCCACAGCTTGAGAGCTAGAAGAGACTTCTAGGATCATCTAACCAAACACAATCAGCTTAAAGATGAAAGAAAGATGAAAGTCAGAAAAGTTATGTGGATTTCCAGATATCAAGCAGGTAGTAGGTGGGAAGAACCCATAAAATGATCCTAGGTTCTTTGACTCCAGACTTAAAAGTCTTTTCCCAGTTCCACACTCCCTGAGCAGTCTCAGTTCCCATTGCCTTTTTCCTTATGGATGCTACCTGTAGGTTTCATTGATTCTAGTAGAACATTAAATGAATACTTCCAAGGATGCTCCAGAATGGATGTCTGTAAAGATTTGCATATCCTGGACAATGTTTGGAATCAAATTGTTGTTGTAACTAACTTGCTCTTCCTGTCACTTACTACAGTTTTGGAGGTATAAAACAATGTGTGAGGAACTATTCTAAGCACTAGAGGTAAAAATATGAAAAAAGTACAAGGGGTTGGGTCATGGTGGAGAAGCAAAGGAAGTCTAAAAAGTATGAATGGGATGGGAAAGGAAGACATTTCCATCCTGTGCCCCATTTCTTAAATGGATGTTGAGGAGTTTGTGACTCTGCCCTCCAACCAAATGGACAGAAATTACTGATGAGGTGTGAATACCAATGAGGCAGCTAGGTGGTGCAATGGATAGAGCGCCAAGCCTGGAGTCATGGAGACTCGTCTTAGTGAGTTCAAATCCAGATTCAGGCACTTAATACCTGTATGACCATAAACAAGTCACTTAACTCTGTTTGCCTGCGCTTCCTCATCTATCAAATGAGTTGGAGAAGGAAATGGCTAGCCACTCCAGTATCTTTGCTAAGAAAACCCCAGATAGGGTCATGAATAGTTGGAAATGACTGAACAACAAAGATGAAGACTAAGACTGGTTGGATCTTGCAGGATGATGAGATTTCCCAAAATGAGGTTCCCAGGGCCTGGTGGAGAGTTCAATGAAGTTCAGAATGAGTGTAGCTGGGTGGGAAATGAGTGAGTATCCCTGGTCATCTGTGGATCTGGGTCTGTAGATGAAAAGCCAAGAAATTTCTAGACAAGGAGGGTCTTTACTATTGGGCTAATCCTTTCAAATCAGTAGTTCAGTACATCTTGTTTGGACATTAATCTTATCCTCAGCCATTGCCTCAGTATCTTCCAGAGTCAGTGGTTTTGAACTATCAAATAAGTAATGTTTTGGCACAACATGACTCATGGAAACTCTTCTGTTCTAATTTACCTGTCTAGCCCCGGATGCTCTTTAGTCAGTGAGATGTCAGCCTATATATATATATGTTTTTGAAAGACAGACAAGGAGTTAAACCTTTTTTGAAAGTTTCATTGTTGCTTTTAAAAATATCAATAATTTCCTTATATACCACTCTACCACCAAACTTTCCCTTACAGAAAAAAAGAAAAAGTTAAAGAAAGCAACCAATACACTGTTTCTGAAAGCATGCATAGATTTCAAGTCCCCCATTTCTCAAATATATAGAAGTGGTTTGATCATCTGTTCTCCAAAAATGAGATTGATTATTTAAATTATTTTAAATATTATATGTATTTTTATAATCATTAATCTGCCTTCTTACTTTCCTACTCCAATCCCTCTCCCTGGGAACCAAAGAAAAATAAAATCAGTTACAACCATGTATAGCCAATTTTTTAAAAAGTGCATGTTGGCCATATTTTTTTAAATGTCTCTTTCTGTGTTCTGAGTTCTTTATCTCTCTATCGGAAGGTGGCTAGGCATATTTCATTGTTAGTCTTCTGAAACTGGGATTGGTCATTACACTGATGAGAATTCCTAATATTTTCAAATTTGCTTGCCTTTAACATATTGCTGTTGTGTTTAAATTGTTCTGGTTTTGTTCACTTTATTCTGCATCAGTTCATACATATCTTCTTAGGTTTCTCTGAAATCATTCCCTTCAATATTTGTTGCAACACAATCTTTGCTGGATCTGTGGCAGAATTTGACAGACAGTGACAAAGCTGCTAGTTGGGGAAACATGAGTCTGACCTGGTAATGTATCTGGGAACTCTTTTTGCCCTGGTGCACAGCCTCTCCCTGGGAGCTGGCGTGCATCTCTGGGGTATATTCCTGCCCCAATCAGTCCCTGATGTCAGCAGACCTACCTCTCTGTCTTCCTATGCTGACCTTGGCCAGACAAAGGACTCACTGTAATTTTTTTTTCCCTGGATTTCCCCATCAGGATTAGGTCTGAGGTAATTTCTAGACCTGTTGAGAAGAATTTTGCAAATGAAAGCTTGATTACATTGTTTCCTGTTATTCTACTATCTTGACTCCATCTCTGATCATTGTAATTATTAATGAGAGTTCTCGGCATTTCAGTATTTTTGAAAAAAATATTATCATAGTTATGTATGTTGTTCTCTTGGTTCTGGTTACATTCTTCTTCATTAGCTTATACAAATGTAATGTTCCTTTACATTGCTCATAGTTGTCATCTTCATGGCAAATATAGCTTTCCATTTCATTCAGGTACAGTTATTTATTAAGCAACTGCACAATGGATGGGCATTCACTTGGCATCTATTTGTTTTTTATCATTATTGTTACAAAATACGTCACTGTCAATATCTTAGTGTGCATGATTCCTTTTTTTTTTTCATTTTTTTTCTGTCTTGGAATCATATCTCTAGATCTTGAAAAGAACTTAAAGACTCTTTATTCCACAGACCTCATTTTGTGGACAAGGAAATTGAGTAAGAATCAGATCCCAGGTCTTTGGATTCTAGATGCAGTGTTCTGTACACTGTCCCAGGAGGAGTGTTTGAACTCCTTAGAAAATGTGTGATATCAGTCAAAAGGTGTGAACAGCTTAGTCACTTTACTTACATAATTTCAAAATGTATGTTTTCCAGCGCAATTGGAGCAATCCATTTCAGCCTTATGAGTGTGCTTATCTTCCAACACTGTCTATTTCTGTTATCATCTTTATCATTTTTATTACTGTGAGAAGAAACCCCAGATTTAAATATATAATATTAAGACTTATTACATATAAACATATAATAAACAATATTATTATATGCAACATAATGTATTAAAACATATATAACTATATATTTATATATGTTATTAGTGATTTGGAGCTTTTGTTTAATAATTGAAAACTTTTCACAAACTGAGTTGCAAGATGCTGTTAGGTAGCAAGTTCCTTGACACTCAAGTATTCAAATGCAATCTGTTCTCTGAAGAGGAATACATTGGGCCTGAACTATTGTATGAAGTAGAAAGTCAGTCTAGTCCTGTGTTCTGTTCCAACTTTTAAAATTCTATGAAATGCCATTCAAAAGGCCCATTCCTTATGTAAAATCTGCTCTCTGGAGAGCAGTGTTAGAGCAGAACAAAATAAATAGCTAACATTTACCTGCTATGTGCCAAACACTTTAAAAATATCATCTCGTATCATCATGGCAACCCTGGGATATATTGTTTTATCCTTATTTTGTGCTTGAGGAAATCATGGTAAATTTGTACCTGTCTAGATGTTCTGTTTGTATTTTGCTGTAATAGTCCTGCCACTTGGGATAGTATGAGTTTATAAAGGGGAGAATAGTCTTGCCACATGATTGATTAACATGCTTGGGGGTAGGGGAGTGTTATATATTATTTGACCACCAGATGGCAATTTGATGACATCCAAGTAGCGTAAGTCTCTCTTGTACCCTCCCTTCCCCCAAGTTTTTCTTGAATTAGGCAATGACTCACAAACTTGCCTTTCTTTCCAGAATTCTAGAACTATGTGGTCTGAGGGTGTGGGGTGTTTAGCTGGGTAAATCACAGGATATACAAGCTGGAAGTTATCTCTTCTAGTTTCGAGGTCTATATGTCCTCTGTGGGCTTGAAGAGTTATTCTTGTTTTATGAATGATTCTCTAACTCTTCCAACAAGCATAACTCATGACTTCACTTTCTTTTGCCATAAAATCACAGTTCTCAAAGTGTTATTGATGACCCTTATCTGGTCCCTGAGATTCTTTCAGAAGCCTGAAATGTCAAAATTAATTTTGTAATAATACTAAGATGTTATTTGCCTATTAAAATACTCCTCCATTTTCCAATAACATATCCATGTGAAGTCCTGTTTTCTTCAATCAAAACAACGTATTGCATATTGCAAAACAACAGATTGAATCTTTTATTAAATAAAACATTAAAGAATTTGTGAAAATATGTAAATAATGTCACTTATATTTTTTGGTTTGGAAAATATAATTGTTTTTCATAAAAATATTTATGTTAACATGTCATGGACTTATTACTGTCATTTTAAATTAGTACACATAAATACAAATTAATGCATTTTAATGACAGTACGTATTTTTAAAATGCTATCAATTTTAAATGGTAAACATCAATGGATATAGTTTAAATAAATGGAATGTTTTTTTCCTCAATAAATTTTAGGGGTACAAAAGATCCTAAGCCCTAAAAGTTTGAAAATGACTGCTGTAGAAGAATGAACTGACGACACAAGAAATAGAATCCCTGAGATTAAAACTCTTCCCCTTTACCCTAAAAAAGAAGGAGAGTAAGAGGGAGTGATTATTGTTTTTCATTTTACTGAAACTAAAGGCTTATTAAACCACAGTGGACATATAATACTTCAAACTGGACTTGAGAACTTCCAACCTATACACCTGTGAGCTATCCAACCAAACACGTCCCCCAGAGTCCCTGGCTCCAGTTAAGACATTGACACAAACACAAGTCTTAGCAGACCAAACTTTAATAGAAGGAAAGCACACAGGTCAATATAAAGAAATAGCTTAGCGCACAGTAAAAAAAAAACATATCACAATTGAATGCCTGTTAATGAATAAGCAAATGGATACGGGAGGGAATGGAATAGGAATAATTCAATTTGTACACAATTCTTTACAAAACATTGGCTATCTAAACAGAGCTTTGTCCATCTGGGTAAGCTGGCAACATCTAGAGCAGTCATTAGACCTCTTGATTGGTTCTGCTATGAAGAAGACTGAGGCCAACAACAGCCTTGTCTTCATTGTGGATATCAGAGCCAACAAACATCAGATCAAACGGTCAGTAAAGAAACTATATGATATCAGTGTGACCAAGGTCAACACACTGATCTGGCCTGATAAAGAGAAGAAGGCCTATGTCTGACTAGCTCCAGACTATGAGGCATTGGATGTTGCCCACAAAATTGAAATCATCTAAACTATATCCAACTGACTTGTTCTACCTACAATAAAAATTTCCCCAGCTGAAAAAGGAAAAGGAAAAAAAACAGTGATTTTTGTAGGGACAAATGGTTAGTCCATAGATTTTGGAGATATCTCCCAGAGCACTATACCCCTTTCCAATCACTGCTCCCAATTCTAGATGTTTACTAAGCATCTCTTTAACATTTGGGTATAGAATTTTACCAGGAATCAAGAGCAAACTCATTGGACTATTGATTGCAAAATCTATTTTCTTCCTTTAAAAAAAAAAAAAAGCACATTGACACTTCTCAGCTCTGTGACATCTCCCAGTCTCAATCGTATTGCATACATCACTGACAGCAACTAAACAGTGACAATCTTTCAACACCTGAGAAATAGCTCTTCTACACTGGCTTACTTGAATTCATCAAGGGCAGCCAGTTTTTCAGTTGTTTTTCAGTTGTGCCTGACTCTTTGTGAGTTCATTTGTTGTTGTTTTAACAAAGATATTCTAGTGGTTTGCCATTTCTTTCTCTAGCTCACTTTACAGATGAGGAAACTAAGGCAAATATGGTTAAGTGACTTGCCTAGGGACACAAAGCTAGTAAGTATCTGAGGCTGGATTTGAACTCAGGAAGATGTTTTCATGATTGCAAGCTCAGTGCTTTATCCACTATCTTTATCTTGGTTATCAACCTCCTAATGGCTATTTTTATTTCACTCTTTATTGACCAAACATTATTCTCTTTTTCAGGGAAAACAGAAGCAAATTGAGAATCAAGGAGTTTTCTAGTATTAGCAATGTAAAAAAATAAATTTCATTTTCACACACCCACACCCTTTCCTCCCTCTACCCTTGATAGCAACAGCTGACGTTAGCTCCTAAATTATTGCTGATGTCAAAATCAAGGTAGAAGATTCTTTAGCACTCAGTTACGTTTCTGATTTATCCACAGATACCCACAACATACCACAACTGACAGAACGTTGTGCCAAAGTGAGCAGGATGTTAACGTGCCTATAATTTACCTGATGGATTAAAACTACACTTAAAACAGTTATGTGGAGTCATGGTATTTTATAATTTTAAGCAACTTTAAAGTTGCTTCTATGTATGTTTTTAAGTACGTTTTCATGTATTTTTGAACCACATAGGTTGTAGATAAGGAAATATAGCACCCGGGGTACTCACTTCCACTTATCAGCTTCTAGAATAACTGTCCCAGAAGCACAGCTTCTTGACTTGTGTTAACTCAGGCAGTAAACAAGTCCATCAACAAGCATTCATAAATCATCATGTGCCAGACATTTGGCCAAAGCATTGGATTACAAAGAAAGGCAAAATCTTTGCCCTTAAGGAGATCACTTTTTAATGGGGAGAGGAAACATGAAAATAATTACATGCAATGTAAATGGAAGATAATCTCAGAGAGAAGGTGCTGGCAGTGGAAGTTTGTGCATGAAGCTAAGACTTTTCAACTTAGTCTTGAATGAAGCAAGACTTCTGAGGAGACGTAGTAGAATACTCTAGAAATGGAGAAGAACCAGTGAAAAAGGCAGAGTTAAGAGACATAGTATCACACTCAAGGGCCAGCAAGATGGTCAGTCGCTATATTACAGAGTTCATGGAGTATGACTGGAAGCGTAGGAAGGGGACAGATTGTGAAGGACTTTAAAAACTAAACAAAGGATTTGACATTTGATCCTGGAATCGCTGGAGATTATTGAGGGCTGTGTGTGTGTATGTGTGTGTGTGTGTGTGTGTGTGTGTGTGTGTGTGAAAACTCCCTGTTATAACAAAGCATCAGACCTCTAATCACTCGTTTCTAGAATAAGGCACTCCAAAGTTCTATGTGTTGGATTAGCAACAAGTATAGAATATTGCACATGTTCTGTGTAACCACCAGAATGGGTAAATCCTTGTATGCTGCAAGGATTAGGCACTCAACCTATTCTGCCATTATAATCAATCATCTAACATTTGATAAGTGCCTATTATGTGTCAGGCAATAAATTAAGTGCTAGGGGATACAAAGCAAATCAAAAGACAATCCCATTATACAAGTCAATAAAATATTAGATGCTTTGTTTGAGTGAGAGAGAGAGAGAGACAGAGAGAGAGAGAGAGAGACAGAGAGAGACAGAGAGAGACAGAGACAGAGACAGAGACAGAGAGACAGAGAAAGACAGAGACAGAGCTCCAGCAGATTCTATGGAAAATTGAAGCATTCCATCAATACGTTATGCTACCTCTGTGCTGGGCTTATTATCTATTTTCCACACTCTTCACCTATCATTTCTTCTATCCATCCAGGTGGTCAGTACCATATTTCACTGGTAAAAATCTCTAATTTCTGACTCATTAACCTTCATCTACCTATTCATCACTCTGCCTCCTCTTCTCTATTTGCTAGATTCACTCAAATAAGCATATTTTCTTAACAACCAAAACTACCCCTCCTATGGGGATAACATCAGGTGTATTGTTTATCCTGATTCTTTTGAATAAGAAGATCTAATCATGGTTTTCATTCCACACAGTCTCAGTGATATTTTATGAAGTCAAAGTCCCTCCTTTTTCATAGGTCCTCTAAGAGTCCTTCTTATTTTTTGCCGTTGTTTTGTTCTCCATTCTGGAAGAGGATTAATGACATTTGGAAGGTGATGTCCAGACTTTCAAGTGAATTGAATTGAAGTGAGACAGGGCATTGCAAAGTCACCATCCTCACTTTCTCTCCCAGAGCCATCTGAGTCCAATGGCAAGATATAGATCAGAATGTCTGGAGATGGTTCCCATGCAATGGGAAATCTTGGCCTTTTTAAGCTAAGATCTTTCCCAGGTCTCAGTTTGTCTGAGGTAAAGCTCATTCACTACATGAGGCAAAAAATGGCCTCATTCACCTACTTTAAAAAATCAGTCTTGAAGTGGAAGACCTTCAGAGTTTCTGGCCAGAACAGAAACAATTTCTATTTATACTCACTCTGAGCCAACAAAACCCAAAGAATGTCCAACTGAGGCTTGGGTTGGGATCCATTATTGGCCAATCAATGAGAGCCAAAGTAATTTGATTTTAAGATACAGTCATGTAGCTCTATTTGAATCCTAACGAGCATTATCAAAGCCTGGTTTCCCAGTGATCCAACAAACAGAGCACTGGGCCTGGATTCAGGAAGACTTGAATTCAAATCTAGACTCAGACGCTTACTAACCGTTTCACCCTGGGCAAGTCACTTAATCTCTATTTGTTTCAGCTTCTTAAACTGTAAAATGGGAATGATAACAAGGGCCCAGCTTACAGGGTTGTTGTCAGGATCTAATGAGATATTTATAAAGTGCTTAGCATGGTATGTGGCACATACTAAATGATCATTCCCTTCCCTCCTTCCCTGTATTTTGGATATTTTTGTATGGACATTTGAAGCTCATCCTTATGGAGATTGTATAAACTTTAGTACTCACACATCAATAATACCCCAAGTTGCTTCTGTCCTTCTGATTGAAGGACTGGAGAATAGAATATAAAGCTCTTCCCAAAGCTCCCATTTAAAGAGAATTCAGTAGCACATTCGTTTCCCACCAGCTGCACTACATGGATTTGACTCCACCATCATCATACCTTCTTCTCTCTCCCCATCTCTTTTCAGCTTTTTTTTTTTTCTGTGTTGTGTTCCCTCAGTAGAGTATTAGCTCCTTGGAGGCAAGGACTGTCTTTGTTTTTCTTATTTGTATCCCCAGCACTCAGCACAATACTTGGCACATAGTAGGTATTTAATAAATATGTGTTGTGTTGTATCATATTGTGTCATATGGTATCATACTGAGGCCATGGGCTATATCACTATTTCTTGGTTTTTATTTTTCCACAATGATTTTGGGAATGGGGGGAGGTTTCATTTTCTATTCTTCCTTCTTCTTTGGAATTATTTGGAGGATATGCATAAGTAATCTCTCTCTTCCGTCTTTTTCATTTTAATTAGATTTGCAATACACCTGCAAAGATATTTTTACAAGCTTCTATGAGTTCAATTGTAATCTCTATGTAGATTTCAAGATATGTATGTGTGTGTGAAAAAATATATGTGGAAATATGTCTAATAGGATCATACATGTATAGCCTATATCATGATCGGGGAAAGGGGAGGGGAGAGAGTGAGAAAATAATTTAGAATTCAAAATTTCCAGCATTTTAAAAATGTAGGAAACTCACTTTACATGTAATTGGAAAAAATACTGTAGGGGAAAATAAAAAAAAAGAAAAATATATATGTGAATATATGTATGTGTGTACAACAACTCAAAGCTTTAATTTCATAGCATAAATTGGATATCCCATAGACATCTCCAACTCAACATATCCAAATCAGGACTCAATTATCGTTCCCCAAACTCTCTCTTCTTTCTAACTTTCCTTTTGCTGTCATGGAGGCTATCATACTTCTAGTCATCCAGACTCACAAACTCAGTGTCATCTTCAATTCCTTATACTCATGCTACATATCCAATCTGTTTTCAATTTTCGTTATTTCTATCTTTACAAAACTTCTGAAATACCTCCACTTCCCTCCACTGAAACAGCTAGCATACTAATATAGGCCTTCATCATTTCACATCTAGACTATTGCCATAACTTTCTGGTTGGCCTCCTACCTCAGATCTTTTTTCACTCCACTTCATTCTGCTCTCTAAGTGATTTTCCTAAAGTTGTGATAATTTGTATTTATTCACTTTATGCTTCATATATATATATATATATATATATATATATATATATATTATGCTTATGCTTTTATATGCATACTTTATTTTTAGTTATACACAAATGTACATGTGTATATGCATGCAATTATACATACATATATGAGTTTGTATGTGTCTATGTGTGTGTGTATGTATATATATATATATATATATGTATATATATGGATACACACATATGCATACTTATCTCTCCAGTTAGAACATAAGTGCTTTGCCAGCAGGGATTTTTTTATTTTCATACTTGTAGCCCTGGCACCTAGCATGGTGTTTGGTACATAGCCTCCCTTAAGGAAAGCTTATTAATTGATTGATATCAAAAGGTGCTGCTCTGCATGAAGTCTGGAAAAAGGGTTGTGAAAAGGGGCATATGAAACTTGGTAGCTGTGTATCCAACAGTGGTTTAAAAGAGGCTGTATGTAAGAATAAAGTCCAAATGGATACATGATCTAGGTATAAAGATTGATACTATAAACAAATTAGGGGAGCAAGGAATAGTATATTTGTCAGATTTATGGAGAATGGAGAAATTTTTGACCAAACAAGAGATAGAGAACATTATGAAGTGTAAAATGGATAATTTTGATTACATTAAATTGAAAAGCTTTTGCACAAACAAACCCAATGCAACCAAGATTAGGAGGGAAGCAGAAAACTGGGAAAGAATTTTTGCAACTAGTATCTGTGATAAAGGCCTCATTTCTAAAATATATAGAGAACTGAGTCAAATGTACAAGAATACATGTCATTCCCCAATTGATAAATGGTCAAAGGGTATGAACCAACAGTTTTCAGAGGAAGAAATTAAAGCTATCTATTGACGTATGAGAAAATGCTCTAAATCACTATTGATTAGAGAGATAAGAATCAAAACAACTCTGAGGTACCACATCACACCTATCAGATTGGCTAACATGACAAAACAGGAAGATGATGAATGTTGGAGAAGATATGGGAAAGTTGGAACACTAATTCATTGTTGGTGGAGCTGTGAGTTGTTCCAACCATTCTGGAGAGCAATTTGGAATTATGCCCAAAGGGCTACAAAATTGTGCATACCCTTTGACCCAACAATATCACTTCTAGGACTGTATCTCCAAGAGAACATAAAAATCGGAAAGGGTCCTATATGTACAAAAATATTTATAGCAGCTGTCTTTATGGTGGCCAAAAACTGGAAATCAAGAGGATGCCCATCAATTGGGGAATGACTGAAGAAGTTATAATATATGAATGGAATGGAATACTATTGTACTATAAGAAATGATGAACAGGAAGACTTCAGAGAGGCCCGGAAAGACTTATGTGAACTGATGCTGAGTGAAAGGAGCAGAACTAGGAGAACTTTGTACACAGCAACAACCACAAGTTGCATGAGGAGTTTTTTTCGGGTAGACTTAGTTCTTCACAGCAAAGCAAGGACCTAAAAAGTTCCCAGTGGACTTTTGAGATAAAACACCTTCCACATTCAGAGGAGGAACTATGGAACTAGATTACAGAATGAAGCAGACTATTTACTTTTGTATTATGTTTTGTTTTGTTCTTTTTTTATGGTTTCTCCCATTCATTTTAATTCTTCTATTCCACATGACTAAGGTAAGAATGTATTTAATAGGAACATATTGTAGAACCTATTTGAGATGGCGCGCCATCTTGGCGAGGTGTTAGGGAGGCAGGGGGGAAGGAGGGAAGGAAAGGGAAAAAATCTAAGATATATGGAAGTGATTGCAAAACACTGAAAACAAATAAAATAATTAAAAAACAAAAAAATAAATGTGAATAAGAATGAGGCTTAAGAAGCAAAATGAAATAAACAATATTGCTAAAAAAAGAAAACAATCCTTGTGATGCTCAACCGATTATTTCTTCAAATAATTCTCATGTAAATTGTGTTGCTTATAAGAGAACATGGCAGATGTGCTCTGAGTGGCAAAGAGTACAGGGGAGATCTATTACATCCTGACAATTCAGTATGAATACAGACAAATATTATATTAAGTTTAGCAGCTTATTTACACTGTTGGTTCATCACAATTTAGGAAACTAAAATTAAAAACCTCTCCTTTTTTCAGCTAGCTCATCAACCCAATAGTTGGCATTTATATATAGCTTAAGGTTTTGCCAGTACTTTACAAAGATTATATCATTTTATTCTCCCAACACCTTGGGAGAGAAATGGATGGAATTATTTCCCCCATTTTATGGATGAGGAAACTGAGACAGAAGGGTTAAATGACTTGCCAATGGTCACACAGCTAGATTTGAACTCAGGTCTTCCTGACTCTAGGTCCAGAACTCTATCCATTACACTACCTAGTTGTTCTGGGACCAGACTCTAGATGTTGTCGCCAGATTTAACCCACTTGGACTAAAATATCGGAAAAAAAACAAACAGAACAAACAAATATAGATTGAAAGTCACTAGCACATATGATATAGGCTTCTTGTCCCTGGAATCAAGAAGTCTGATTCCAAAGTTGAGAAGGACAATGCCAAAGGGAGAATTTCCAGCCTTAGCAGTTGATTTTATCTACCCACTGGATTTGCAAACTTCTGTGGTTAGAAGGTAAATCAAGATGCCCCTGTCCTCGCAACTCAAGTGTCTGCCTATGATTTGATATGGTATTGCTGTCCATGGGCAGATGTCCTGTTGTGGAAAACATCCAGCCACTCAGTACAATCATAGTCATTACTCACTAATCTGAGAGTCAGGGACTATGGAAATAGAGAAAAATGAAGGGATGGGATGTCAAATGGGACATTTGCTCTCTTATTCTCTGGTTTCTCTCCCTCTAGAAACTACGAGGCACATTTTCTCACTCTGTTAGGCAGGCTCCACTCAACAACACAGACCACAACTTCCACCAATTCTTCTTTTTCAGACTGATATTCTCTCTATATTTCTAAATGTTTCTGTCTCAAATCATCAGATATATGTTAAGCACCTATCATTTGGAAGGCACTGGGGACAAAAAGGAAAACAACCAAACATACCTGGGCTAAAAGGAAATATTCTTTTCTATGCAAACAACATGTGATAGTCAATTGGTATGTTAACAACAGAGGAAATAGCCCTGCCATCAAATATACATACCTACATACTTAACATATCTACATACATGTATGTATGTAAGCATGCACATATGTGTGGGTGTGGGTGAGAGAGAGAAAGAAATGAAGATGAAGAAGAGAGAGAGAGACTGGAGGAAAAGGGGATGGTGAGAAAAGGGAGAGAGGAGAAAGGGGGAAGGAGAAAGAAATGGAGAGAGACAGGAGGAGAAAGGGGAAGGGAAAGTAAGAAGATAATGGGGAAAGGAAAGGGAAAGGGAGAGACAAATCAGAAGAACCATTTGGAAGAATGCCCAACTCTGTAGCTACACAGGTGGAATAATGTCATAATTAGTAATTCATGTTATAGATGGTGTCATCTATCATTGAACTGAATTCTAGTGAAGGCGCTGATTGGGGCAGGATGCCCTCCTCTCTGCCTGAATTAGTTCCTTTTTTCCTCAGGTTATAAGTCCCATATGCTCAAAGCTCCCATAAGCCCCTGGGTGTTAGTGAGCCATGAGTGGCACCAACAAGAGCAGACAGCTCCTTCATCCTCTTTGTGTCTAGGGTCATGCTGGGGTCATGCTTGTGTCATGGGGTCATACAATCCCCAAGGTAGGACTCATTTCCAGAGCAACAAAGCTCATCTAGCCAGATGGACCCTTATATTTTTCCAAAATGAGCAGAAACCATGACTTTGACAGTCACTTTGCATACCACATGAGCATTACTCATGTCCCAAGAATCATCATAGATGGTCCCCCAGATGCCATTGTAATAGGTTTCAACTCTGGCAAAGCAAGGATCTCTTCTCCCATTCACCAGATGGAGCTGTCCATTTCTGACAGAAAGAGATTCTTGTTAATTGTTCATATTCCAGGAGCTTAGAAAAATTTCCTAGGATTGTCCAACTGTTTCTTATCCTGCAAAAAGGACTGATGCTTCTCTTGATCAGATTGTGAATCACTGAATGGGTGGACCTGGGTTTGATGTCCTGCGAAAATCACATTTCTCAGATTCATGGAGCTAGAGGTTGGAAGTTGGGTCATGGAGGAGAGAAGTAAGACAAATGTGTCCTGAAGAAAGACATGGGGTGGGTAAAGGAGGAAAGGTGAGCAAGTTGGAGATGGGAAGTGGTTTTAGCCCTAAATAGTTCACCTTGATTGTTTTTACTGACAGTTTCATCCCCTTTACAGTCTGCTGGGCTGTCAGCCCCTTCCATGCCCAAAACATTTGTGATCTTCTCTAAAGAAGTAGCTCAGTGAGAGACTGCAGCACTCTCAGCTGACCATGTTTCTAGAAGCTTTCCTCACCTTCATCCAGATACAGCATCTTTGATTTGTGTGTGAGCAGCTTCCCTTACTCATGGTTCTATCACAACCTCTAGGGCTGGGGTTTTTAATACAGGGTCTGTGATATAAAAAAAAAAATTGATATCAGTATTTCAATATAATTCATTTCCTTTGGAATTCTACACATTTTATTTTATATATTAAATAGCGTTATTCTGAGGAGAGGTCCATAAACTTTACCAGACTGCCAAGGGCGTCCACAACCCAAAGAAACTTTAAAAATCCATGCTCTAGGAGCACCAATATCTCTTTTGACTTGGGTGTAGATGAATTCTTTCTCTCAGTACTTCAACTAAGGCAAAGATTTATGTTTTTTAAAGGACACTGTCCTATATTACTGGAAAAATAAAGCAAAAGGAGAGACTTGATACTCATTAAAGATCACAGAAATATGTTATTGAGATAATTCTGGTAGAAGCCAGGTGAGGTGAGTTGGACCCTCTTTCTAATCTTGATGTCAACTCTATCTGAGATCTTACTATTTGAAAACTCACACACTCAATATCTGATTGATATTCACTATTGATGGCTTCAGAACAATTTTCATTGATAATTTCTTATAATATTATATCAAGATCCTTTTAATTATTTGTAATTTTCAGGTAGCTCAACTATTCTTATATCATTTCTCCTCTATTCTCCAAATCAATTGTTTTTCTGATGAAATGTTTCACTTTCTCTTCTATTTTTTCATTCTTTTGATTTTGTTTTATTTCTTGGTGTCTTAGAATGTCAGTAGATCCCCAGGGCCCAATTTTTGTTTTCAAGGAATTATTTTCTTCCCTAAGTTTTTGATTCTCTATTTCAACCTGGTTAACTTGCTTTTCATAATTTTCTTCATTTTCTTGGATTTCTCTTATTTTTTTTTCTAATTTGTCCTTGACATCTCTTAGTAGATTTTTGAAGTCCTTTTGAAGTTCCTCCAAAAATTCTTTTGTATTTGGGACCCTTTGATATTTCTCACTGAAAAAGGAGGGGCTTTTTTTTAGCTCCATTATTGGCCTCTGAATAGGAACCCTGATCTTCCCTATCCCCCTAGTAGCTATCTATGGTTGAGTTCTTTCTACTTTGCTGGCTCATTCTTGTTTTTATTTTGTTTAAGCATTTATTAGTATAATCAAGTTCTAGTCACAAAATATGAGGAATGATGCCCCCAGCCTCACTGTCTTCTTTTTGTTTTTCTCTGAGATCTGTCTTGAGACCCAGCCTTAGACTCTGGTGGCTACAAACTACAGCTGTCCTCTATGCACTGAAACAAAAGCGGGAACTCTGTTTTCCTGCAAGTGCGCACAGCCACCAGGGTCCCTGCCCCTCTGCTATTGCACTTACCAGGTGTAAGCTAGTTTTTTTCCCCCTCATCCACAGTCTGGGATTCATCTGGTCAATACTGCTATACTTGACATCTCTTAGCCTTCAATCTTCTCCTCTTCAGCCTTCTGACCCCCACATTGTTTGTGAGGTAAAAGCTCCTGAGGCTGAGGCTACCTCCCAACCCAGATTCCCCCAGGCCTTGTTGTTTGTGGATTCTGTAGACTGGGAGATGTTTGCACTTTACTTAGGCTGAACTTCCACCCTGAAGGAACTTTTTTGGGGACTTCTTAGATTGCCATAGAATGACTGCTCTACATTTTTATGAGGTGACATTCTTATTTTGTGGAAGAAATTTGGAGAGCAAAAGTTTTCTGACCTACTCCACCATCTTCCCATAATCTTCTCTGTCCACTCCTATACCAATGACTTGAGCCACTAAATGTCTTTACCAGAAGCCTTCTACAATAGTGTAGCAAGAGTCAACAAGACTTAAATGATGTTAATTTCAACCCCTAGTATTCTCAGGATGCCTCCAGAACTCTGCTGGCCCAATCCCCTCCCTGTTCCTCTGAGGTCTGGGCTGTGATTCTCTGGATAACTGGCCCCAAGCTATTTAGCCTCACCAAACTATTGTACTGGATACATACAAGATTCTTACTTGCCATCCAAATCAGATGAAACTATCTCTATGAGTGGGTCCCATCAGTCCAGGGTTTTGGTTTTCAGGAAGGAGTAAGACAATCAAAGGAACTAGTGCTGACACCACTGTCTGAGACAATGGAGATAGTCATCTCTAGCCTAGGATGGCTGTGGACCTAGTGGGCATCACTGTGGCTGTTACCCTCATTATCAGAGGCTTGTGCTCAGGCAAATGATGCCTGACCCCATAGATAAAGTATCACCTTCTGCAAGAAAACTTTTCCAATCCTCCTTAATCTTAGTGCCTCCCCCTGAGACCACTTCCGGTTTCTCCTGTATATATCTTGCATGTTCATAATTGTTGGCATGTTGTCTCCCTCATTAGACTATGAGTTCCCAAGAGTCAGGACTGATTGTGTCTTTGACTTTCTTTGTGTCTACAGGGCCTAGCACATAGGAGACATTTAATAAAGGACTATTGATTGAATCATCAAAGGGAAAAAAAGTGTGGAGAGATTCAGAAAAGGGAGAAGCATAGTGGAGAGAAATAGAAGCCTTGTAGACAGAAGGGCCAGCAGGGGAAAATGGGGCAGAGTTATTATGGCAAGGAAAGGCATGTTAGTGAGCAGAGGATCCAGGCTGTGTGAGAGCAGAGAAGAGAGGAAAGAAGGGTCAAAGAAGAGGAAGCTGTTGTCTGGGGGCCATCATTCATCAGTCTTGCTGGAGACAAGAGTCTATGAAATGGGAGATTCCCTCTGTCCTTCTCCTCCCCCAAGTTCTGCTGCTTCACACTGCCTCAAGTCTCTACTCTTCCATACCCCATCATATTCACTAATTTTAAGCAAAGAGGTCTTTGGGAACCTGGAGGGAGGGCGATCTGTCACTGATTTTTGAAATGAAGGGAACACTGTCTTAGAGGCAGCTGATGGCATTGTGGATATAGCCTTGGACCTTGAGACACAGAGACTTGAGTTCAAATCTAGCTTCAGACTGACTAGCTATGTGGCCCTGGGGGAGTCATTTAACCTCAATGTCATTCATTGTAAAATGAGGATAAAATTGCCTCATCTAGAAGGTTGTTATGAAGATAGAATGAGGTAATATTTGTAAAAAGTTCTTAGTACAGTTCTTGGCACGTGGTGGATACTATAACAATGCTAATTCCTTCCTCATCCCCTTATTTGCGCTACACTTTTGTCCTAGTAGTAGATGGACAATCTACATTAGTAGTAAGTTAAATTATCTAGCTACATAATTTCTAAGTAAGCTGCGCAGAGTACACATATGTGCACACACAGACGCACACACACAGCATTAAATTGGTAAGATTCTCAACTGTCCCAGAGTCAAAGATTATGAAAAAGGTGGCTCAATTTCCTTCCTCAGTTTTTGTGGCTCAGTCATTTCATTCATGTCTGACTCCTTGTGTCCTCAGTTGGGGTTTTCTTGACAAAAACATTGGAGTGGTTTGCCATTTCCTTCTCCATCTCATTTTACAGATGAGGAACCGAGGCAAATGGAGTTAAGGGATTTGACCAGAGTCACACACCAAAATATAGTTTATCAAATATTCTCTATTTAGTTAGTATGATCTGTATCCCAAAGGTCAATGGTCCAGTACCTTTTTCTTCTACTCCTTATTTGTACCCATTTGAAAGGGGAGTGTCTATATGTGAACTGGGTATCCCAGAGCATAGACACTGCCCAAATAGAGTAAAGGGCAAGTGGGATAAAACAATTAATTAGAGAATATCATTATCAACACAAAGTAGATTGACTAGTTTCTAGAATAATTGTGATGATGAAAGAGACATCTGTGAGATATCCTAATCCTAGTATCCATGAAGGTAAAAGCATCTCTGGCTGCTGACATCTTGTTCAGTTCTCTGTAAGGTAAGCTTCATCAAAAGACACCCTTTGAGATAAGTTGTCTACAGCTATTACAACTTTGTTTGTTGTGGTTTAAGACAGAGTTAGGCTAAGACTTTCAATGAAAGGAGAGCTTTTGATTTGGAGACCGAATTTTGTGGTTAAATTTGAACAAATATCTACTTAGAAAATTTTCTTTAACTCATAGATGAGTTTGATATTGCTATGCATTTTCTCTAATCTAATGACATCTTTTGTTTTACTGTGTGACGTTGAGGTTTAAGTAATTGCAGCGACAATGGGACTTAGCATGAAGAGTTTCCAGTCAGATGAGGGTAGATCTAATGACTGACAAGTAAGCCTAAATGTAGCTTGAGATTAGTGACTGTCTGCTCATTTTTTTATATGTCCTATTCAATGAAGGTCACCTTTTGCAAGTGGGAACATTCAGTTATATTGTTCCTGATTATGAGCTCATAGGAACTCACTGAATGATAATTAACTGACAATTCATATGGCTGATAGAATTCCTCCTAATCTGTCTTTTTCGTCTTAGTTCCAGTGTTGGCCTTTCAATGAGATTCAGAGTGATTTGAGTTTAAAATATGATTCTTAAGAAAAAATTCTAGCCCACATACCCCAAAATATCTTGGGATGTTTCAGTGATCAAAATTTGCATTCCTTTGGGCATATCCAAATAAAGATATGATACTCAATGTGGACAGAAGGAGAGGGGGGAGTGAGGGAGAGAAGGAAGGAAGGAAGAAAAGAAAGGAGGAAGGAGTCACTTAGCCCCTCAAGTAACTTAAAATTTATAACATGACTGGCAAATCACTTGTTTCAGTGCTCATCCTTGCTGCTTCATCTGAATTCTTCTGATTCCTAGCTGAGGGAGTTTTATGAATTTTGTAAGTTCCACAGACAACAGAAAGAACATATCTGAACTTAAGGTAGAAGAAGTGAGGAGTGGGATGAGGGAGTAAGGCTGACTCTGATCTCTTGGACTGCAATTACATAAGTGACCTTCAGCCACTACAAGGATGCTTTTCTTGTGCAGTCAAAGTCAGAGTTAGATAGTTAAGAAAAGAAGGAAAGAAGGAGGTAAGTAAGAGAGGGAAGGGATAGAGGAATCAGATATCCATTATGACAAACACATCCTGAACCTGGAAAATTCTTAGGTGGAATCCTCTGAGAGATTTCAGAGTGGGGCAGAGATGGCCATGCAAAGACAGGAAATTCACATGTGCTTGTCTACAACAAGTCAGGGTATGACTCCCAACTTCCATGGTAGGTAGCTCATGGATCTGTATTCACTCAAAAACCATAGTTCATGAGCCCATATTTATATATTTGCCTTTGCTAGTCATCCAGAAAACACAATTAATTTAAGTGAAAAAAATTTAATAAATAGTAAGTGAATAACGGGAAAAGTAGCAATGTCCCCACATGGTCTGGGATACACCCTCCTATAAATACATATACCATCAATGAGAAAAGTGGACACGTGTGTAGGAGCATCAAAAGAACACATATGAGCAGGGTATACATGGAAGGGCAACTTCCCTCCACTGCTATGTGGTTGTCAATGTCTTTTGTAAATGTCGTTGTATTGTTCTCACTGGACTTCCTCCCTCCTCCTATAGTGGCATTTTTCTTCTGTCAGTTGGGTAATCTTTTCTGCTTACATAGTTTCTGTTGGGCATTGATGATTATGGGGGTTGAAGCTTGCTGAATGGGTGGAACAAGAGGGTGGACCAGGAAGAGGCAGAGCAGGAGCAGAACTTAGAGGAAGTTGGTCAGACTAGTCAAAATGGGAAAAGAGAGAGCAGATTAGCTTGAGTGGGAGAACTTGTAAGTGATTTGTTTAAGGGAGCTGGTTTGTGGGAAGCCTAACAGAGGGAAGCCTTGGGGATGGTGGTGTCCCCTGCATTGTTATTATGTATAGATATCTTTGTTACTACCATGGATTTGGCTTTCTGGTGCTGGGATTTGGCTTTCTGGTGTTTGAATAAATGTTTTGGTTTTGTCTTCCACCTGGGAAGTCTTCCACCTGTATTTCACAATTGCTCCAGCATATTCATGGCTATTGGAGGCTCTGTCAATATTGCCTTGGTACTACCAGAAAACATCAGAGAAAGGGAAGTAGCAGCCAGAGCAGAACCCTGTGGTCTGGAAAGTTACAGGGATGGTGGTTCAACACATCCTATGTGCTGAAAATAAGAGAATTTATTTGATCATGGTTCCTGGTGCCAGAGCTTTAGAGCAGTGGAGAGGAGGGGTGTGGGGAAATCTATCTTTATAGATCCAGAACTGAAATAGTATTTCTGGAAGGCCAGCCAACAATCAAGAGAAGGAGGTCCCAGGATCTAAGTTCCTTGGGGACATGGTTTCTGGTTTGGGTGGAAATGATTGTGGAAAAGCTAGCTAGAGTGGGTCTCTCTGCTTCTGACTTGTGGCTTAGCTAAAATGCTAAGCAGGGATACTGTGTCTTCCTCCTTACTTGGTCTTCCTGAGATTAGTGATACCCAATAGAAACTATATACTCCTCATAGAAGGTTTTGCAATAGCTCTGTTCATTGAAAGTCTCACGGTCTTCCAGAACCATGGAGTCAAACTCAAGTAGAAATAGGCCCCTTCAGGCCACAAATTGACATAGGAAACTACAAAGTAACCTTATTTTTGCTGTATTTTATTTACTTTGTTAAACATTTCCCAGTTTCATTTCTACTTTGATTCTGGCTACAGGCAGCCTGAGAGCCATGAGTTTGACATACCTGTTTTAGAGGTAGAAGCTTTAACACACAGTTATTGGATTAAGGAGGGAAACCAAAACCTCAAATTCAAATATCCTAAGAAGAAACCCTGCATCTCTCTCTTGCTGTCTATGCTGTGGTCTGTGTCTCAGAAGTTTAACTAATATAGCTTTCCTCTCTATAAGGAGTTAGATTTTATGACCTCTACTGTCCCTTCCAAATCTAAATCTATGACCATGATGGTAAATCACAACACTGAAGTAGCAAGTCTTAAACTCTGTCCCTGTAATTTGCCCAACTTGAAAGGCTATCTAATGCCTAGCTAATGGTGCTAGTTATAAGGAAATAACTAACAAGAGAGAATAAGGCTTGGGGTGGTACTTAGGGTCATTTTATTTTATACCATTTGACTTAATGCTTTCTTGAGATCACAATCTTGCTATTTTAAGAAAATCATCTTTTTGGAGGGGTTGGATGACATGAGTCACAAAATACTAGAGAGTTCAAAGAACTGAAATTGAAAATCACTCAAAAGTCAAAGATGGGGGTACATGGTGAGTATAAGCAGGCTGTAACAGTACAAGCAGAGGGTTATCAGAAAATGGTACAAAGTAGTAATGTCAAACATTCATTTAACCCTGTTTGCCTCAGTTCCTCTCCTGTAAAATGTACTTGAGAAGGAAATAATAAACCATTCAGGATCTTTGCCAGGAAAACCCCAAGAAAAGGTCATAAAAAGCTGGACATTACTGAAAAAACTGAACAATAACAAAATGTGTTTAACAGCAAACTGTGCTGAAATAAAATTATTCTTGCCATCATGTAACTTATAATCTAGTAGAGGATGTGGTATATCCATATTCATGGTCTGCCCTTACTGCTACTCTGAGAATCTTGGCTTTGGGTTCAAAATCATTCAGACAATCCTCATGAGTCTATAGTTCCCCTAAATTTTCTCCCTCCCAGGAAAATTATTATTGAAACACTTGACCACACGCTGCTCAAAAATAACTCTTAAATATTCAATTAGAGGTGATCTTATGAATGACACAGATCACAACCTGTCCATTCTTGCTCAAACTGTAACTCTTGCATATGTCCTTGTCTGGAAAAGGCCAAGAGAGAGATCTGTCTGCCTGGAGGTGATGGTATCAGAGGATGCTAACGGAGCTCTTAGGCTGTAAATGAATTGCTCAGGGTCATACAACTAGTAAATATCTGAAGCTGGATTTGAATTCATAACAATGAGTCTTCTTGACTTCAGACTTGGTACTCTATCCACTGAACTATCTAGCTGCCCATTAAGCACATGATTGGTACTTAATCAAATTTGAATTTACTTTTCTGAATTTGACTCTCCAAAATAACCTTGTGAGAAGTGACAAGGGCAGGTACCTTTATCCTATTTTTATAGAAAAGGAAAATGAGTCTCAGAGATGCTGTGTGAGTCAAACTTACCAAAGGGTATATGGCTAGTAAAATGCTAAAGCTAGGGCTCCATTGCTGATCCCTTGACTCCATGCCCAATAATGCTTATCTTGATGTACCGCACTGTTGCTCTCCCATCATGATATAGACAGTTTCAAACATTTTACAAGTTGTCTTTTTGTACTTCCTTGGAAGTAACTTTTAATAAGAACCAGAACCAAACTCTACTCAATGAGACAAACAAGGGAAGTGAGAACATTGTTGAGAAAGAAATACAATTGTTTTTTATTTTTTCAATAACACAAGAGAAGAAACCACCCCAAATCCCCAGGCCCACAAATCTGTTTCTTCCTTCCCCTTCTCTGAAGTATATCACCAGAGAGAGGTAAGCACTGGGTAGAAGGATGGACACTTAGAAGGCATTACTGTGCTAGAATGAAAGACCAAGTGTCCAGTGTGAACGCAGAAAGGTTTTTTCCCCCAAGTATAAACCATGTTTTCAAAAGTGAATAGACTTTGGAGGAAAGGAAAGCAGGAAAAGTGCTAATGTCTGTGTTTTGCCACCTCCAGTCCAAGATGTTCTTGGGAGGTGGGTAGAAGGTGGTGCTGGGATTGGAGAAGGGAGACAATTCAGTCAACATTTGAAATATAACTGTGTGTGTTCATCCTTCATATTCAAAGATCATTTCAAAGAAATGATTATATGACTTGCACTTGACTTTGTTTTGAGGGAGGGAGGGCTATGCAAGGTCACCACCTTCACTTTCTCCTCCTGAGCCACTTGGGTCCAGTGACCAGATATTCATCAAGTTGACTAGAGATGGCCCAGAATGCAATGAGAGACCTTAGGCCTTTTCAGGTACTCACTTAGAGGGAGGTAATGCCCATTGAGTGAACAGGCCTCTAAGAAGTATGAGACTGACAAAAAAATGCAAAATTTGACAATTACTAGATTATTGATTCTTTTGTTTCTCCAGATGTGTTTTGATGTTATTTATTTTAACTCCACAAAGTGTCCTTTATTGATTACTCTAGTACTAAATTTACAAATCAATTTTATAAATTTAATTTAATTTAAAGTTCTGTGGCATAGGAGTGCTCACCCAATAATTAAATGTAAAGAACAACTAAGAATAGAGTCCTTCCTATATTTTTGAAATGTGATCCTTTCTTCATTTGTCATAATAGCCCATTGACTTAATAAGTAGTAGTTACTTACATAATTAATTTCACAAAATAATTTAAAATGAATAATTTTAAATATATATAGATATTTCCCAACTGTGAACTCTGATTATGCCTTCAGTTAATTAAGTTGTTCTTTAACTTTTCAGAGGAGAGTTTTTGAACTATAACTCTTTAAGTCTTACATATGCCTTGATAGGTTGACTTCCATATGTTGTAAGTTTTGGTAGCTATTTTGGATATGATTTCTCTTTCCTTGAATGTTACCTCCCATTTACCCTGTATGTATCTTGTATACAGTAGTATACTGGTAAATGTTTAACAACCAACTCTTTGAGGTGAAACGTTGATAACATACACTTGCAAGATTAATCAGCATTATAAACATTTTTCTTCATCATTTTCTTAAGTCAAGGAAATAACAAAGCAATAAATTAAATCCTGATTTATAATGTTTACAATTTCCAAAGCTGCAAATGCTCACACTGAAAATTTAACAACTAAACCTGTAAGGTACAAGCTGGGTTCAGCACACCCTTGTACCTATCCTCATTATTAGTCTACATGAAAATGCTCCAAATAGGAATACATTAAGAGACTACAAAAAAGAGAAAAACAGTCGCTACAAAAATCCTAACCCCTAGGAAAGAAAATAATCTAAGCATAGTTCTCAAGAAGGAATTCTAGTATCACCTGTGTTCCTATGAGCAATTCAAGAAAAAAAGTTTACAACCCTTGACACCCTAGTTCCACGAATCAATGTTTGAAATTCATCAAGAATGTAGCATTTACTTTCTTTTCTATTTTACTTCTATGAAATAATGCCTTAGCCTATCCTATTGGTGATAAAGGTATGCCAGAATATCTCCACCAGCTGACTCAACTTCCACTATAAGAGATTCCTGATTATTCCATTCAACAGACATTTATGTGGAAAGCTCTATCTGCTTTAGTACTCTGCTAAATTCTTCTGGGGATTAAAAAAAAGGAAAGAACATCATCCCTGCCTATAAGGAGCTTCTATTTTTCTGGCAGGGAAAAAAGGCATAAACAAATGAAAGGATGGATCAATCATTGAATTGATGACTGCCACATATCAGGTAAGTGGAGGGGATACAAATCAATTAGCAAAATAGATTGCTCACAAAAGGCTCACATTCCAATTGGGCTGACAACACATATAAGAAAGTGTAGCTGTAAAGTAGATAGAAAGGTGCAGTGGGACTTAAGGAGTAGTGACAGGGTCTGAAAGTAGTGGTCTGAATAGCAAAAAATCCAGTTTGGCTGAAGTATGGAGGGGCAAGGAGTTAAGACTATTGGACAAACATAGCTTTTTAAAATGTCATTTCAAA
This sequence comes from Notamacropus eugenii, assembly GCF_028372415.1. Lineage (NCBI taxonomy): Eukaryota > Metazoa > Chordata > Mammalia > Diprotodontia > Macropodidae > Notamacropus > Notamacropus eugenii. The sequence continues at coordinate 87,281,063 of NC_092873.1, read as the reverse complement.
GGATAAAACTATACCCATGTTTGATATTGAATCATTTGGCAATGTTAAGGTTGGTAGCGGCAAGAGCTTTCTTTTTTAGGATTTAAGTGGTTATGATTACTAAGAAGAAAAGAGGTGACTGCTGGAAGAGGAAGCTGCTGAGCTCGTGTTTGTTGGATTTCCTCCCACCCCAGGGTCCAAATGGAGGCAGAATTGTTGTCCTGAGGGGCACTGCTGTTCACAGGGAGATGAAGGGAAAAACCACTGCAGGCATGGATCAAAGTCACAGAAACAGGAGATAGAATGCCAAATATGAGGAACAGCAAATAGACTGGTATGGTTGGCATGTAGGGAGGTGGTAACGTGTAATCAGCCCAGAAAGACTTGTTGGAGCCAACCTGTTAAGGGTTTTAAATACCAAACAAGAGAGCTCACATTTTGCCCTAAAGCTAATTGTTGTTGTTGAGTTCCTCCTTCATTGCCGAAGAAAACCATGCCATCAGAGAAATGATGACATGACTTGCACTTGACTTTGTTTTGAGTGAGGGAGGGCTGTGTGGGTCACCAGCCTCACTTCTCCTCCTAAGCCATCTGAATCCAGTGACCAGATATTCCTCAGGATGACTGGAGAAGACCCAGGATGTACTGGGAGACCTTGGCCACCCTAGGCCAAGGATCATGTTTGGCCTTTGCTGCCAATGAAGACCACCAGAGAAATGATGACGTGACTTGCACTTGACTTTGTTTCAAGTGAGGGAGGGCTGTGCAGGTCACCAGCCTCACTTCTCCTCCAGAGCCATCTGGATCCAGTGACCTGATATTCCTCAGGATAAGTGGAGATGGCCCAGGATGCAATGGGAGACCTTGGGTCCTTTAGGCCAAGGTCTTTGCAGGTACTCTCTTAGGGTGAGGCAACACCCATTTATTGAATAGGCCTGTTTAAAAGAAGTAGTCAAGGCATGGCCCCTTTAAGGAGGCAAAGAAGAGAAAGACATCATTGATAATCTAAAGGTAATAGGGTAATAGGGAGCCACTAAAGCTCCTTGAATAAGGGAGTAGGCAGTCAGACTTGTGTTCATAGTATGTAATGTAGTAGTTGTGTGAAGGATAAATTAGAGAGGAAGAGAAGTTGGGTGACTAGAAACCAGTTAGAAAACTATTGCAATATTCTAGCAGAGAATATTGAAAGGCAATCAGCACTATGTCTTCATTAGTTCGAGCTGAATGCAGTATTAAAAACCTCTATTGCTTTTATACATCACTGGCCATGACTCTTCTGCAAAGCCAAGTTTGCAAAAGTCCCAAAACTGAGTCCCTGAGTGCAAAGTCCTGAGATTGTTGGAACTTAGGTTTTTCAGCTTCTGATCTCACTACATTCAAGTTTTTCATGAAGAGCCCCAAGTTTGTTCCTTTGCATAGCAATGCAGAGAAATGAGAAAAAGACCCAGATCTTGTAAGACCTGGTTCAAGCTCTACTTCTGTCACATACTGACTGTATCCCTTAATTTCCCAGTCCTTTATATGATGATCTATTTTCTAAAATAAAATTTTTTAATTTTTAGAATTTATATCTATTATTTTGCAGTGAGATATTGACTTGCATTGGTTGTGGTCATAGTTATTACAGAATGGAGTCTAGTAGTCTCAGCTTCTTTCTCTATGTTTCTGTCTCTCTGCTCTTCTGCATCTGACTGACCATGAACACATCCTTATAGCCTATCTTAGACCATCCAGGGGTGTGCTAGAGTCAGCTCAAACAGCTTTGATTGGTGAATTTTCAGTGTGAGCATGAACCTTACAAATTGGTGGGAACATCAGCATTCAATTTATTCTTTCTTAATTGTCTAGAACTAAGAAAATAATGGAGAAGCTGTTTATAATGTGGGCCAATTTAAATGTGTATGCTGGGTTTTTAGAAAGGTGATTGTTAAGCTCTGGGCACCATACTCCTGATACCATCTTTTGTTTTCTTTTTTCCTTTCCATTGCTTTCCAGTCACAAAAACCAGGACCGCTGATCTTTCTTTCCTAAACTATCTGATTTTTGGTCATGCTTCCCTTTCTCCACACGGAACAAACAGTCATGTAAAGTAAGTAGTAGAGGAATGATTCTCTCAACCCAAAGATTCTCCCATGAAACAAAGCCCCCAAGTGTACTTTGGGGAATTTCCAGGCCTTTGTGCTATTGCCCCTATCCAGAACATTTGTTGGTAGGGCAAGGTGAGCAGGGTTTGACCCCTGGATATCTTTACTTGAGGGTAATCACCCTCGCCATGTTCCTTGACTATTGCTTCTCTGTTCTCTAGACAAGAGTTGGGGGATAAAGGATTTGTTGGCTGTGCCAAAGGGGGGTGGGGAAGACCTCTAGGGGATAAGTTGCTGTTCCCACTATTTAAGAACCACTAATAGTTTACATGAAAGCCACAGAGAAAGTATGGGTAGGGCTTAATAACTATTTTTATTGAAAAATATGAGATCCATAAAGCTTCCTACATTTCAAATAAATTCCTCCTGAGTTCAGCACCATTTTGCTCACTCCCCTGACATCAACCTTCCTAGCAAGGTCTTATAGTATCTCAGATGTTGACTGCTACCTGGCCTTGTGTCCTGAGATCTGAGGTTTCTTCCGGAGGTTTCCTACCCCCACCTTCATCCTTATTCCTGCTCCTTTTCAAGGCACCATTATCGCAAACAAGGATCCTGCTGTAGGATACCACATAATACAATATCATAACTCCTTATAAGCACATAATTTACTAAATTCATCCAAGAAAAGCTTTATTTTCCATCTGTCAAAAACTGAAATCAGAGCTAATGGAAAATAATTACAAATGCCAGTGAGTCACCTTTACCCAGAGAATCAATGATCATCAGGCACTCGAAGTCACTCTGCATTATTGATTTTTGTTAGTTGTCTGGCTTCTGCAAGTCTTCCTTGAGGCTCCACCTGCATTTCTATCTATCTGCCAGCAGGTGACACTGCTAGACCTTTCTTCTGACATAGGCTCTGTCTTAGTACTGAAGAAGGAATCACGGCAGGGCACTGGTTTGGTGGAAGGAGCACAGTTTCTCTGTGTTTCGTAGCTAAAATGCATTGCCAGACAAGTTTGACCCCGCTCTGACTCCTCTCTCATGCCTTTCAGGTCCCACTACGCTTGGCCTCACATGAGAATTCATTCAGGAGTCAGAAACACATTCTGCCCTTTTCATATTTGAATGGGTCTCTATCACCACCATTGACTCTTTCTCCCGACAACCCAGAATTGTTTTCCCTGTTTGAATGAGCACTTCTCAGAGTTCTAGAAGCTTGATACCACATCCCAGTTTCTCTTGAATTGTATCACTAGCCGCACAAGTCTCTCTGAGGCACAACTGGGTATGGACAGTTACTCTAATTGCCTGGAACTACTTTTTTACAACCTCCAGAAATAGATAGAGAAGGACAATCCCCCAGTAGTACTACACATCTGTAGAGCTGAGAGAAAAAGAGAGAAAGAAAGCCAAGCTACATATTAAATTCACAAAGACATTCTCAATACGAGTAGCTGGGGTTGAAATTTCTTCTGTCCCATTAGACTCTGCTGTGGTCCCCTGTAGGATCACTCTCCTTGGCACTATTGTGATAGGCCTAAGAAGTGTGATTACAAATATTCTCTATACCATCTGCTGATGTCACTGACTAACAGCACTTAGGGTAAATATTTCTCACAACTAAAACAATAATCATCATCTTCAATAATTTGCTACAAAGTCTCTTGGTACATGAATACTGAGGTCTCTCTGTGTGTATATGTACATGTGTGTATGTGTATACACATATGTATATATACATGTATATTTACCATATCTCCCTATATATCTATCTCACCATATATATGGTGATAGATTGATCCACTGATTTTTACACTCAGTGCCAAGTGTCCTTGGGCATGCCCTAGAGGCCAGGAGAATGTGGGTATCCAGTAAAGGACATATCTAGTAGGAGTGGACTGCTGACAAGAAAGTTGCCACATCAGAGTGGGTAGCCATCCAGATTGATTCAGGTTTGAGTATTTGATCAAACAGTACTAAGTAAAAGTAAAATACAAAATGCCTGATTGGCAGTCCTGAAAACTTGTTTATGTCCTGATGAGGCTTAAATATTAGTTTGCTAGTCATTACTGCAATAGTTATAAATAAAATGAATGAATCCTGTTAATCCTGGCTTTTCTGGTAATTTAAGATATAAATGTTCTGTTTAGCTTTTCTTTGTGTGTAGAATAAACTCTCTGCCCCATAGTGGATTGATTTATACACTGAGCATTTCTTTTATTCCCTCTCCCTCTTTTGGGAAACTCTTAAACTTGTAAGCTATATTCTAATTTACTGTAAGCAAAATTCTTCTCTCTCCCCTCCAGTCAGATTGTGTGGGAAAAATTAATGAGCTAAAGAATATGACAAAAGGGAGCCGCTCTCACCAGAGGTCAAATTTCTCAGGATTGAACCAAGTCCAAATCTCACAGCTGGGTACAGAACAAGAAGGGGTGAATGTCTCAGCCTTTGTGGGCCCTATTGATTGGTGCCTTAGTTCTAGATGCATATTTGGGTAAATGTTTGTTAACAGAAAAGACTAACCCTGTAAAAGACAAAGTGAGTATCTCTCTTTAAAGAAATAACTAATTTCACATAGGGAGAGGATCTATACCATACATTCTGTGCATCTTTGAACAACCTCAAATAATCAGCATAATTATGGAGCACCTACTATGTACCCGGCACTATGGTGGATGATGGGAAATTAAAGATCCAAAGAAACAGTCTCTGCCTTTCAGAAGTATATTATCAGGGGAGACAGCACAGACATGTCAATATATATAAGGCATATATCAAACAAATTCAAGGTATTTTGGTGGGGAGGGAGACACTAGCTGGTGGTTTGGGGAAAGGCCTCATGTAGGAAGTAGAGTTTGAATTGAGCTTTGAAGGAAATCAGAGATTTTAAGAGGTAGAGGAGAGGTGGATGTGCATTCCAGTAAAATCAGAGGAGGAGTTCTCAGTGGTATAGCTTGAGGTAGGTGAGAGAAATGGAGGAAGGGTGTGTTCCTGGACAAATCCTGGAAGAACTACAGAATTAATTGCTAAAGAGGAGGAGTGACTGTAAGCTGGAAGGGAGGATAAGGACAAAGAGAAAGAGCTCTGGGGCTACAGCATCTAACAGAGAAGGCCAAAATATTGAAAAAAAAATGTAATCACAAAGATGAAAGAGGCTAAGAAAACAGGAAAAGTGACAATGTTAGAAAGGGATTTAAGAAAGCAGATGGCTAAAGAGACCATATGAATATTTGAAATGTAAAAAAAAAAACTTTTAGCAGGAATACAATGTTTAACACTGTGCAATTCACTCTAAATGTAACCTATCCCCTCCCCCACACAACTCTAGGGCAAAATGCAAGGTTTGTGATAACTATACATGTAGTTGGGGGAGGGGAACTAAAGAAAGCAGGGAGAGAAGGAGAGAGAAATGACTGATCCCTAAGACAATGCTGCAGATGCATATGTAGGCAATTTCTATATTTGGAGTGTTGTTTCGAGTTTGAATTTATTTTTTTTTTAAATCTTGTTTAATTTTTTTTTTCCAAATTACAGTAAAGACAATTTTAACCTTCTTTTTTCTTCGAATTTTCTTTATTTTTCTTCAAATAAAGAAAGTAAAATGTATCATTGCCCTGTATTCAGGCTCTACCAGTTCTTTCTCTAGAGATGGACAGCACTTCATCTCAAGTCCTACAGAATTGTCTTGGAACACTGTATGGGTGACAATAGCTAAGTTATTCATAGTAGACCATCATATAATATTGCTGTTACTGTAAACAATGTTTTCCTCATTCTACTCAATTTACTTTGAATCAGTTCATGTAAGCTTTTCTCAATTTCTCTGAAAGCATCCTGCTCATCATTTCTTTTTCTTCATTTTATTATTTCTCCTCACACTTAAGAGTATTCTTTCTCAATTACAAATAAAGATACTTTTCAACACTGACTTTTATAACATTTTGAGTTCCAAATTTTTCTCCCTCCCTCCCCTACCCCCTTTCCAAGATGACAAACAATCTGATATAGGTTATACATCTACAGTCATATTAAACACATTCCCACATTGGCCATGTTGTGAAAGAAGAATCATAACAAAGGGGAAACCATGAGAAAGAAAAAACAAAAAAGTGAAAAATAGCATCCTGCGATGTGCATTCAAATGCCATAATTCTTTCTCTGGATGTGGATAGCATTTTCCATCAGGAATCTTTTGGAATTGTTTTAGATCATTGTATTGCTGAGAAGAGCTAAATCTATCATAGTTGGTCATTGCACAGTACTGCCATTACTGTGTTTAATGTTCTCCTGATTTTTTTCACTTTACTCAGCATCAGTTCATGTAAGTCTTTCCAGGTTCTTCTGAAATCCACTTTCACATTCTATTACATTCATATACCACAGCTCATTCAGCCATTCCTCAACTTATGGACATCCCCTTGATTTCCAATTATTTGTCACCACTAAAAGCTGCTAAAATTATTTTTGTACGCATAGGTTCTTTTCCTTTTTTTATATCCTTTTAGGATACAGACCTAGTAGAGATATTGCTTGATCAAAGGATATTTATGGTTTTATGGTCCTTTGGGCGTAGTTCCAAATTTCTCTCCAGAATATTTGAATTAGTATACAACTTCACCAATAGTACCTTAGTATTTTAATTTTCCCACATCTCCTCCAACATTTGTCATTTTCCTTTTCTGTCATATTAACTAATCTGACAGTTGTGAGATATAGCTCACTATTTAATTTGTATTTCATCAATAGCTGTTTAGAGCATTTTTACATGACTATAGATAACGATCACTTTGCCTGAAAACAGCCTGTTCATATCCTTGGACCATTTATGAATTGAGGAGTGTCTCTTATTTCTATAAATTCGACTCAGTTTTCTGTGTTTCAGAAATGAAGTCTTTAATAGAGAAACACACTGCAATTTTTTTCACTGTAAAGATCACCAACTATGTATTTCCCTCCATTCAATTTCCCATTTATCCTATTCTTTCTCTCCTTTTACCCTGTCCATTCTCAAAAGTGTTTTTCTTCTGACTCTTACTTCTCCCAAACTTCCCTCTCTTTTATCAGCTTATCCCCTTTTCCTCCTACTTTCCTGTATTATAAGATAGATTTCTACAACCCACTGAGTGTGCATGATATTCCCTGTTTGAACCCAGTCTGATGAGATTAAGGTTCACATGCTCTCCTCCACACTTCTCCCACCCATTTTCCCCTCCACTGGAAATTGTCTTGCAGGCCTCTTTTATGTCAGATAATTTAACTCATTCTACCTCTCCCCTTTCCCATTCTCCCAGGGAATTCTTTTATTTCATCCCTTAATATATATTCCTGAGTTCAAATCTGACCCAGACACTAGCTGTGTGACCTTGGTTAAGACATTTGACCCTGATTACCTCAGTTTCCTTACCTGTAAAATGAACTAGAGAAGGAACGGCAAACCACACCAGCATCTTTGCCAAGAAAAATTCAAATAAGGTCACAGAGAACTGGACACAACTGAAAGTACTGAAAAACAAAACCTGCCAAATCTGCTGTTTCTACCAGCATGCTTCTGAGACACAGCCCTCTTGCTATAGGTTACTTCCCCTCAGATTTTTGCGTATTTGTATATGTGAATCTTCAAATATTTATGCACATAGGCATACCTACACACATGGAGACATATTTTGATACTGCAAAAAAGCTGTGATTTCAATGATGTGAATGCAGATAACAACCCATTTATCCCACACCTTATGGGGCATGGCTACTGACCATTTTCTCCCCTATTTCTTTGCATAGAAATTCTACTTTGTGTAATAGAGCCCACCTTTCACTTGTGCAACCAGTCAGATTGATTGAGTGATTGGTACATCAGGAGATTAGATAGATATTAGACAAATATATGGTAGATAGGTAAACATGACATTTTAACCTATATAACGTCTCTAACTTCTGTTTACTTTTGTGCTTAGATAAAAATGTTTATTCACTATTTCTCAATCATAGCTCCCTTTTGAGTAACGAGCATTTGATGAGATAATGATAAACTAACTATATTAAATTCAGCTCACTATTTTCCTCCTTTGGAGAATAATTGTGTGGTATATTTTCAACTGAAAATCTCAAAGCATTTCACAATGGACTGGAAATACTGAGGTTTGGTGAATGGAGGTAAATCTAGTCCAATATCTTTCTTGGAGATAGGTAAGGAAAGGAGGAAAGACCTTCTAATCATTCTTTTATTGCTGTTTGTCCTTCATTCTGGAAGAGGACCATAACATAAAGAAGGTGATGCCATGACTTGCAAGTGAATTGGATTTAAGTAACAGGGCTGTGCAAAGTTACCTGACTCACTGTCTTCTCTGGAGTCACTTGGGTCTAGTGGCAAGATAAAGCTGAGGATGACTGGAGGGGAACCACCGCCAATCATTTCTATGCTCTTTTCAAAGGTAGAAATACCTTGGCTTCCTTGGAGAGCTATGGCTGAAGTTGTATTTTACATATCCATAAAGTCTTTATTTCTTAATCTCCTTCAGTGAGGAAAGTCTTTTGCAAATGGACTTTGAACCATGGGTTATAATAGATAGTACACATATATAACTTACACTGAGAAAGCTGAAACCACAAGCAACTAACTCTGAAATTCAGAATGATTTACACAGAGCTTCTATTGGTTAAGAAGAATGAGGAGACATTTGGAGGAAATTTCCCTTGTTAATCAAAACCTATGGAGACTTCTAGTGTGTTCATCCTTTGTTGCTGAAGAAGACCATACCATCAGAGAAATGATGACATGACTTGCGCTTGACTTTGTTTTGAGTGAGGGAGGGCTCTGCAAGTCACCAGCCTCACTCCTCCTCCAGAATCATCTGAATTCAGTGACCAGATATTCATCAGGATGACCGGAGATGACCCAGGATAAGGCAGTTGGGGTTAAGTGACTTGCCCAAGGTCACATAGCTAGTGAGTGTCAAGTGTCTGAGGTGAAATTTGAACTCAGGTCCTTCTGACTCCTGCTCTGGCGCTCTATCCGCTGCATCACCTAGCTGCCCCATGGAGACTTCTAGTAAGATTGCTTTAAATGTCTTATCTGAATGCAGGTTCCTCTATGAAAACTTTGAAAACAGTGAGAAAGGCACGCATGAAGTAAAAGATTAAAAATTTAGAAAAGAAAATGAAAAGAGAGTCCTTCAATTCTCATGGGGGAAAAAAGAGTAAAATCTCCTTCTCATTTTCCCATTCACCTCTTCCCCCACTTCCTGTAACCTTCACACTGCCCTAACATGTAGAGGTTGACCTCAGAGTTGTGGGTCGTGAACTGAGAGCTGATGACTGAGGGTAGACAGTCATAGGTTCCGAGTGGGGATGGTTCCCAAATACCAGTCTCTGAACACAGGATGTATTACTTCCTTTCCCACAAACCTTACCACTCTCAATTAGAAATGCAACATTTCTTACCATTTGTTAAAACAAAACAAAACCAACTTAATTTTTTGCTTTACAAATGAGGAAGCTTGTCAAAACCTCCTTTTTAGTTCACTCATGATATTAAGAAGTGTTTTCTCCAGCCTAAAAGTCCTTAAATGCATCAAGGGTGGAAATCATCTTGTTTAGATCCTTGCTTTCTCCATCTCCTGAATTAGCCTATGGTTATCTTGGAGAGATGTCCTAGGACATGGGGGAACTATGTAAATTTGAATACCTCTCTAAGCTAGAAATGGTTATTAGAAACTGGATATTAATGTTAAATTAATGAGTGTTTCCTGACAAACTCAAAGGAACTAGGATTAAAACCAAGAATCACCTACCCAGCAAAACTGAGTATAATACTTCAGGGGAAAAAATGGTCTTTCAATGAAATAGAGAACTTTCAAGCACTCTTGATGAAAAGACCAGAGCTGAAAAGAAAATTTGACTTTCAAACACAAGAATGAAGAGAAGCATGAAAAGGTGAACAGCAAAGAGAAGTCAGAAGGGACTTACTAAAGTTGAACTGTTTATATTCCTACATGGAAAGACAGTATTTGTAACTCTTCAAACTTTTCAGTATCTGGGTAGTGGGTGGGATTACACACACACATGCACACACACACAGAGAGAGACAGAGAGCACAGAGTGAATTGAATAGGATGGGATCATATCTTAAAAAAATGAAATTAAGTGGTGAGAGAGATATATTGGGAGGAGAAAGGGAGAAATGGAATGGGGTAAATTATCTCTCATAAAAGAGGCAAGAAAAAGACTTTTTAGTGTAGGGAAAAAGAGGGGAGGTGAGAGAAAAACATGAAGTTTACTCTCATCACATTCCACTAACGGAAGGAATAAAATGCACACTCATTTTGGTATGAAAACCTATCTTACAATACAGGAAAGTGGGGGATAAGGGGATAAGCAGGGTTGGGGGGATAACGGAAGGGAGGGCACAGGGAAGAGGGAGCAATTTGAGGTCAACACTCATGGGGAGGGACAGGATCAAAAGAGAGAATAGAAGTAATGGGGGATAGGATAGGATGGAGGGAAATATAGTTAGTCTTATACAACATGACTATTATGGAAGTCATTTGCAAAACTACACAGATATGGCCTATATTGAATTGTTTGCCTTCCAAAGGGAATGGGTGGGGAGGGAGGGATGAAGAGAAGTTGGAACTCAAAGTTTTAGGATCAACTGTCTAGTACAGTTCTCGCTACTAGGAAATAAGAAATACAGATAAAGGGGTATAGAAAGCTATCTGGTCCTACAGGAGAAAAGAGAAGATGGGGACAAGGGAAGGGAGAGATGATAGAAGAGAGGGAAGATTGGTGAAAGGGGCAATTAGAATGCTTGGTGTTTTGGGGTGGGGGGAGGGGACAAATGGGGAGAAAATTTGGAGCCCAAAATTTTGTGAAAATGAATGTTAAAAGTTAAATAAATTAATTTAAAAAAAAAAGGAAGAAAATACTGTAGTTCCCTTTAACTCCAGAATCCAGCAGAACTCCTTTCTTCTTCACGGTTCTTCACAACTTGGTCTCACTGCACCTTTCCACAGTTCTTATGCATTGCTTTTCTTCACACATTCTACTACTCAGGTATGTTACTGTTCCTTGCACATGATAGTCCATCTCTGTACCTGAATATTGGCTTCCTGGCACTCCTTACATGGAATGCTCACCCTTCTTACCTCCACCTGTTGACATGTTGAGCTTCCTTCAAGACTCAACTCAAATCCTGCCTTGTAAAGGAAGCTTTCTTGAGATGTGCCAAATGCTTAATCTTTCCTTTCTTGGTTACCTTCATTCTATTCTACATGAATCTTCTACATATCTAATTATTTATATGTTGTTTCAGCCATTATATTGTAAAGCTGCCTGAAAGCAGGGAATATTTTTGCCATTCTTTCTTTTGCCAGGACTTAGTACAGTACCTTGCAAATAGTAATCACTTACTAGTAAATTCCTGTGAATTGATTGGTTTGAGCTACTCTGACGTATAGCTGAGGGGGAGGGTGGCTGGACATTATACCTTTGTTGATAGCAAAGAGGTGGTGCAATGCATACAACACTGGGCATAAAAGATAAGTAAGATCTGAGTTCAAACTCAGGCTCTGACCCTAGCTGTGTGATGCTGGGCAAATCATTTAACCCATATTTGCTCCACTTTCTTCATTTGTAAAAAGAGAAAACACTGGAAAAAGAAATGGCAAACTTCTCCAGTATCTTTGCCAAGAAAACCTGAAGACCATAGTCCATTGAGTCATGAAGAGTCTGACACAACTGAATGACCTGATACCCATACTTATCCTATCCTTTTCACTGGAAGAAAAGAAACAATTGGAGGTATTAATAAAGACCAAGCTGGGTATACTGGCTCTGAATTTTTCTTGAATCCTCTGTCATTTAAATATCTGACCAAGATAAGCCATTAGAATAGCTAAGGAAGGTTCCCAAATCCTCTACATACCTTTCCCCCAGCATAAGCTTTGGGACAGGCCTAGAGGATAGAAAAGGGATGGAAAGTTTGGGAGTCACAGGGTCTATGGTCAAAAATTTCCCAGGAGGTTATACTTGATAGTATAAATGACTTCATGACAGTCACATAACCCCATTGGACTTCAGTTTCCTCCTCTGCAAAGCAAAGAGATTAGAATGAAGACCATTAATTTTACTTTCAGTTGTATACACTATGACCCTGGGATCAAATTACAGCCTACCCTGCTATCAGAGGACATACCTGTGGAAGCTCCATTTAGATGCACACTCTGGCTCATGTCTTTCAGCTCAGTATCTGTCCTCAGAGCTCCCAGTCCCATCATAAGTCCTTCACACCCACCTGAGCATATGGCACCAGCATCCTCCTCATGCTTACAATCATTCTGCCCCCAGGGCCTTACTGGGCAGTCCCACAGAAAGGACCACCTCCCTCTGCATTGCACATTATCCAACCAGATGGTCCCATTTCCTGGGCCAAATGCAGGCCATTCCAGGGCAGCCAGAGCAGAACCACAACCCAGCTGCTGACAGACTGCATTAGCATCTGCTAGGTCCCAGAAGTTATCACACACACTCCCCCTGGAGCCATCATGCCAGATCTCCATATATCCAGAGCATGAGGTCTCTCCTTCCCTGAATTAGAGTTTGTCTTTGGAAAGGAAACAGAATTCCTTGTTACACTCCCAGCTTGGAAATGAGTATCCTCTAAGAGCTTCAGGTAGAGAGAGAGAAGAATTGAGTTATCTGTGCAGGGATAAGAGGCTGGGCAGTCAACGATCTTTCTTCATGCAGAGAGAAGACATTGAGAAAAGACTGGGTAAATGATAATGCTAAAAAATATCATTTGTTGGTTAGGTCTTGCTGTTTCAGGGCAAGATTCCCAAAGATCCCTTCATTTACTCCCAAAATATAGAATAGCACCATCTTCATCTTTGTCATGTTCAATACTTTATTGAATTCATACTATGAGGTATCAACTGAATAAAAATACATACATACATATACATACCTACCTATATATGAATATATATATGGGGGGGTATGTGCATATCTATATCTATATCTATATCTATCTATCTCTCTATCTCTCTATCTATCTATCTATCTATCTATCTATCTATCTATCTATATATGTTATTTATTTGGAGTCAGTCAAAAGACTGCACCCAAGAACCTAGAAGACCACTATTTTATGAAGAACTCATACAGGGCATGCAGTCACATGGTGGTCAGAAGAAGCTACTCTCAGACACTCAAGATTTCTTTCAAAAACTTTAGAGTCAATTGTGTGATATGGGAGATATTCGCACAGGACCACTTAGCATAGCATGCCCACATCACAGAATGTGCTGCTCTCTATGAGCAGAACAGAATTGAAACCACTCAAAGGAAACACAGAGTATCCACCCCAAATATTCACAAAGACTATTTGTGCCCGACCTGTAGTAGAGCAATCTGAGCTTGTATTGGTCTGATAACTCACAGCCAGTCACACATTGAAACTTGACTCTGGCATGGTGATGTCATTTTGGTCCTCTTCTGGAATGAGGGACAACAATCATATATGAAATACAAAATGCTTGCCTTTAGAGAGTTCAGAGTGTAATTAGAGAGGAGGGACATGAACATAAAGTGGAGATTCTAGAAGGAAATTGATCAAAGAAGCCTGTGGAGAGAGTGAAGAAGTCTGAGACAACATGAGGCTGCCTGCTAGATGAAGCAATGCTGGACAAAAGATGCAGAGAGAGTGAACAGCTGGGGATGAATAGGGATGTCCACCTTTTGGCAAAAGGAGGGAAAGAATAAAAACAGGTCATACTATCAAGAAGTTTTAATGACTATAGGATGGTAGGGAAAATGAATTTTGGTCAGATCTCATCAAATTTCTTAGAGAAGTAGGTGGCTCAGTTGTCTGCTCTAAATGGGCAGTTGAGGGTTAAAAGAGAGCAAAAAGTCAAAGTGAACAAGTCAATAACCATTTTTTAAGCAACTATTATGTGCCTGTCCTGCATTAAGCCATGGTGATACAAAGGAAGGCAGATCAAAGTCTATTTGGAGGAGACAATGTGTTAATAGCTTTGTGCAAACATGATGTATACAGGAGAAATTGGAGAAAATTAATAGAGGGACAACACTAGCATTAAGGTGGATAATAATTCCCTTCATGTGGAAGGTAAGACTTTAAGTCAGACCTGAATGAAGCCACTAGGTGGTACAGAGGGATAGAAGACTGGGCCTAGAATTAAGAAAAACTCATCTTCTTGAGGTCAAATCTGGTCTCAGATACTTACTAGTTATGTGACCCTGGGTAAGTCATTTAACCCTGTTTACCTCAGTTTCCTCATCTGTAAAATGAACTGGAGAAAAAATTGGTAAAAACACTGACAAGAAAACCCCAAATGGGCCACAAAGAGTTGGACGTGACTGAAATGACTGAACAACAGCAACACCAACTAAAGCCAGGGAAGGCAAGAAATGGAGACAAGAAAGGAGAGAATTATAGACATTTGGAGAACCAGTGAAAATGCACAATCAGAAGATGGAATGTCTTGTTAAAAGAACAGTGGAGATTAATGTCACTGAACTGAAGAGTATATAAGGCTAGAAAGGTAGGAGGGGTCCAGAATGGAAAGAGCTTAGGATAAGAGGATTTGGAATTGGATCCTAGAAGTAACAAGGAGCCACAAAAGTCATTGTTTGAGATGGGGAGGAGATACAGTCAGACTTGTGCTTTAGGAGGATGAATGTAGCTGCTGAGTGAAGGATGGATTTAAAGAAAGAGAGTCAGAGAGACCAACTGGAAGGCTCTCCTAAGTTTCCAGAGTGGCTTGGATCAGTGTGGCAGCAGTGTCAGAAAGAAGAAGGGGGTGTGTTTGAGAGATGGTACAAAAGGAGCATCAACAGCACTTGACAACTGATTGTATATGACGGGGCAAAAGAGAGAGAAGAGTTGAAGATGATGCTTAGGACTAGGTGACGAGGACCATGATTGTTTTCCTCCACAGTACTAGGGAAGTTACAAAGACGAAAAGTTTAGGGAGAAATAAGTTCAGCTTTGGACATACTAAATTTAAGATGGCTACAGAACATCCTGTTCAAGATGTCCAATGGGAGATATGAGACTCAATGGCAGGTCAGAGCATAGGGTTAGATAGACAGATCTGAGAATCATCTGCACAGAGGTAATACTTATACTCAGAGAAGCTAATGAGGTCATCAAGTGAGATAATATTGAGCATGAAGAGAAGAGAGCCCAGGACATAACTTTGGGGGAACATCAATGATCAGTGGGGGTGACCTGAGGAGATTGAGGAGATGTCAGATAGGTAGGAGAAGGACCCAGCAATGTCATGAAATTATACAGAGAAGAGAATATCAAGGAGGATGTGGTGATAATGGCTGTACAGTATGGTTGTACAGAGGTTGTACAGTATAAGGATTCAGAAAAGTCAATTAGATTCAATGATTAAGGGATGATTGATTATTTTGGAAAGAGCTGTTTTGGGTAAATGGTGAAGCTTGAAGACAGATTGCACGGTTAAGAGGAGAGTCAGACAAAAGGAAGTGGAAGCATCTATAGTAGACAGCCTTCACAAGGATTTTATCTACCAAAGGGAGGGAAAATGTAGGATGATAACTAGCAAGAATGGCTGGATTAAATGAAAGTTATTTTAAAGATTGGGGAGAAAGGTATGTTTCTGTGTGTTTGGGTAGTAATTAGTAGGCAGGAATTGCTTTGATAAGAAAAAGGGTCATCTCCTTGTGTGAGATAGGGAGGAAGAAAGAGACAGTGACAAAAAGTATCCAAGTGATATGATGTGTAGATGGAAGAATAGGAAGCTCTTGATGAATGACTTCAATTTTTTCAGTGAAATATGAGACAAGGATGAGAAGGAAGGGGAAAGGAGCTAAGAGGAGGGATGAAAATGTTTTGAAAAGCTACTCTGGAGAGTGGAATAGCGAATTGATTAGGGAGGCATAAGACAATTCGCTTGCTCCAGTGAGGTCCCAGTTCAGATCATGTAACATATTTTGATGAACTCAGTCAGCATGTTTCATGATTTTCTGTAGTTTCATTCAGGATTTCTTGCGTGGGAGCAAAGGCAGCGTATGGTTGGAATACATTAGGACTGATGCTTGGAAGGGAGAGTTGGATGACAAGGCCCTCAGTAGAAGAGGGTAGACAGATAGAGGAACCAGATCACCAAGAAATCAAGAAGGAGAATTTAGCCAGTGCAAGGATGATGACCTTGGAAATAGCTGAGGAGTGGAGGTCATGATGAGGATGAAGACTAGAGTTAGGGGGTGGCAAGGCAGAGGGAGAGGTACAATGGCCATCAATTATGATCAGATAAAGGAATTCAGAGTTCACAGACATACAAGTGCAACTGTTGTAGGTGATAGCAAGATCAAGAGTATGACCATCTTTTGGTGTCTCTGAGTTGGATGTAGGTCTGTGGAAATGAATAGGGTAAAAAATGGGGAGTTTAAGGAGTTGGAAGGAATATTTAATCTCCTGCTATGAGGACAGAAATTGTGGACGAAAGAAAGGCTGACTCAAAACTTCACATCAAGGTTTCAGCCAGCTAAAATAAAAAAATCTGAGGTCTTGTCACATAATGACTGCCAACCTAGGTCTCTTCCACAGTTAACTTGCATATATCCAAATGAATTTGGCTCTAGATCTTGTCCACAGATTGCATCCACTTGAACTAGAAAAATAATCCCATTGAAAAGGAGTCAAACAGAAGAGACAGATGTAGTTACTTTCACATGTGATAAGGGCTTTCTTTCCCTGGTGGTAAGAATTCTGGTCCTAAGGTTGAGAAGGACAGTGCCAGAGGAAGGATTCTTGACCTTGGCAGTTGATTCTGTCTATCCACTGGGTCTGCAAACTTTTTGGGGGGCCAGACAGTGTTTCCATATGCCCCTTGGCACCACAACTCAGGTGTCTGCAAATGACTGATAACAGTATTGTAGTACACGGAATTGGAGTAAACACTACCACTATGTTCCATTGTAGAAAACCTCTAGCCACTCTGAGCACTTATGGTCCTCACTCACCAATCTGAGATCTAGTGATTCTGTAAATGGAGAGGAAGATATGGCACAATCAGAGGGGACATTTGTTCCCATATTCTCTGGGTCTCTTCCCTCTGGAAATTGCATTAGCTTGTCTGGCTTTGCTGGGGAGTCTCCTCTGGATAGATACAGATCCTAGATCTTCTTTGTCCGAAATTATGTGCTTCATATTTCTGAGCATTTCTCTCTCTTTTATCTCCCCATTGATAAAGACAAGAATGTCTTTACTGTGATTTCACTATGCAGTTTCAAAATCAGTATGTATCTATGAACCACCAAAGTAAAGCAAATTAGCAGACACTTATTACATATCTATTCTGTGAATAGCACTCTACTAGGAAATGAAGGTATAAGGAATATACACACACATACACATGTGCACACACATGCACACATACATATGTATGTAAGTATGTACATATATGCATATAAACAAACATGCACGTATCTTCATAAAGGAGGAGATCCACCTATACAATTGTAGGAGATGAATAAAATCACCCTTCAGATAAGAGGCCTTTTCCAGAAACCTAACTCTAGGAAGGACTCTGGTTGGGATAGGAATTCCTTCTTCCTGCCTGAATCAGCTCCTTCTCCCTCATATGTCTAAACCTAACCTCCTCAGGGCTCCCATAAGGCCCTCATTGTTAGTTAGTTAGTTAGTTAGTTAGTTAGTTAGTTAGTTAATGTGGAATAGATCTGAGCAGAGGACTCCCATATCCTCTTTGTGTCTGCAGTCATGCTGATCTCAGTGGAGGGAAGGGCACTCCCCTAGGTGGCATTCATTTTCAGACCAGCTAAGTTCATCCAGCTAGATGGGCCCTGATTCTTCTCCAAAGTGAGCAGAGACCATTGCTTTGAGGGTCACTCCACAGCCTACCTGTCTGTACACCACATGGGTGTCAGTCAGATCCCAAGATTCATCACAGATGGTCCCCCAGGTACTACTGTATTCTTCCAGAGCAGGGATGTCTTCCATTCAACAGACGAAGCTGTCCAGTTTCTACAGGGAGAATTGCCCGTTAATTAATTAATCTACAAATTAATTGCCCATTTTCCCCAGGAAAGAGGAGGGTTTCATCAGATTGTCCAGTTTCTTTCTTACCTGAAAACAAGACAGATGCCTTTTCCTGGTCAGACATTGCGTTGCTGAATGTGAGGGGTTGTATGTGGTTTCCTGCAAAAAGCACACACAGCTCAAACCCAGGGTTGGAAGGTTTAAGCCAGGAGGGGATAAGTAACATAAATATGTACTTTGAGGAAAGGCACTGGATGAGAGAAGGAAATGCTCAGCAAAGTGAAGAGAAGCCAGGTTGTGAGGCAGGGACAAAGGGATTTCCCAGTTGAAGAAGGCATGCTTTGTCTCCACCAAGTCAAACAGAATTGTTCTCATTGACAGTTCCATTGTTCCACTCCCACACCTCCCACCATACATACCCTCCATATACAGAGTGCTCTAAAGCGTCTATGACCTTCTAGAAGGAAGAATTTCTGAGAAAAGCATTATAGTACTTCTGGATTATCATTCTTCCTCAGGCTTTGCACACTCTCTGCTAGGTCTACTGCCTATGAACTGTGTAGGATAACTTGCACCTACCATATTTCTGCCACCAGCCTATGTCTAAACATTAGAGCAGGAGTATTTTTACTAGGAGTACATGAATTTGTTTTATAATATGTTGATAAAAACTATTTAGGGTGGGGGGAATTGAGGCAAGGAGGGAGAAAATATCAAGCTAAAATTTTTAAAATTAATATTAAAAATTACATTCATGCATAATTAGGAAAAATAAAAATATTAGTTTTAAAAATAAATGAAATGTATTGATAACTATATTTCAATGTAATTGGTCTCTTATTAGTATACTGAGAGTTCATTTGTAGCAAGGGCCTATGTGTAGAGAGGTCTCTGTGTAGTGAGGTCTTATGGGGACAAAGAGCTGTCCCTCTCACATGTGACTTAGGGCTGTCATGGTTTTGCTCAAAGGGAGGAGGAACAGACATCTCTAGCCCTCTTTCTTCTTCCCATCTTGTTGTAGTCCAGTCATTTCAGTTATGTCCAACTCTTCATGACCCTATTTGGAGTTTTTATGGCAAAGATACTGGAGTGGTTTGTCATTTCCTTCTCCAGACCATTTTACAGATAAGGAAATTGAAGCAAGTAGGGTTAAGTGACTTGCCCAGGGACATGCAACTAGTAATTGTCTGAGTTCAAATTTGAATTCATGTCATCCTCCTGGTCCTGCAATCTTTCCACTATACCACCTAGGTACCTCTCTCTGTAGCTTCTCCCTCTCTCCTTCTCCAAGGGAGACTTTGGTTCCTACCAGGAAGCAAAGCCAGAGGCTGGGGCCAGAGGCTGCTCTGCTCTTCTCAAAGAGAAAGGATACCAGGGTAGATTTTTTTAATCTATTCTCTTAAATATTGTTAGTCTAGAGGGTTCCTGATCTGCTTCAATGTAAGTTCTGATTCTTCTGATATTACATGTAACTAGGAAAATTATATTGTTCTGACATCAATTAGAGTGGAGATCAGTTAAAAACATTATTCTCAGAAAGAGACCTGAGGCTGTCCCAAAGGAGGCCATGGCCCAAAGAAAATCAAAAATATCTGCTCTGGAGGGACAGGTATCTCTTTTGGTCTAGTTAGATGTGAATTCCTTCTTTCTCTAGCTCAACAGAGAAAAGGTTGAAGTTTTCAAATAGTAGGCACCTATTAAGTACTAGTCGACTGATTTTCCTAAGGAACTGAGGAAAAAAGAAGACATAAAAGCAAAAATTCTCCACTTTTACACATCAGTAGATATGACTGCCAAGAGGATACTAGTGTAGCACAACTGTAAGGAGCATCCTCTCACTTAAACCTGTTTCTAAATTTCTCACCTTCCCTCTGGGACTTTTCCTACTGAGGCGACTAGAATAGCAAATGGTAGTGGAAATTGAATGAACCACATGGACTCCAACTTGTGATTCAGTTCATGGGTCCAGTCCAATTTCTATCTTATGAAAAAACTTTATGCAGTAATGGGAATTGGGAGAAAATATTACATCTTTTGTACCCAATTGTCCATGTTTGGCTACTGGACCACCTCTACCTGGCACTTAACTAAGCACCTAAGTTATGTTGACTAGAAACCGAGCCAGATCCAAAGACTGATGCAAGGAATTGTCTCACAAGCAACCAACATGCTTTATCTAAAAACTGGTCCAGTACTGTTCAATTGCTGTTTCCATATTCTTTTGATTGAATTCAGACATTTTGGGGGAGGGAGTGGGACACCTCTTTTTTCTGATTTCAGGGAATTGAACCTATTTCTTCTCCCTTTCCCAACTTGGAAAGCCCCTAATCTTTCCTCCAATTACAAATCTAACCTAATTTTCTATCCTTGTTAATTTGATTATTTGATTTTAATGCATGAAAATTTGTCTCTCCTCTATTCTTAGTGCCAAAGTTGCAAAAGGCCAGTAGTTCTGATTTGTTTAGCAATTGGCATGTTTTGCTTAATAAATTGATAAGATTTGGAATGTGAGCCTTTGTTTCTTCAGTCATTTCATCATTCGTATACTTCACTATTCCCTCAAATTTTCTCCACCCTCTCTGGCTGACCCACAGTGATCCAACAGATACCTTCTTTTCCTTGCAGAATCCTGCTCCTCTGACCCTTGATTTGATGCTTTGCTCTAGATCCTGACCTTTTTATACCTCTGCTGAGAAAATTTTACCCTAATTCAAGTCCTGCTACCTCTAACAAATATACAGAAAAGGTAAAGTTGTGTGATCTTTGACTCAAGGGTCTATTTGCATAAGAATCTCTTCATTAGGGGAAATTGGTTTCATGAGATGAAGTTAGTGAAAGCTGGAGAGAAGAGAGACCCTAGTCTTCTGGCTCAGGATATCTCTTTCTTTCTGACCAGGATCTCTCTTTCCTCCAACTTTCACCAACTCTGACCTTCATGAAATCAATTTCCATCAACAAGAAGATCTTTTACAAATGGCTCTTTGAGACAAGTGTTGCAATTTTGAAGGGAAAAAGTCCAGGAGTTTTATTTTAAAATAGTTGTAATATGGTCCATCCAATACCAAATAGTATCCCAGTATCTATGACCTTCTCTAATCTATTGTGTCTTTGCAGGGTGATCTTACCATCTTGCTCTGGGGAAACATTCTTCATGTGAATTTAAATAATTCCTAGTCCTTCCTGTTTAAGTTTGTTTATTCTTTGTCCTTCCTCCCAATATCCAGAGACAGTATATCTCTTTTCATTATTAGCTCCACACTTTAGCATAAGTCTACACTTTTCCCTAAAGTAGTCGAGGGATCACAGTACATCCCTACCTTTTCCATAGAAAAGTCATGAATGAGCAATGGCATATATAGAAAATATGTACAAATGCCATGCATGATTCCCAACAACATGGTTAGGACTCTTCATAATTGCTATCAGACAAAAGATGCCATAGCTCTCCTCTGGATACTTAAAAGGCCCCAGAATAGTCACAGAACAATTCTGTAAATAAGACTCAGTCCCTATGAAATAAAATGTGTCCCCTATGATCTGGACACTTCTTTTGCCAAAATGTGCATCTTCTGGAGGTTTCATGGCAACCTCACAGTGGAGCTGATGGCAGAGAATGTTGGCATTTGTCAAGTCCCAGTGGGAGTCGCAGAGAGTTCTCCAGGTCCCCAAAACTTGGATCTCCATTCTTCCTTCACATTGGGAGCTTCCATCCATCAGACGAAAGTCTGTGTACCCTGGGGAGAAGGAGCCAGGGCTTTCGGAAAGTCATTGTGACTTTCTAATCAAGTACAATGTGGGAGCAGGATAAAAGCATTGTGTAAGTTTACTTGAACAAATGACTCCATCATCCATGCTGTGACTGCATTTTCCCTGTGGAAATGGTACTGTGGGGCATAATGACAGAAGTGGTTCACTTTCATTACATTGGAATCTTTTGTCCCAGATGGGTCCATTTCCTCTTCCAAAGTGAGCTCTATTAGTGGAGGAAACTGCAGTTCCACACTCTAACTCAGCATTGATGACTTTGTCAGTAGAAAGAGTAAAATTTCAATCATAGATCCTGTTGCATGTTGTCCCTGAATTGACTTCAACCCTCCCATCACCGGGTCTGCAGCCAGTTTAACAGATTCTGAAAAGGCAAGAAAGAACTCTAGTGAGTCACAGTGATCTCCAAGATTTCCCCGAAGAGGAAAGAGACACAATTAATTATGTGAGACTCTGCTTTGCATATTCCCAAGGGAGAAGAAGCAGAGAAACTTTCCTTAACTGAGCACATGACAATTAATACCTTGGAAGCATGTTGATTGAATTGAACTTGAAATAAAACTGAAGATGCTTAATCCTTGTTCCTCTTTGGGAGAACATATCTGACAGATGTAGGCAAGTGCAATCCTGCTGCTCTTTTATTCAGAGGAGAGGCATATGGAAACAACAGAGGGGATGAATACCTCTCACTCGAGGAGGAAAATTGAACTCATATGATATTTCACCATTAGAGAAGTAGCCATCTCCTTTGCCCTAATGACCTGGTTATTCTAAATAAGTTTTATTTTCTTTTTAATTTTCTGGGGCTTTATTCATCCTTTTTCTTCCTTTTTTTCAGATAAGGGATGCTTAGAATAGCCCATGTTTCAGTTGGAGACCTTTATAAAGGATTTATGAGATATCCAAATCTGCAGTCTGTATTTCAAGTATGATTTCCATAATTTTCCTTGGTTAATTTCTTGCTACTTCTGGAATGTTTCAGAACTAGGACTGAGGTGCTAAGAAATAAGAACATATGACCTGTGAGATATTCCACCCAGTGTGCACTCGCCCCCTCCCTGCCTCCAGGTGCAGCACCACCTCCTCTCTCTGTTAAGGGTTTAAACCTGCCACTTCAGATTTGCCATGGATGATGATATTGCTGCTCTCCTTTTGACAATGGCTCTAGAATGTGCAAAGCTGACTTTGCAGGAGACAATGCCCCTTAGGCTGTTTTCCCCTCCATTGTTGGGTGCCCCAGACATCAGGGTGTGATAGTAGGTATGGGCCAGAAAGACAACTTCCTGGGGGATGAAGCCCAGAGCAAGAGAGGTATTCTGACCCTGAAATACCCCATTGAATATGGTATTGTCACCAAGTGGGATGACATAGAGACGATCATAGTTTCTACAATGAACTCTGTGTGGCCCCTGAAGAGCACCCTGTGCTACTCACAGAAGCTCCCCCACCCTGAACTCCAAAGCTAATAGAGAAAAGATGACTCAGATTAAGTTTGAGACCTTCAACACCCCAGCCATGTATTTTGCCATCCAGGCTGTGCTGTCCCTGTATGCCTCTGGTCATGCCACTGGTATTGTGGTAGACTCTGGTGATGGTGTGACCCACACTGTTCCCATCTATAAAGGTTATGCCCTTCCCCATGCTGTCTTCCATCTGGATCTGGCTGGTCATGATCTGATGGACTACCTCATGAAGATCCTGTCTGAGAGAGGGTACAGTTTCACTACCACAGCTGAGAGGGAAATCATGCGTGATATCAAAGAGAAGCTGTGTTACATCACCCTACACTTTGAGCAGGAGATGGCTACTGCTGCATCTAGCTGCTCTCTGGAAAAGAGCTGTGAGCTCCCTGATAGTCAGGTTATCACCATTGGCAACAAGAGATTCCAGTGTCCAGAAGCTTTCTTCTAGCCATCTTTCTTAAGTATGGAATCCTATGGAATCCATGAAACTACCTTCAACTTAATCATGAAGTGTGATGTTGACATCTGTAAGGATTTGTATGACAATACTGTATTGTCTAGAGGTACCACCATGTACCAAGGCATAACCAACAGAATGCCGAAGGTGATTACAGCCCTAGCTCCCAGCACAATGAAAATCAACATCATTGCCCCACCTGAGTACAAATACTCTGTCTGGATTGGAGGCTCCATTCCAGTGTCTCTTTCCACCTCCCAACAGATGTAGATCACCAAGCAGGAGTATGATGAATCTGAGCCCTCCATTGTCCACCACAAATGCTTCTAAAGGCACTGTTGGTGTTTCTTTGATTGTTTTTGGTTTTCATTTTTTTTTTTTTGTCAAAAGGGGGTGACATCATAATTGTCCAAAAAAAGAGATGAGATTGGCATGGCTGTGTTTGTTTTTTGGTTTTTTTTTGGCACTTGACTCAAAACTGGAATTGTGAAGGTGATGAGCAGTCTAAGTATATTGGAGGCAAATATACCCAAAGTTCTACAGTGCATCTTCAGAACTCTTATTGTACATTTGTTTTTTTATAATAGTCATTCCAAATATTGTATAATGCATTGTTACAGAGTTATGAACCTCCTTGAAGGCTGTCTTCTGTTAGAACAAAGGAGCTAAGTAACCAATCCAGATGGGGAGGTGCGCAGGGGCAAAGGTACTAGAATTGCTTTACATGTAAATTAACATAATCCTTTAAAAAAACTTTTTTTATCTTCTGCCTTAATATTTGTTCCTTTTTTAAAATTGTCAGTCATATTGAATTCCCCCCTAAGTCCCCTCCCTCTCCCCAACATAGATGTGAATGAAGACTTTACAGTCTCCCTGTGAGTTTTATGAGATTGGTGCCAGTACTTGGGGGAGGGGAGGAACTTCACCTGTACCCTGACTTAAGACCAGTTCAAATAAAAGTGCACACGTTAAAGAAAAAAAAAAGAAATAAGAACATTTAATGCACACTCCTATAACACTAGAAATTTTATTTCTTTTCACTAAACTCTCCTATATATGCTGACATTCCTCACCTCTCCTGTTCTAATTCAGTAGGTTACTTAGTATTTAATTAATATAAATAATGTAGTGTAAACTCTAGGGCAAACTCTTTAGCATTTTTTTTCCAACACAAAACAGGGAAGAATGGTAGCTCTGTGGCCCACCCCCACTTAAAAATGTCTAGTAATTAAAATTGCTTGCATTTATTTAGTCTTGTATGCTTGTAAAACGCTTCAAATATAGTATTTCATTAGTCCTTAATTTAATTATTTCTTTAAATTTAGTCTTCTTAATCTATTTTATCAATGACAAAACCAAAGAAGGAAAGAAACTTGCTCTCTTTCTGCGTGTCTCTGTTGCTGTCTCTGCATCTTTCTCAACTGGCCACATTGTTCGAATGCCAAATACATGCTTTCCAGAAAGACTATTTTATGGAGAACTCACACAGGTAAGTGATCACATGGTGATCAGAAGAAGGAGTGCAAGAACATTCTCAAGATCTCTCTCAAAAACTTTGGAATTGATTTGTGACATGGGAGACACTATCCAGACTGCCCAGCATGACTGTTTCAGCAAGCACCCCAACATACACAGGAGGGTCTGTTGTACAGGCTCTTAGATGTGCATTTCTAAAAGGAAAGGAATTTTTGAGGAGTCAGCAATACCTTTAATCAAGCACATATATATCATTCACTTAATTCGGGGGGAAAAGTCAATAACCAGAACTTCAGAGAAAATACAGAGAAATAAAGATCAGTAGACCAAAGTTTCCAGCTGCCTGACCATAAACAATACACATATCACATATCAACAGACAGATTCAACTGTCTGACCATACATACATACTTACCAGAGAGAAGCACCAACATCTGGGTTTTCAAAGCTGGGGTGGCTGCTTAGCAGCTTCTCAGAGTCTCATCTGGCACACAAACCTTCTTCCAAAAAATAAGCCTCATATTTAGAGTATTTGTACATTTTTTTAGAGCCAGAGGGCATTACAACCCATGAGACCCAGTGCATTAGAAAGTAACAAAAAGGGTGTGCCTCTTCTAATGTTTCTTTAATGGACAGGCCCATTAAAGGAGGGAAAGATCTTTAACTCTTTGATTAATATTATAATGATATGCCCAAATCGGAGAAGGTGCTGCACTCTATTAAACAGCTCAAAGGAAATGCTGGGTGGGCAAATTTAGAGTATCTACCTCAAACGTTCACAAGGACTATTTGTGCCCTACCTGTGGTAGAGGATTTTGAGCTCTTTTTGGTCTGATCAGCTACAGGTGGATACACTGAAACTTCACTTTAGCATAATGATGTCATTTCATGTGAAGAACAAAGGACAACAACCAACCAATGTCTCTCTGTCTCTTTCTCTGTCTCTGTCATTATTTCTCTTTGTCTATTTCTTCTGTGAAGTCCAGATTTTGCCAAGGGGCCATATTTGAGTACCAAGAGGGCCATATGTGGCCTCAAAGCCGCAGGTTCCCCATCTCTGAAACATCCCTTTCTAAAAGCTGACCAAATATGACTAACTAACTGGTAACAACTTTTAATCACTGGGGAAGTGCAAGTACACTGTGACAGACTACTGAGCTATATTAGATAGTCAGGTGGCATCTATCAAGTACTTATGATGTAACTGGTGGCAACTCCACAACCCCTCAGAGCTCCCTAAAACCTTCAAAGGACAAGTAAGCATCTGCCCTTTGAGGCTTGCCAGTAGGAGCTGAGAGAATGCACTCCAGAGCATGGGCTACAAATGAAAAGGCATAATTTTGTTTATTACAACTTATACAAATCCAGAGAACATAGTGAGGAAACATAGCACTCCTCATTTAAACAAAAATTTCCAATAGCATAAGCAGTTGTTTTTTTTTTCTTAGTTTCTGAGATGATCAATGAAATCCTGGGGCAATGTACTGACTTGTGTGGGAATTGTATTTAAGTGACAAAGCCACCAAAGTCATAAACTGCATCCTGGGTCATTTGTCTTGACTTTTGTCTTGCCACTGGACTTGGGAGATTCTGGAAAAAAAGACTGATGACTTTGTGTAACTCTGCCTCTCTTCAATCCAATCCAATTTCCATTCCCTTCTTCTCCCTGGTGGGTTTGAAAGAAAAGCTTCCCCAGTGGTAGGGGCAAAGGAATGACTAGAGAGAAAGCCAACGTTGACAGTGAGGAAAGGGGTAGAGAAGAAGAAGAACCTGGGGAAACAATGGTGTTGCCCATTGTGAGGGTGGGGGCCAGATAGAAGGGTGAACAAGGCTTCTCTTCAGCAGCACAGAAACAACTATTCTCAACAACTACTAAACATACATAATGTATACACTACAATACCTCACTGCAGAAGAAAACACCTCTTAAGTTCTATATGACTGTCTGTAAGTGCAAGGTTCTAATGACTTGCCATATATTATAATTAACATTCTTCTGTATCATGGAAAGAGAATGAATTGCATCTATGAGCACAGAATACATGATTTTGATGTGCTTATTGAAAGAATAATATGTAAGAATGGACCATATCTCATAAAGCAAAGAATTAAATACAAAGGGGAAATTGGGAGACAGGTGATAGGACAGGGTTTGGAACAGGCAAGGAAGAAGAAGAGCTGTGGTATGAGTTAATCTGTAGAAATATTTTCAGTTTAAATTATAGCCAGTGTGACATTAAAAAAAATTCAAGAGACATAGTTACTGGGTAACTAATCATTTTATTAATCATGCTATCATATTATCATGAGAAGGGGTTGGTGAGACTCTAGATTACCAAAGAACCCTTATGGAATCCACTCAGTGCTTATATTAACTTGGAAGAGTTTCTGTTCCTGAGATGTTTCTGATGGGTTAACAAGTACTGAAAGAACAATTAATATTTTAAAGAGGAGTGGACCTATTCTTTTTATTAAATTTTTTTAGTTTATTTATTTAAGTTTTCAACATCATTTCCACAAAATTTTGGATTCCAAATTTTCTCCCCATTTCTCCCCTGCCCCACCCCAAAACGCTGAACATTCTAATTACCCCTGTCACCGATCCACCCTCCCTTCTAACATCCCTCCCTTGCCTTATCCTCATCTTCTCTTTTGTCCTGTAGGGCATGATAAATTTCTATACCCCATTACCTGTATTTCTTATTTCCTAGTTGCAAGAACAATACTCAACAGCTGTTCCTAAAACTTTGAGTTTCAGCTTCTCTTCATCCCTCCCTCCCCACCCATTTCCTTTGGAAGGCAAGCAATTCAATATAGGCCATATCTGTGAAGTTTTGTAAATGACTTCTATAATAGTCATGTTGTGTAAGACTAACTATATTTCCCTCCATCTTATCGTGCCCCCCATTTCTTCTATTCTCTCTTCTGATCCTGTCCCTCCCCAAGAGTGTTGACTTCAAATTGCTCCCTCCTCCCACTGCCCTCCCTTCCATCAGCCTCCCCCACCCTGCTTATCCCCTTCTCCCCACTTTCCCGTATTGTAAGATAGGTTTTCATACCAAAATGAGTGTGCATTTTGTTCCTTCTTTTAGTCGAATTTGACAAGAGCAAGCTTTACATTTTTCTCTCACCTCCCCACTTTTTCCCTCACCTGAAAAGTCTTTTACTTGCCTCTTTTATGAGAGATAATTTGCCCCATTCCATTTCTCCCTTTCTCCTCCCAATATATTTCTCTCTCACCGATTAATTTCATTTTTTTAGATATGATCCCATCCTATTCTATTCACCCTGTACTCTCTCTCTCTCCCTCCCTCCCTCCCTCCCTCCGTGTGTGTGTGTGTGTGTGTGTGTGTGTGTGTGTGTGTGTGTGTAATCCCACCAACTACCCAGATACTGAAAAAAGTTTCAAGAGTTATAAATATTGTCTTTCCATTTAGGAATGTAAATAGTTCAACTTTACTAAGTCCCTTATGATTTCTCTTTGTTGTTTACCTTTTCATGCTTCTTGTGATTTTTGTATTTGAAAATCAAAGTTTCGTTTCAGCTCTGGTCCTTTCATCAAGAATACTTGAAAGTCTTCTATTTCATTGAAAGACCATTTTTTCCCCCTGAAACATTATACTTAGTTTTGCTAGATAGGTAATTCTTGGTTTTAGTCCTAGTTCCTTTGACTTCTGGAATATCATATTCCAAGTCTTTGGATCCCTTAATGTAGAAGCTGATAGATCTTGTGTTATCCTGATTGTAGTTCCACAATACTTGAATTGTTTCTTTCCAGCTGCTTGCAATATTTTCTCCTTGACCTGGGAACTCTGAAATTTGGCCACAATGTTCTGAGGAGTTTCTGCTTTTGTATCTCTTTCAGGAAGTGATTGGTGGATTC
This sequence comes from Notamacropus eugenii, assembly GCF_028372415.1. Lineage (NCBI taxonomy): Eukaryota > Metazoa > Chordata > Mammalia > Diprotodontia > Macropodidae > Notamacropus > Notamacropus eugenii. The sequence continues at coordinate 87,251,902 of NC_092873.1, read as the reverse complement.
TTTCAATATTTATTTTTGCTTCCTGGTTCTAGAATATCAAGGCAGTTTCCTTGATAATTTCATGAAAGATGATGTCTAGACTCTTTTATTGATCATGGCTTTCAGGTAGTCCCATAATTTTTAAATTGTCTCTCCTGGATGTATTTTCCAGGTCAGTTGTTTTTCCAATGAGATATTTCACATTATCTTTCATTTCTTCATTCTTTTGGTTTTGTTTTGTGATTTCTTGGATTCTCATAAAGTCATTAGCCTCCATCTGTTCTATTCTAATTTTTAAAAAACTGTTTTCTTCAGTGAACTTTTGAACCTCCTTTTCCATTTGGCTAATTCTGCTTTTTAAAGCATTCTTCTCCTCATTGGCTTTTTGAACCTTTTTTTGCCAATTGAGTTAGCCTATTTTTAAAGGTATTATTTTCTTCAGCATTTTTTTGGGTCTCCTTTAGCAAGGTGTTGACCTGCTTTTCATGCTTTTCTTGCATCTCTCTCATTTCTCTTCCCAGTTTTTCCTCCACCTCTCTTACTTGATTTTCAAAATCCTTTTGAGCTCTCCCATGGCCTGAGACCATTGAATATTTATTTCGGACTTTTGGGATACAGAAGCCTTGACTTTTATGTCTTTCCCTGATAGTAAGTATTGCTCTTCCTCATCCAAAAGGATGGAAGAAGATAGGAGAAAAAGTAACCTTCTATAGTCTTATTTTTTTTCCCTTTTTTGGGCATTTTCCCAACCAGTTACTTGACTTTTGGGTCCTTTGTCAAGAGTAGGATACACTCTGTGAATCTGTAAGGTCTCAGTTCTTCCAAGGTGGCACAATCAAGCTTGTACACTGGTCTGGGTGCAGGTATAGATTTTTGCACCCAGAATCTTAACAGTTACCTCTCTACAGCCACCTGTTCTCCAGTTCCGTCAAGCCAGCACTGGGGGCTGATTTTCAGATAAACTGAATGGGCAGGGCTGCCATTCAGTGTGAGATAAAAATCAGTTCTCTCAGGGCCTCTACATAGGGCTGAGGTAACATGCAGCTCCTCAGTGCCCCCAGGGGTTTTTATGCTCCAACAATGGATACAGGCTGCTGTAGAGGCTGCTGTGGGAACTGCTGCTGTCTGCCCAATGTGGCCTCTACAGGCTGCTGCCTGAGGCCAGAGCTATGGGAAGGCCCTTCTCCCCTCCCTGACAGCTGAAAAAACCCTGTCACTGACCTTTGGTGCCTGTGGGTTGAGGCATCTGCAGAGCACTGCTGCTGGGACTGGAGATTCACTGCTACTGCGACTGGAGATTCTGCCTCCCCACCCCCCCCACCCCGAGTGAACTTATTCTTTTTTTTTTTTTAGATTTCTTTTTTTTATTATTATTTTTTAATGTTTAACAATCACTGCCATACAATTGAGATTTTATCCCCCCCACACCTACCCCCCACTATCCCCCTCCCTCCCCACGACTGCATACAATTCTGTATAGATTCTACATATACTTTCCTATTGAGTATATTTTCACTATAGTCATGCTATGTAGTCAGACTAAAATAAATGAAAGAAATCGTATAACAAATCAGAACATGATACACAAACACATACACATACACAAACATAATCTGCTACATTTTGTGAGTGATTTCCATATTTCTTTCTCTGAGTGTGGAAGGCATTTTGCCTTGAGAACCACCTTTGGGATTTTTTTTTTTATATAAGAAGTTTTTGCGTTATTACAAAATTCCAAGTCCACCAGAAAAAACTCTCGCACACTGTGGTCGTTGCTGTGCACAAAGTTCTCCTGGTTCTGCTCCTTTCACTCAGCATCAGGTCATATAAGTCCTTCCAGGCCTCTCTGAAGTCTTCTTGTTCATCATTTCCTATGGCACAATAGTACTCCATTACATTCATATACCATAATTTATTCAGCCATTCCCCAATTGATGGACATCCCCTTGACTTCCAGTATTTGGCAACTACATAGAGTGCTGCTATAAATATTTTTGTACATGTGGGACCCTTTCCCATTTTTATGATCTCTTGGGGATATAGTCCTAGTAGCGATATTGCTGGGTCAAAGGGTATGCACATTTTTGTAGCCCTTTGGGCATAGTTCCAAATTGCTCTCCAGAATGGTTGGATGCGCTCACAGCTCCACCAACAATGAATTAGTGTTCCAACTCTCCCACATCCTCTCCAGCATTTATCATTTTCTTGTTCTGTTATGTTTGCCAATCTTATAGGTGTGATGTGGTACCTCAGAGTTGTTTTGATTTGCATCTCTCTAATCAATGGTGATTTAGAGCATTTTTTCATATGATTATAGATATCTTTAATTTCTTCCTCTGAAAATTGCCTGTTCATATCCTTTGACCATTTATCAATTGGGGAATGACTTGTATGATTATACATTTAAGTCAGTTCTCTATATATTCTAGAAATGAGGCCTTTATCCCCGAGCTTAGCTGTAAAAATTCTTTCCCAATTTATTACATCCCTCCGGATTTTGGTTGCATTGGGTTTGGTTGTGCAAAAACTTCTCAGTTTAATGTAATCAAAGTTATCCATTTTGCATTTCATAATGCTTTTTATCTCTCCTTTGGTAAAGAATTCTTCCCTTCTCCATAGATCTGATAAATACACTTTTCCTTGCTTCTCCAGTTTATTCATGGTATCAATCTTTATACCTAAATCATGTACCCATTTAGACTTTATTCTTGTGTACGGTGTCAGGTATGGGTCTATGCCTAATTTCCGCCACACTGTTATCCAGTTTTCCCAGCAATTTTTGTCAAACAATGAGTTCTTATCCCAGAAGCTGGGGTCCTTGGGTTTATCAAACAGAAGGTTGCTATATTCCTTGCCTACTGCATCTTGAGTGCCAAGTCTATTCCACTTGTCTACCTCTCTGTTTCTTAGCCAATACCAAGTGGTTTTGATAATTGCTGCTTTATAGTACAGTTTGAGGTCTGGTAGCGCTAGGCCACCTTCCCAAACATTTCTTTTCATTAGTCCCTTTGATATTCTGGACCTTTTGTTTTTCCAAATGAATTTTGATATTATTTTGTCCAGCTCTAGAAAGTAATTGTCTGATAGTTTAATTGGTATGGCACTAAATAAGTATATTAATTTGGGTAGAATTGTCATTTTTATTATATTAGCACGGCCTACCCATGAGCAACTAATGTTTTTCCACTTACTTAAATCTGACTTTATTTGTGCAAAAAGTGTCTTGTAATTGTGTTCATATAATCCCTGGGTTTGTTTTGGTAGGTAAACTCCTAAGTATTTTATACTGTCTACCTTAGCTTTAAATGGGATTTCTCTTTCTATCTCTTGCTGTTGGATTTTGTTGCTAATATATAGGAACGCAGAAGATTTGTGTGGGTTTATTTTGTAACCTGCAACTTTGCCAAAGTTGTTTATTAATTCTAGTAATTTTTTACTTTAATCTCTGGGATTCTCTAGGTAAATCATCATATCATCTGCAAAGAGTGATAACTTAGTTTCTTCTTTGGCTATTCTTATTCCTTGAATATCTTTACTTGTCTAATTGCTGCACCTAACATTTCTAGTACCATATTGAATAATAGTGGTGATAATGGACATCCTTGTTTCACCCCTGATCTTACTGGGAATGCATCTAGCTTATCCCCATTGCATATAATGCTTGCTGAAGGTTTTAGATAGATACTGCTTATTATTTTATGTAAAGTTCCCTTTATTCCTACGTTCTCCAGTGTTTTTAGTAGGAATGGGTGTTGTATTTTGTCAAAAGCTTTTTCTGCATCTATTGAGATAATCATGTGGTTTTTGTTAGCTTTGTTGTTGATGTGATCGATAATGCTAATAGTTTTCCTAATATTGAACCAGCCCTGTAGTCCTGGTATGAATCCTACCTGATCATAATGTATTAATCTCGTGATAAGATGCTGTATTCGTTTTGCTAAAATCTTATTTAAAATTTTTGCATCTATATTCATTAGGGAAATTGGTCTATAATTTTCTTTCTCTGTTTTGTCTCTTCCTGGTTTGGGTATCAAAACCATATTTATATCATAGAAAGAATTTGGGAGGACTCCTTCTTCCCCAATTTTTAAAAATAGTCTATGTAGTATTGGAATTAACTGTTCTTTAAATGTTTGATAGAATTCACTTGTGAATCCATCTGGCTCTGGAGATTTTTTCCTAGGGAGTTCATTGATGGCTTGTTCAATTTCTTTTTCTGAGATGGGATTGTTTAAGTATTCAACTTCCTCTTCTGTTAATCTGGACAATTTGTATTTTTTAAAATATTCATCCATCTCATTTAGATTATCGAATTTGTGGGCATAAAGTTGGGCAAAGTAGTTTCTAATTATTGTTTTAATTTCCTCCTCATTGGAGGTGAGTTCACCCCTTTCATTTTTAATATTAGTAATTTGATTTTCTTCTTTCTTTTTTTTAATCAGATTGACCAAAGGTTTATCAATTTTATTAGTTTTTTCATAAAACCAACTATTGGTTTTATTTATTAATTCAATAGTTTTCTTAATTTCAATTTTATTAATCTCTCCTTTGGTTTTCAGTATTTCTAATTTGTTATTTACTTGGGGATTTTCAATTTGTTCTTTTTCTAGCTTTTTCAACTGCAAGCCTAAGTTATTGATCTCCTCTTTCTCTATTTTATTTATGTAAGCATTCAAAGATATAAAACTTCCCCTAATAACTGCTTTTGCAGTATCCCATAAGTTTTGGTATGTTGTCTCACTATAGTCATTCTCTTGAATGAAATTGTTGATTGTTTCTATGATTTCTTCTTTAACCCAACCCTTCTTTAGAATTAGATTATTTAGTTTCGAATTGATTTTTGGTTTCTCTTTCCATGGCCTTTTATTACATGTAATTTTTAATGCATTATGATCTGAAAAGGATGCATTGATTATCTCTACCTTTCTGCACTGGATTGTGAGATTTTTATGTCCTAGTACATGGTCAATTTTTGTAAATGTTCCATGTACAGCTGAGAAAAAGGTATCTTCCTTTCTATTCCCATTTAATTTTCTCCGAAGGTCTATCATATCTACCTTATCCAGAGTTTTATTTACCTCCTTAACCTCTTTATTGTTTATTTTGAGGTTGGATTTATCGAGTTCAGAGAGGGGGAGGTTGAGGTCCCCCACTAGTATAGTTTTGCTATCAATTTCTTCCTTCAACTCCCCCAACCTGTCCTCTAAGAATTTGGATGCTATACCACTTGGAGCATACATGTTTAGTAATGATATTGCTTCATTGTCTATGGTGCCTTTTAGTAGAATATAGTTTCCATCCTTATCCCTTTTGATTAGATCTATTTCTGCTTGCGCTTTGTCTGAGATTAGGATTGCTACTCCTGCCTTTCTTACATGAGCTGAAGCACAATATATTCTGCTCCATCCTTTGACCTTTATCCTATGTGTATCCCCCCATTTCAAATGTGTTTCTTGTAAGCAGCATATTGTTGGATTATGGCTTTTAATCCATTCTGCTATCCGTCTCCATTTTATGGGAGAGTTCATTCCATTCACATTCACAGTTATGATTACAATCTGTGTATTTCCCTCCAACCTCTTTCCCACCATTTGTACTTTTAACTCTCCCGTCTCCCTTCCCCTCCTCAATAGTATTCACTTTTCTCCCCCTCCTCCTGCAGCCTTCCCCTCCTTCTTTTAGCCCCCCTCCCTTGTACTCCCCTTTACTCTTATTGCTTCTTTCCTCCCTTTTAGCCACCCTCCCCTTTCTTCCCCCTTCCCCTCCTACTACCTATAGAGCTAGTTAGGCTTATCTACTTAAGATTATTGTTCCCTCCTTTGAACAAATCAGATGAGAGTACCTCTCAAACAATGCTCATCTCCCTCCCCTCCTTCCCTCTACTATAGTTTTGTACTTCTTCCTGTGATATAGTTTGCCATTTTCTGCTTCCCCCTTTTCACACCTCCTATTACAATGCCTTCTCATACTTAAATCATATTTTTGACATGACATCATTTACTTTATGCCCGTTCCCTCTACATATATCCCTTTTATCATAATAGCTGCAGAGTTCTCAAGATTAACAGGTATCATCTTCCCTTATAGGGAGGTTAACAGTTTGCCCTAATTGAGTAGCAAGTTTTTTTTTTGTTTTTTCCCCTCTGTTTACCTTTTTATGATTCTCTAGAGACCTGCATTTGAAGATCAAATTGTCTATTGAGTTCTGGTGTTTTGGTCAGGAAGCTCTGAAAATCCCTTATTTCGTTGAATGACTTTCTCCTTGCCTGAAATGTTACGCTGAACTTTGCTGGGTAGTTGATCCTTGGTTGAAGTCCCAGCTCCTTTGCCTTACGGAATATTGGGTTCCAATTCTTTCCATCTTTTAATGTAGAAGCTGCAAGGTCCTGTGTGATCCTGACTGTGTGTCCTTGATATTTGAATTGTTTCTTTCTGGCTGCTTGTAGTATTTTCTCTTTCACTTGATAGCTCTGGAATTTGGCAACGATATTTCTTGGGGTTTTGAGTTTGGGATCCCTTTTGGGAGGGGAACGGTGGATTCTTTCGATGACTATTTTGCCCTCTGAGTCTAGTACTTCTGGGCAGTTTTCCTTGATGATTTCCTGGAAGATATTGTCCAGACTCTTTTCTTCATCATGGGTTTTTGGCAGGCCAATAATTCTTAAATTTTCTCTCCTGGATCTATTTTCCAGGTCAGTTGTTTTTCCAATTAAATATTTTACATTTTCTTCTATCTTTTCATTCTTTAGATTTTGTTTGACTGATTCTTGTTGCCTCATTGAGTCATTAGTTTCTACTTGTCCAATTCTAATCTTCATCGTATTGTTTTCTTCAGTTAGCTTTTGCATCTCCTTTTCCATCTGACCAATTTTTCCCTTTAAGGAGCTCTTTTATGCATTTAATTTTTGTACTTCTTTTTCCATTCAACCAGTTTTCCCAGTTAGGTTTTGTGTTTCCTTTTCCATCTGATCAATTTTCCCATTTAGGTTTTGGGTTTCCTTTTCGATTTGATTAACTCTTCCTTTTAGGGAATTATTCTCTCCAGTTAATTTTTGAACTTCCTTTTCCATTTGTTCAATTTTCCTTTTCAGAGTGATGTTCTCATCAGTGAATTCTTTTTTTATAATTTTAAAATCATTGGCCAGTTTTTCTTTTATTTCCTTCTTCAGATGTTCCAGATAATCTAGTTGTGCTTGCGAGAAATTCATAGTCCCTTCTGAGGTTTCAGATGGAAGTACAGTCTCAACTCTGACCTCTTTGGTGTTTGTGTTTTGGTCCTTATCCCCATAGAAAGATTCTATGGTTTTTTCACTTTTCGTCTGCTTTTTCCGATTCATGATGTTGGCTGAATGTTGTAGCTTCTGGTTCTTTCAGTCAGAAGGTACAGATCTTTAAGTTGAGCTGATGTGTGTCTAGGCTAAAAGCAGGCTTTTGGTTTTTGTTTTCCAGATCAACCCTGGGGTTAGCTTGTTAGGTGTGTGGGAGGGGTGGTCTGGTCTCAGGAGATCTCCTCAGCTGACCTGAGGCAAAGGCAAGGTCAGGGAATGGTGATCCCAGCTTCCCTATTGTCTTCCCTTTTCCCCTGGAGGGCTGGGGCACGCCTAGAAGCTAATGCGTGTTCCTGCCCCTCCTGGGGCTCGTCTCCCGGCGCTGAGGCTTGCCTGGGTCTCAGTGCAAATTTTCTCTGCCCTGGGTCATCTGTCCTTCCAGATCGCCTCCGCCACAGTAGGAAGAATCCCCCTTTGCTATTTTTCTAGCCTCTGGTGTTATGAGACTATTTGCCCCCTTCTGCTGTTCCCACTGATCCAGGATTTATCTGGGGAAGTATTTTATGGTTCTTTAATGGTCATCAGGGGGGAGGAGAGAGCATTTACTGATCACTCCGCCATCCTGGCTCCCGGAAGTTCAAGTAGGTTACTTACCGAAGTTTAGTCTTCAGGCTGAAGGTTTCAAGGGCTGCTGCGCTGATATCTGGCTCTCAGTGGCTCTCACTGGCTCGGTTTGGCTTGTCTCCTGCTCCGCTGGTTTTGCCCACCACTCTCGGGCTTCTCAGGTCCCTTCCGCCCTGCTGCGCTGACCGCGCTGCGCTGTGCGCTGGGGGGTTACCCCCGCGGAACAGATCCTTCCTGTGGACCTTCCAGTCCAACCTGGGCTCCGAATCTGTCAAAGTCTGTCACCCACTGGATTCTATACCTCCAAAGTCTGGTCGGATTCTCCTTTCAGAGATATCCAGAGGAGTTTGTCCAGGAGCTTAGGTGAGTCGTTGCTTTCACTCCACCATCTTGGCTCTGCCCGAGTGAACTTATTCTAATGAGGTGCTGGAGGATATGACTTTGATCATGACTTTTACTTCCAAATCACCCCCAGCCTTGGGCAATTTAATGAAACAATTTATCCCAATCTAATCCTGAGTAGAACACAATGAGTAGGAATTCACCTAGATAAGAAGGTCTAGGCAGGGTAAATTTTTGGCACAGATTAGTAATGTCCTTCAAAGACTGACCTTCAAACAAATTAAATAGGACAGGGAAAAAAGGCTGGATCTCCCCAATAGTTGATTATTAGTAATCATTTCTCTCAACCATTTCTCTCAGGGGTATAATGTTGAAACAAAGACCTGAATTATGCTGTAAATTGGGCCACAGATTAATCCCTGAATCAGATGAGACCCTCATGGAAGATAGTAGAAGAGATTGAAAAGAATTAGGTTCTTGGATTCAAAGTTTTCTGTCCAGCTGAAAGTGAACATGAGGTCTCCATGCTTAAAGGAGTAGAGGAGAAGACTAGCTCATATACAGTGATCATTCAAAAGGGAAGATGCTTCTCTGAAGAGGTTTATTCTCTATAGTTCAGAGAACTTGCCTGGACTCTTCATGAAGCATCTTTGCTTACACAGACATTTTCTGAGTAGCTGAGGAGGCTGATCATTCTATTGATGAAGGGTAGCAAGACAAATGAAGTCATACTGTGGGTAAAAGAGTGGAAGAAAAGGTAGAGAAAAAGATACAGGTAAAGGAGGGTTTAGGAGTGAGGACATAGGAAAAGAAGAAGGATAAAAGAGGGACATTTCAGAATTAAAGGTCCTTTATTAAAGGTATTAATTAATTAGAATGAAAAGAGAAGCCCTTTTGATAGAGGCAAAAATCTCTGGTGGGCGAGTTTAGGATAGTGGAGAGATGTTCAGCACATGTAAAGTGGAAACCCTTAACACTATCTTCTCAAGACAGAGTGTTTGAGGGCAGATGAATTCTAAATCTGTTTCAAGTATCACAGGAAACTGGTTCCATTCCAATTCAATGCAATAAACATTTATTAAGAGACTGCTTGTAGCTGATAGTCTTAAAGTGACATTTGAGGGACACCAATCTCAGCTTCATCATACCCCAGGTCCTCAGAGGACATTGGTGGGGCATCTTCTCTCATCCTGGAGTGAGGGGATCCCTCAAAGAACTCAGGAGACTCACCTAGAAGAAAGAAAATTGATCTGAATTTGTACAAGTGGGTGAAAAGAATGCCACCTTCAAGACCTGAGTGAAGAGTCTTTTCTCAGTCGTGATACACCATTAACAGGAAAGGGAGCAGGAGTGGCCAGGACTGAGAGAGGCCTATGGAAAGATTTCTTTTTACCCTGAGGGTGAGTTGATGTCAAAGGGAACAGGAGCCTGAAGGAGGTAGATACAGAATGCTAGGGCCCACTCATTTTGTTGCTTAGCAACATCACGGTGGGTACAATTGTCCCAGGTATATTTCTGAAAAATGTCAATACAGAGAATTGTTGATGTACTGACAAAACATTTTGTTATCTATATATCTATATCTATATATGTATACACACATATGTATATATGTACCTGTATATGTATGTTAATATGCATAGAGAAACATATCTATATACTTGAATGTATGTAAACACATGTATGTATGTATATATATATGTACCTGTGTATGTATGTGTATATATGCATATATACAGGGAAACTTATATCTACACACTTGAATGTATGTAAACATATATATGTACATATATATATAAATGTACACATTCATGTGTGCATGCATTTTAATAGACAAGCAAATCTCTACATAGACATTTGTGTATTTACACATATGTGTATGTGTAAGTAGTGTCACCTTCTTATCTTTCAAAATAACTTCACCCACAGCTCAGTTGTCAGGTCAATAAGTCTGTTGGGCACTACTCACCTGTGCTTGATTCCCTGGGCTCCTCCCATTCATTGGTAGGCCCCAGAATTCTTCCCTCATTCATCTGCTGGACCGGGGGAATTTCAGGCCCAAATAATTCTTCAGCATCATCATACCCATTGCCTAGGGTTTCATCAGGCCAGCTTGAGATATCTGATGGAGAGATGATAATTTTATTTTCAACATGATTTTTCTGTGAGGGGATGTCCTTGTGCATGTGAAAACAAAGGTAAATTTTTTAAGAAAGAAGAAAGTGTCAAGATGTGTTCAAAGCTGAATTTAGCTGAAGAAGACTACTTATGGTTAGAATTAGGGATCTGGTCTTGCACTGAGAATCACCAAGGTGGGAAAGGGCACTAATGCTCCCTGTTATAGGACAATGATTTCAGTCCCCTTAGTGTTATTTTCCCTTCATTTCTTTTATCTTCAAAACTCTCCTCTTTTAATTTCCATTACCTCACTGCTTATCACTGACCCCAACTTTAAGGAGGAAATCACATAAACCAGAACTTTCAAACTTATCATATTTCAATTCATGTTGTTCTGATGATAGTGACCCTGAGCCAGAACACCCCAGAGAGAGATACCTGATTCACTGCATGATCCTCTAGATTCTGATGCTTCTGATCATTCTTTTGATCCTGAAATCAAGCCCTAGATCTCTAGGTGTAGGTCTAGTCACCTTTCAAACCAAACTTGGCTCCCTTCCTCCCTTTTTCTGAATCATTTCCCTTGTCTCTGTCCAAACCTCCATCTTTCAAGCATAAGTTTTGAGTCAGAGATTATCTAACCACCATTCAGAATATTCTCAAAAGTTTGACATAGGGAGGTATGGTATGTCTAGGAAGAGGAGTAGATAAGGACAGTAGAGTTGTATTTTAACTGATGCCTTCCAGTGCAGAAAACAGCTTGGGAACCATAAGCTCTTGCCTCTAAGGCCTGCCCTTTCTTGTCACTTCGGGAAAATGCAGATTGGCTTTTCCTTCCATTTTACCCTGTGCCATATGGAAGCTTGTCTCTCACATCACCCAGAACAGATCCCAAAGAGAAGAATATGACAGAATCAAATAGGAAAAGGAAACTTATTGCCCCTTCAATTCCCCATGTTGGGTGTATAAACAGACTAGAATAATGTAACAACATGTTCTGACACCAGGAAGACTGACTTTAAACAGGGAGTACTCCTTGTCTTTGGTGAAAAAAAGATTAAAAAGTCACTTTCTGAGATGATTAACCAAAGTGTTCTGGATAAGAAAAAGGGAACTCCCAAACATGACAGAATCTCTTTTTACTGTAAGTCTCCATATTTGAGTGGTGAAGAACTTGATTGGTCAGATATTAATAATTTAAAGCAAGTTGTGTTCTGAAACTAGAAACATGTCATAGGTGATATTGTCCTAACAGAAGGGTGCTGTTCTGCATGCAGAGTAGGGGGAACAATATAGAAATCTGAAAGTTTGTTAGTGAGTGAGGGTCTCATGGCTGCCCAGGAGAGAGGTGGCTCTGCTTATAAGGATCAGTACAATTCATGGGGATGGAAAAGTCCTAAAAGCATGGAAGGGGGGGTTCATCCACATCTTCATGTCAGTATCTTTTAACGACCTTCAAGCATTTTTGCTCCAATTCTATTCTTAACAAGAAAGCTCCAAAGTAAGAGGGAATGGTATAATGGTGCTAATCAATTCTTTTTAGATGGCTATCCTCTTAGAGAAATGAAATCATTGCATCTTTGGACTTGGAATTATGAAGGTCTTATTTTGAAAGTTCAGGAGGCACTATAATCAGGGGCTCCCAGACTGAAAAAACAGCATCAGAACCAAAAAAAACACAGAGCTCTGGGCACTTTCCTTCTAGAGATGAAGCTCAGAGCCCAGAACTGGGTTGCTGGACCTGCTTACCCATGTACAGAAGGCGAAATAGAAACTAAAATGTTATAGGAATTTCAGGAATTTCTATAGATCTAAGGCCTTAGATTGTGATACTGTTCAGAGCATATGGTTCATGTCCAGAGTATCGAAGGAAGGAGGATGGGCAGAAGATACACGTACCTGGGCTTTTCAGAAGGTCCTTCTTGTTCCCTGTCAGATAGTAATCAATGTCTTGGTACACAGGTTCATAAAGAGAATCTCCATACCTGGACAAAGCTGGAACAAATGGCTATGGATCAGAAACTCAGAGCCTGAGGCCATCACCTGACATATATATGTTTTAGAGACCCTCCTCAATCTACTTTATATTCACACTCAGGCCACTCCCTAGTTCTAACATGGATGCCTGCTCCGCCCAACCCTACACTGTATGACCTTGGCATGAATCCCATCCCTAATACAGGCTCTATGATCACAGTTTAGCCTCTCTTGGGCCAATAACAGTTGAAACTATTTGGGTCTTAAAGATCAAAACATATAGGTAATGTTCAGTCCTGAAGTACTTTATTTGGCCTTGTCCAAAATCCCTATCCCTATCATTGCCTCCCTTCACTTACCCCCATCCACATTATTGCCCACATTATTCAGTGTCCCTCAGGTTGCCCACCTTGTTTCTGGATTCTCCCTCTGTGCACCTGAATGCCTAGGAGGATGAGGATCAGGAAGAGAAGGGCCCCTAAAATGAGGCAGACGATCCCAAGCAGAGAGAATGTGCCAGAGTTCAAAGGGGTGGAAACTGTCTTAGTGATTGGTCCTTTGGAGAAGAAGAATCATAAGACTCTGAATCCTGAAAGTTGTCAAAAGCCCCAGGATATTTCACTGAGTTGAGTATGGAGAGATTAGGAAAAACTGAGGCTCACCCTCAACCTGAAGATCCCCCAAATGGAGAATCCTCCCCTCCCCTAACTGCCCTGTAGAGGGTCCTGGGATAGAGCTGGATGCCCAAGAAAGGACTTTGAAGGAACTATCCATCATTATGGGTACTGGGCTCCAGATCTCCAAACCAGAAATTGGGAGGAGGTGATATATTCTTGAAAAACATGCTGTGGAGCTTCCCAAACCCCTGTCAACCCCCAGCCCACAAGCTTCTCTGCAAATTCTCAGGATTTTGGTACAGTAGATCTTCTCAGAGATGAAAGAATCCCACAAAATCATCCTTGTGTCTGGGAAGGTTTCTGCTGTTAAATGAACCCACAGGTGTAGGAGAGCAGTAAGGTAGTGGCAGAGCAGTGTACCTTTTGTGGTAGATGACAATGTTGTCCTCTCAGCTGGAAGAAAATAGGATAAAAACCATCTGAAGAATGGGGAGTGATCAGGTTGGGCAGGACCTCTGCATCCTGCTCTAAACTCCCTATGATGTGAACATCCCCCCATAATGCTCCATCCAAACAGCTTAGAAAGGCTCCTAGATCTCCTCCATCCCCTTCATCCAGCTCAAGCTCAAGTGACTTAGAAACCATATGGACTGGAGTCAGAGGACATATATTGGAGTCAGATCCCAACTTCAGATGCCAAAAATGGAAAATTTGTAGAAAGGATACATTCTCTAAGCAACATCTGTAGGTCTCCCCACCCCCACTCCAACCTCTAATTCACAAGTTTCTCAGTAGATTCTCTGACTTAACAGAGTTAATTCTCCAAGACATGAAAGATTAGCATAGGGAATGCATGTCTCATATAACCTTCCTCCTATCCCATACACATCTCAAACTCAATGTTTCCAAAATAACACTCATTACCTCCTGTGATTTCTCCTCCTCCCACACCTCACCACACCCTTCTAAACTTCCCTATTACTATAGAAGACACTACCATGCTCCCAATCACTCAGACACAAAATCTTGGAGCTCTCCTCAAATCCTCCCTCTAATTTTCACCACAGATTCAGCTAGTTGAAAAATCTTGTCATTTTCATCTCCCCCATTCCCTTCTCTTCACTAATAGTCTCCACTCTAGTTCAGGTCCTGTCCCCCTAACCCCCATCTTCTGAACTATTACAAAACCTTATGATGTTTGTTTCCCATGTCAATCTATCCTTTAATCAACAGGTAAAGTGATCACTGTAGAGAAGGAGTTGGGATCCTGTAGCCTCAAGTCAACACATGACCCTCTGTTCCTCAACTGCAGCCCTTCAACTGAATACAAACATCAGAGAACAAATCACCTTAATGAAAGAATTTGTTCTCTAGAACAAGGACTCAGTCAAAAGACCACATCCAAGGACCGAGAAGGCCACATGTGGCTTAAGGCCACAGGTTCCCCACTCCTATTCTGGAATGTTCTTTTGACCACATGATATTTATCGTTGTTAAATAATTTTTCAGCCATGCCTGAGTCTCTGTGACCCCATTGGGGTTTTCTTGGCAGAGATGTTGGAATGATTTTCCATTTCCTTCTCTAGTTTATTTTATAGTTGAAGAAATGTGGCAAACAGGATTAAGTGACTTGCACAGGGTCACACAGATAGTAAGTATCTGAGGCCAGATAAGAACTTCAGGAAGATGAGTCTTCATGATTCCAGGTCTGTGCCACATGGCTGCCCATACCATGCCCATATTCAATAAAATCCTGTAGTCACTTCTTACCACCAGAATAAAATAGAGCTCATCTGTTCTTTATAGTTCTTCACCATTTGGTCTCTGTATCTTTCCACAATTCTTATACACCCCTCCTCTCCATACAATCTACTATTCAGCTCTACAGGCCCACTCCTGATTCTTCATATGTGAAACATCATCTTTGCACCTGAATACTGGCTTTCTGGGTCTCCTTAAATGAAATGCTCTTCTTACCTCCACCTCTTGACACACTGAGCTTCCTCCAATTCTTAGCTCAAATACTTCCTTCTAAAGAAAGCTTTCTTGAGACATGCCAGATGCTGATGTTTTCCATTCAAAGTAACCTTCATTCTACTCTGCATGCATCTTTTATGTATCTCGTTATTTATGTGTTGTTTCAGCCATTATGTTGTAAAGCTGCTTGAAAACAAAGAATGCTTTTGCCCTCCTTTCTATTGCTAGGGTTTAGAACAGGGCCTGGCATGTAGTAAGCACTCATTAATAAACACTTGTGAGTTGATTGGTTTTGAGCTACACTGATATAGACTAGAGTCAAGGGGAGGATGGTTGAACATTGCACTTTTTTTTTTATAGCAAAGAGGTACTAGTTGGTGCAATGAATAAAGCACTGGACCTAGAAGATAATGAAGATCTGAGTTCAAACATACTCTCAGATGCTAACTGTGTGACTGTGGGCAAGTCACTTCACCCTCATTTGCTTCAGTTCCTCATTTGTAAAATGAGAATATACTTGAAAAGGAAATGGCAAACTACTCCAATGTCTTTCCCCCAAAAAATTCCCATGAACACAGTTTATGGAATTCACGAAGAGTTGAATATGGCTAAATGACCTGATAGCAACACTATTTGACTCTTTTCACTGGAAGAAAAGAAACAGCTATTACAGTTTTGGGTAAGATCAAGCCGGGCATACTGGCTCTAAACTCTGTCTTAGTCTTCTGTCATTTAAATATCTACTCAAGATACACTATTCAAACAGTTCAGGAAAGTTCTTAAATTCAATACATACTTCCCACTGAGCACAAACTTGGGGAGAGAGATGGAGAACAGAAGAGGGATTGCAAGTCATGGGAACTATGTTCAAAAGTTAACCAACAAGTTATACTTTCTAGTCTGTGTGACCTTATAGCAATCACATAACCCCACTGGACTTCTATTTCCTCTTCTGAAAAGTAAAGAGATTAGAAGGTTGACCATTAATCTTGCTTTCAGTTCTAAATTCTATGACCCCATGATCAAATTATAGGCTCCCATGGTACCAAAGGAAAGACCCATGGAAGCTCCATTTAAATGCACAATGTAGTCCTATGTCCTCCAGCTCAGTATCTGTGTCAGAGCTCCCAGCCCCATCTTATCTCCTTCACACTCACCTGAGCACAAAACTCCAGCATCCTCCTCATGCTTACAGTCATTCTGCCCCCAGGGCCTTGCAGGGCAATCCCACAGAGAGGACTCCTTCCCTTTGCATTGCACATCATCCAACCAGATAGTCCCATTTCCTGGACTGAATGCAGGCCATTCCAGGTCAGCAAGAGCAGAGCCACAGCTTAGCTGCTGACAAACCACATTAGCATCTGCTAGGTCCCATGAATCATCACATACTGTCCCCCAGGAGCCATTGTGCCAGATCTCCACTCGTCCAGAGCATGAGGTCTTTCCTCCAATGAGTCGGAGTTTGTCTTTGTCTGGAAAGAAAGCAGAATCACCTGTTACACTCCCAGCTTGGTAGTGAAGAACATCTGAGAGCCCCAGACATATACAGAGATGAACTCAGATACCTGTGCAGGGACCAGAGGTTGGGCAGTCAATGACCTTTCTTCCTGTATAGAGACAACATTAGGAAAGAGTTGCATTAATGATAAACCTAAAATGTCATTTGGGCAATAGATTTTGCTGTTTCAGGGCAGGATTGCCAAAGATCTCTTAATTTACTCCTTAAGTACAGCATTGTACCATCTTCATCTTTTCCACATTTAATGATTTGTTGTATACTATGAGCTATCAACTGAGTAAAAATACAAATTTAAATATAAAATAAAAAGTGACTGATTTAGGGAGTTCAGAGTGTAATTAGAGAGAAGGGACATAAACATAAAGTGGGGACTCTATAAGGACATGGATCGAAATAACCCATGGAGAGAATGAAGAATCATGATGCAAAATTGGGCTGCCTGCTAGATAAGATGTTGCAAGACAAAAGATGCAGAGAGAGTAAACAATCATACTAATGAACAAGGATGTCCTTCTTTTTGTAATAGGAGAAAAAGAAGAAAAATGGGTCATGTTGCCAAGAAATTTTGAAAACTATGAGATGGGAAGGAAATGAATTTCGGTCAGATCTGACTAAACTTCTTAGAGAAGTAGGTGTCTCAGTTCTCTGCTCTAAATGTACAATTGAGGGTTTGAGGAGAGTAAAAGTCAAACTATACAAGTCAATAACCATTTTTTTTAATGAACCACTGTGTACCAGGCCCTGCACTAAGTCCTAGTGCTATAAAGAAAGGCAAAAAAAACAGCCCCTGCCTTCAAGGAGCTCAGTGTCTAATTGGGGGAGACATCGTGAAAACAGCTTTGTGCAAACATGATATGTACAGGAGAAATTGAAGAAAATCAATAGAGGGACAGCACTGCATTAAATGGGGTAATAAGAGACATCTCTGTGGCAGGTAGGACTTTAACTGAGACCTGAATGATGCATCTAGGGGGTACAGTGGATATAGTACTGGGTCTGGAATTAGGAAAAGTTATCTTGCTGAGTCAAATCTCACCAGAAACACTTAACAGCTGTGTGACCCTCAACAAGTCACTGAACCCTGTTTGCCTCAGTTTCCCCTTCTGCAAAATGAGCTGGAGAAAGAAATGGCCAAAATTCTTTGTCAAAAAACCCCAAAATGGGGTCATAGAGACTTGGCATGACTGTAATGACTGAAAAATAACAACAAATGAAGCCAGGGAAGGCCAGAGATCTAGATGAAGCAGGAGAGAATTATAGATACAAGGAGTATCAGTGAAAATGCAGAATCAGGAGATGGAGTGTCTTGTACAAAGAACAGTGGAGGTTAATATCACTGAAATGAAGAGTATAGTGAGGGAAGATAAGTGTCATTAAGACTAGAAAGATGGGAGGGGGCCAGGATATGAAAGGTTTTGAATGAGATGATTTGATATTGGATCCCAGAAGGAACAGGGAGCCACAAAGTTATTGTTTGGGAATGTGGGGATGACCCAGTCAGACTTTAGGAATTTGATGGAAGGATGGACTGGAATAAACAGAGACAGAGTGACCCACAAGAAGGCTCTTTCAAACACCTAGAATGGGCCTGGATCAGTGTGGCAAT
The DNA here is from genome assembly GCF_028372415.1 of Notamacropus eugenii. NCBI lineage: Eukaryota > Metazoa > Chordata > Mammalia > Diprotodontia > Macropodidae > Notamacropus > Notamacropus eugenii. Next base: position 87,233,875 of record NC_092873.1, on the reverse strand, counting down.
AGTGGCAGAAAGAAGAAGGGGTGTTGATGACAGACGGTACAAAAGAAGCATCAACAGCACTTGCAACTGATTGCAAATGGTGGAGCAAAAGAGAGAGAAGAGTTGAGTATGCCACTGAGGACTAGGTGACTAGGAAGACGGTGGTGTCTGCCACAGAAATAGAAAAATTAAAAAGATGGGAAGGTTTAGAAAGAAATAATAAGTTCAATTTTGGACATATTCAATTTAAGATGTCCACAGGACATCTAGTTCAAGATGTCCAATAGGAAATTGGAGATGTGAGATTGGATGTCTGCACAGAGGGTAGGCTTGAATAGAAAGATCTGAGAATCATCTGCATAGAAATGATAATGTAACCCAGTGAAGCTGATGAGATTATCAAATGAGATAGTATAGACAGTGAAAAGAAGAGAGTCCAGGACATACCTTGGGGAAATATCAATGATTAGTGGGGGTGGCCTGAGATTGAGGGAGAGATATCAGATTTAGTGGGTGGAGAACCAGGAAATAGCAGTGTCATGAAATCCTAGAGAGAAGAGATTATTAAGGAGAAGATGGTTACAGAAAGATTGTAAAGTATGAGCATTGAGAGAAGTTAAATAGATTTGATGATTGATGGTTGACTATTTTGGAAAAAGTTGTTTGGGTTAAATTATGAAGCTTGAAGTCAGATTGCAGGGTCAAGATGATAGTTAGATAAAAGGAATTAGAAGCTCAGGTAGTAGGCAGACTTCACAAGGATTTTAGACAGCATGGGGTGGGGGAAGATAGGATGACAGGTAGCAGGAAGGGGTGAATTAAGTGAAAGGAATTTTTTTAAAGATTGGGGAGACAAGTATGTTTGTATGTGATAGGGGAGTCATGAGTAGAAAGGAATTGCCTTAGTAAAAAGAAGGGTTATCTCTTTATGTGAGACAGGGGTGAAGGAAGAGGGTGACAGAAAGCATCTGGGTAATATGATGTGTGGAGGGAAGAATAGGGAGGTGGATGACTCCATTTTCTTCAGTGAAATATAAGACAAAGATAAGGGAAGGGGAGTAGTGCTTTGAAGAAGGATGGAAAAGTTTGGAAAAGCCACTCTGGAGAGTGGGCTAGTTAGCTAATTAGAGAGGAAAAGAAGGATTTGTTGGCTACAGTAAGGGCCTACTTAAAATTATATAACATATTGTGGTGAACTCAATCAACATGTTGAATAATTTTTACCAGCCTCATTCAAGTTTCCATGAGTAGGATAAAAGGCAGTGGACTAGGACTGAGACTTGGAAGAGCAAGTTTGGAGGTAATATGAGGGGACAAGAGACTCAATAGAAGAGGGTAGACAGAGATATGAACCAGATCACCAAGAAATCAAGGAGGAGAATTTAGCGAGTATAGGAATGATGGTGTTGGAAATAGCTGAGGAGTGGAGGCCATGGGGAAGATGAATAATAGAGTTAGGGGACTGAAAGGCAGAGAGAGAGGTATAATAACAATCAATTATGATCAGAATAAGGCATGTCAGATTTCACATATATGTAAGTAGAACACTTGCAGGTGATAGCAAGATCAAGAGTATGAACCATCTTTTTGTGTCTCCAAATTGATTGGAGGTCTTTAGAAATGAATAAGGGAAGAACTGGGAGGTTAGGGTATTTGAGGGAAGATTTAAACCCTTGCTATAGTGAGCACAGGAATTGTGGAGGACAGATAGACTGACTCAGAACTTGCTCACTTCAAGGTTTCAGTCAGTTAAATTAAAACATGTGAGATCTTTGTCACATAACTCCTACCAACCTGAGTCTCTCCCACTGCTTGCTTGGAAGGATTAAAAAAATGGATCTAGAACTTGTCTGCATATTGAATCTATTTGGACTAAAATAATAATCTAATTAAAAAAGAGTCAAACAGAAGAGACAGATGTAATTACCTTCACATGTGATAAGGGCTTCCTCTCCCTGCTGGCAAGAATTCTGGTCCCATGATTGAGAAGGACAATGCCAGAGTGAGGATTCTTGGCCTCGGCAGTTGATTCTGTCTATCCACCGGGTCTGTAAACTTTTTGGGGGGCTAGACAGTGTTTCAATATGTCCTTTGGAACCACAACTCAGGTGTCTGCAAATCACTGATACAGTACTGTATTCCATGGAGTTGGAGCAAACACTACCCCATGTTCCATTGTAGAAAACCTCAAGCAACCCAGAGCACTTATGATCCTCACTCACCAACCTGAGATCCAGGGATTCTGTAAATGGAAAGGAAGGTATGGCACAATGAGAGGGGACATCTGTTCCCATATTCTCTGGGTCTCTTCTCTTTGAATATTGTATTAGTTTCTCTGACTCTACTGGGGAGTCTCCATTGGATAGACACAGACCCAAGATCTTCTTTTTCCACATTTGCTCTATATTTCTGAGCATTTCTGTCTTGTTTCTGCCATTAATAAAGATAGAAATGCCTTTACTGTGCTTTTGCTGCTCAGTTTCACAGTTTCAAAATCAGTGTGTATCTGTGAACCTTCAAAGTAAAGCAAGTCAGCAGAAGCAAATTGTATACCTTTTCTATAAATAGCACTCTATTAGGAAATGAAGGAATAAGGAATACACACACACACACACATACATACACACACATGTACATACCTATATATGTATGTATGTATGTATTGAGTCTGTGTGTATATATATGTGTGTGTATGTATGTATTTATGTATGTATGTATGTATTTATGTATGCACATGCATATGCACATATCTTCATAAATAAGGAGACCCATCTAAACAATTGCAGAAGATGAATAAAATCACTCTTTAGATAAGAACCCTTGCCCTGAAACTGAACTTTAGGGAGGGCTCTGGTTGGGGCAGGAAGTGCTCTTCCCTTCCTGAATTACCAATTTCTCCATTGGGTCTCTAATTCCATAAGTCCCTCAGTGTTAGTGGGATGTGTGTGGCCCTGACCTGAGCAGAGGACTCCCGCATCCTCTTTATGTCGGCAGTCATGCCGACCCCAGTGGAGGGATGGGCACTCCCCTAGATGGGATTCATTTCCAGAGCAGCTAAGCTCATCCAGCCAGATAGGCCCAGATCCTTGTCCAAAGTGAGCAGAGACCATGGCTTCGAGGGCCACTCCACAGCCCAGCTGCCTGCACACCACGTGGGCATCACTCAGGTCCCAAGAATCATCACAGATGGTTCCCCAGGTCCCATTGTAATAGACTTCAACTCTTCCAGAGCAGGGACTTCTTCCATTCAACAGACGAAGTTGTCCACGTTCTACAGGGAGAAATTCAAAATAATTGTCCATTTTCCCAAAGAAAGAAAGCAGTTTTCTCAGATTGTTCAATTTTCTTTCTTACCTGAAAATAGGGCAGGTGCCTTTTCCTGGTCAGATTGTGAATTATTGAATGTGAGGGACTGTGTCTGGTTTCCTGAAAAAAGCACAGTTCAAATAAGGTAAATATGTACCTTGAAAAAAGGCATTAGAGAAGGAGAGGGTCAGCAAATTGGAGAGAAGACAGATTGTCAGGGAGGGACAAAGGGATTTCCCAGTCTAAGAAGACATTCTTCTCATTGAAAGTTCTATTATTACCTTCTGACAGCTCTTACTTACCTACATATACAAAGAGCCCTAAGAAGTCTGTGACCTTCCATAAGGAAGAGCTTCTGAGAGAAAGGTTGCAGCACTTGTAGCTGATCATCCTTCCTTAGGCTTTGCTCCCCCTTTCCTAGGTCTACTATCTATGAACTGTATAGGGCAACTTCCCCCTACTACATTTCTGCCACCAGCCTATGTCTAAACTCTAGAGCAGGATTTTTTTTTACTTAGAGTACATGAGTTTCTTTTAAAAAATATTGATAAACATTGCTTAAGGGATGGGGGAGAGAACTGAGCAGTAAAGGGAGAAAAATTGGAACTAAAAAATTTTAAAATAAATGTTAAAAATTGACCACATATAATTAGGAACAATACAATAATATTTTTAAAAATAAATAAAATACATTGATAGCTATATTTCAAAATAATTTATCTATTATTTATATAAGGAGAGCTCCATCTGTAGCAAGGGTTTATGTTTATCAAGGCCTGTGTGTATTGAGGCCTTATGTGGACAAAGGGTTGTTCCTCTCACATGTGGCATGGGGGTGTCCTTGTGTGGCTCAAAAGAAGGAAGAATAGACATCTCTAGTCCTCTCTTGTTGTATATCAGTCATTTCAGTCATGTCCAACTCTTCATTATCCCATTTGGGGTTTTTCTTGGCAAAGATACTGGGCTGGTTTGCCATTTCCTTTTCCAGATCTGTTTAGAGATGATGTTTACCGATGCTTCAGCAAATAGGTTAACTAACTTGCCTAGGGACACACACCAACTAATTGTCTGGTCACATTTGAATTCAGGACTTCCTGATTTCTGACTCTAAACTCTATATACTCTATGTGCCCCTCTTCCTAGCTTTTCTCTCTCCCCTTCCTCTAAAGGAGACTTTAGTTGCAACCAGGAGGGGAAGCAGGAGATTGGGACAAGAAGATGCTCTACTCTCCTCAGAAAAAAAAGGTTTCCAAGTTAGAATTATTTTTATCTGATCTCTTAAATATTGTTAGTCTAGAGGGGTCATGGTCAGCTTCAATCTAACTTCTGATCATTCTGAAATCAATTGGAGGGAAAGATTAGTTTAAAAAAACATTGTTCTATTAAGGGGTCCAAAGGTTACCCTAAAGCAGGTCATGGCCCAAAGAAAGTCAAGAATCTCTGTTCTAGAGGGACAAGTGTCTCTACTGGACTAACTAGGTAAGAATTACTTCTTTCTCTATCTCAACAGAGAAAAGATGAAGGTTGTCAAATAGTAGCACCAATTAAGAGCTAGTGGGTTGATTTTCCTAAAGAACTAAGGAAAAATAAAACATAAAAGCAAAAACTCTCCACTTTTGCACTGCACTAGAAATTGCTTTTCAAGATGATGCTGGTGTAGCACAACTGAAAGGGGTGTCCTCTAGCTCTAATCTGTCTCTAAATTTCTCACCTGCTCTCTGGAACTTTCCTACTAAGGATTCTGGAATAGCAACTGGTAGTGGGAACTGAGTGAACTACACTGACTCCATCTTGTGATTTAATTCTAGAGCTATTTCAGTTCTCTTTCTATTAACTTATTGATACAGTCCAATTTCTATGTTGTGAAAAAACTTTGTGTAATGGTTGGAAATGAGAGAAAAAAAATTCATCTTTTGAAGCTACTCCTGCATGGCTGGGAACTAGACCACCTCTACCTAATGCTTAACTAAGGACCTAGGTGATGCTGACTAGAAACCCAGTTAGATACAAAGATTAATGCAAGGAATTTTCTCACAAGCAACCCATACGTTTTATCTGAAAACTGGCCCAGTGCTATTCAATCACTTCTTGTTTCCATGTATTTTTGATTGAATAAAGATACTAGCATGGTGTTGGGGGGAGTGGTACATCTCTTTTTCTGATTTCAGGGAGCCACACATATATTTTCTCCCCTTCCCAACTTGGAAGCCCCAAATCTTTCCTCTAATTAGAAATCAGATAACCAAATTTTATGTCCTTGTTAACTGTTTTCTCTTAATTAATTGGTCTTATTTGACTTTAATTGTTTTTAATGCATAAAAACCTGTCTCCCCTGTATTCTTAGTGCCAAAGCTGAGAAAGGTCATTGGTCTTGATTTGTTAAGAAATTAGTGTGTATTTCTTAATAGATTGAAAAGCTTTGGAGTGTGAACCTTTGTTTCCAAAGTCATTTCATCATTCATACACCTCACTATATCTTCCCTCAAGTTTTCTCCTCAGTCTCAGGCTAACCTGCACTGAACTAGCAGATACCTTCTTTTACTTTTAGCATTCTTCTCCTCTAAACCCTGACTAGATATTTTACTGTGGACCCTGACCTATTTGTGTGTCTGATGACAAGGTTTTACCCTAGTTCTCTTCTACTAACTCTAACAAATATACAGAGAAGATAAAATTGTGTAATCTTTGGCTCAATAGTCCTCTAGCATAAGAATCTCTTAATTGGTTCAAATTGATTTCATGAGATGAAGTTAGAGCTGGAGAGAAGAGAGACCATGGTCTTCTGCCTCAGAGTCATATAGACTTTGCCTGGCCTCGGCCTTGGCACACACCAGCCAGTTCCTGCTCAGCATCAGATAAGCTGCCAAACTGTATAGCTTCTAGCTGACAGAAGCAAAGACCACAACACACAAAGCCATGAACCAGGCTCTTATCTCCCAGCACAAAAAATGTAAGACAGAGCCCCCTGTTCTCTAGAAGCAGAGATTCACTATAAAAGTCAGGAATAAGGCAATCATCATGAGCAAGAAGAAAATTTGAAAACAATAGATCATAGAATCTTAATATGGAGCCAATGAAGATCAAAATATGAATTCAGAAGAAGACAGCATTGACACTATACCCATATCTGAAGCCTCAAAAGGGAATATAAACTGGTCTCAAGCCCAAAAAAGTATTCTTAGAAGAGTTCAAGAAGGATTTTAAAAACAAAATTAGAGAGGTAGAAGATAAATTGAAGAATAATTTTAAAAATATAATTGACAAAATGAAAAAACATTACTGAAGAGAACAGCTCCTTAAAAAGTAAAATTGGTCAAATGAAAAAGGAGGTACAAAACCTATCTGGAAAAAAAATAACTCTTTAAAAGGAAAAATAGAGAAATGGAAAAGGAGGTACAAAAGCTAACTGAAGAAAACAATCTATTAAATTAAGCAAGTAATCAGTCAAAGAAAATCTAAAGAATCAAAAAAAAAATAGAAGAAAATGTAAAATATCTCATTGGGAAAACCATTGACCCAGAAAATATATCCAGCAGAGAAAATCTAAGAATTGCTAGTCTATCAGAAAACCATGATAAAAAAGAGCCTGGATAGTACCTTTAAAGAAATCATCAAGGAAAACTGCCCTGAGTTCCTAGAACCAGAAGGCAAAATAGTCATCAAAATAACTGATCACCTCCAGAAAGAGATCTCAAATTGAAAATATCAGGAAATATTGATGGCAAATTCAAGAATTATCAGATATAGGAGAAAATACTGCAAGCAGCCAGAAAGAAATATTTAAAAAATCATGAAACTACAGTCAGGATCTTGCAGCTTCTAAGTTAAAAGAGGAGAGGGATTGAAATGTGATATTCTGTATGGCAAAGGAACTTGGACTACAATCAAGGATAAATTGCCCAAAAAAATTGAGCATAATCTTTCAAGCAAGGGTATTGTCATTCAATGAAATAATGGATTTCCAGAACTTCCTGATGAAAAAGCCAAAGCTCAATGGAAAATTTGATTTTCAAATACAAGACACATGAGAGGCATAAAATGGTTAACAAGGACACAAAGGAAAAAAAAAACATGTACACTGCACCTACACAAAAAATGACCCTCTATTGGGGCATAAAAACCTCATAATCCAGTGCAGAAAGGAACAGATAGTCAAGGCATCCTTTTCAGATCATGATAAAATAAAAATAATATGGAAGAAAGGACCATGGAAAGATAAGCCAAAAATTAATTGGAAACTTAATAATTTAATTCTAAAGAATGAGTGGGTCAACCAACAAATCACAGAAACAATCAAAAAAGTTATTTTAAGGGAATGACAATAATGAAACAACATCCCAAAACTTATGGGATGCAGCAAAAGCATTTCTTAGCAAAACTTTTCAATTATTGAATGCTTACATGAATAAAATAGAAAAAGAGCAGATCAGTGAACTGGGCATGCAACTGAAAAAGCAAGAAAAAGAACGAATTGTAAATCCCCAATTAAATATTAAATTAGAAATACTGAAAATTGAAGGAGATATTAATAAAATTGAAATTAAGAAAATTATTGAACTAATAAATAACACTAAGAGCTGGTTTTATGGGGGGAAAAGCAATAAAATTGATGTCTTTGGTCCATTTGATTTAAACAAAAGAAAACCAAATTGCCAGTATGAAAAATGAAATAGGTGAATTCACCTCCAGTGAAGAGGAAATTAAACCATAACTAGGCATTATTCTGCCCAATTGTATGCCCATATATTTGACCATCTCAGTGAAATGGATGAATATTTACAAAAAATATAAATTGCCCAGATTAACAGAAAAGGAAGTAAAATATTTAATCCCATCTCAGAATAAAAGAAATTGAACAAGCCATCAATGAACTTCTTAGCAAAAAATCTCCATGGTCAGAAAGATTTATAAGGCAATTCTATAAAGCATTTAAAGAATTGCTAATTTCAATACTATATAAAGTGTTTTGGAAAATTGATGAAAAAGGAGTTCTACCAAGTTCTTTTTTATGATACAAATATGGTGCTGATATCCAAAGCAGGATAAGCCAAAACAGAGAAAGGAAATAAAAGAGCAATTTTCCTAGCGAATATAGATGCAAAAAATTTAAATAAGATATTAGCAGAAAGATTACAGTAATTTATCATGAGAATAATACATTTTGATCAGGTAGAATTTTTAGCAATAATGCAGGTCTAGTTCAGCATTAGGAAAGATATCAGCATAATTGGTCACATCAACTACAAAACTAACAGAAAACATATGATTATCTTACTAAATGCAGAAAAAGCTTTTGACAAAATATAACACCCACTATTAATGAGAATACTGGAGAGAAAAGGAACAAATGGAGCCTTCTTAAATGATAATTAGTATCGGTCTAAAACCATCAACATGTATTATATGTAATGGCAATCAGCTTGATGCATTTCCAATAAGGTCGGGGGTTAAACAAGGATGTCTATTATCACCACTGTAAATCAATATAATAGTAGAAATGTTAGCTTTATCAGTAAGAGAAGAAAAATAAATTAAAGAAATTAGAATAGTCAAAGAAGAAACTAAGTAAATCATGCTTTGCAGATAATATGATGATATACTTAGAAAGTCCTAGAGATTCAAGTGCAAAACTATTTGGAATAATAAAGTTGCAGAATATAAAATAAACCCACATAGATCATTTGCTTTTCTATATACTAATAACAAAATCCAAGAGTAAGAGACAGAAAGAAAAGTTCTATTTAAAGTTACTGTAGCTACCATAAAATGTTTGAGAGCCTACCTACCAAAACAAACCCATGGACTATATGAATACAATTACAAAACACCTTTTGCACAAATAAAGTCAGATTTAAATAACTGGGAAAACTTCAGTTGCTTGTGGGTAGGTCGAGCTAATATAATAAATCGACAATTCTACCTAAATTAATTTACTTCTTAAGTGCCATACCAATCAAACTATTCAAAAATCATTTTCTCAAACTAGAAAAAATAATATCAAAATTCATCTGAAGAATAAAAGGTCTAGAATATCAAGGGCATTAATGAAAAGAAATGCTAGGGAAAGTAGCCCAACCCTATCTAATCTTAAATTGTGTTATAAAATAGCAGTCATCAAAACCACTTGGTGAAGTTGTGAAACAGAGGGGAAAATCAGTGGAATAGGTTAAGTACACAAGAAACAGTGGTCAATGACTATAGCAGCCTGCTGTTTGATAAACTCAAAGACCTCATCTTCTGTGATAAAAACTCACTTTTTGACAAAAATTGTTGGGAAAACTGGAAAATATTATGGTGGAAGCTGGACGTTGATGAATGCCTGACACCATATACCAGAAGGAAATTCAAATGGGTAAATTTATCTAGGTATAAAGGGGAGCAAGTAATAGTTTCTTCGTCAGGAAAATGGAGGAATTTGTGATAAAACAAGAGACAGAGAACATTATGAAATGCAAAATGGATAATTTAGATTACATTAAATTGAAAAGGTTTTGCACAAACAATGTCAATGCAACCAAGATTAGGAGACCAAAAACTGGGAAAGAGTTTTTGCAACCAGTGTCTGTGATAAAGATCTCATTTCTAAAATATTTAGAGAACTGAGTCAAATTTACAAGAAAACAAGTCATTCCCCAATTGATAAATGGTCAAACGATAAGAAAAGGCAGTTTTCAGAAGAAGAAATTAAAACTCTGTGTAGTCTTATGAAAAAATGCTCTAAATCACTATTGATTAGAGAGATGCAAATAAAAACAACTCTGAGGTACTATACCACACCTGTCAGATTAGCTAACATGACAAAACAGGAAGATGATAGATGTTGGGAAAGATGTGAGAGATGTTCGAACAATAATTCATTGTTGGTGGAGCTGTGAGCTGATCTAACTATTCTCTCAATTAGTTTCGAACTATGCCCAAAGGGCTATAAAAATATACATACCCTTTGACCCAGCAATACCACTTCTGGGACTGCATCCCAACGAGATCATAAAGATGAGAAAAGGACCTACATGTACTAAAATATTTATAGTAGCTTTTTTTTTTGTGGTGACAAAGAACTGGAAATCGAAAGGGTGTCCATCAATTGGGGAATAGCTGAACAAGTTGTGAGATACGAATGTAATGGAATATTATTGTGCTTTAAGAAATGACAGACAGGCAAACTTCAGATAAACCTGTAAAGACTTACATGAACTGATGCTGACTGAAATGAGCAGAACCAGAAGATGATACTCAGTAAAAGCCACCGTGTTTGAGGGTTGGTTTTGATATGCTTAGCCCTTCTCAGCAATACAAGAACCTAAACTATTTCCAAAGGACTTACGATGCAAATGGCAGAGAAAGAACTATGGAGTCAGAATGGTGAATGAAGCACAATATTTTCTTTTTTGTTATGTTTTGTTTCATTTTGGTTTTTCTCATGGTTTCTGTCATCCATTATAATTCTTCTATGCAACATGACTAGTATGAAAATGTGTTTGATAGGAATGTATGTTTAGAGTCCGTATAAGATTGCATGTCATCTTGGGGAGGGAGGAGAGGGAGGGAGAGAAAATTTAAAACTTATGAAAGTGAATGTTGAAAATTAAAAATGAAAAAAATAAATGTGAGAAAAAAGCCATGAATGAACAATTACATATATGAAGTAAGTATGAACAAATGCAATGCAAAATTCCCAACACCATGATTAGGATTCTTCATATTTGCTATCAGAGAAAAGATGTCATGGCTCTCTCCTCTGGATACTGAAAAGCGTCACCTGACTGTTGATCAGTGTAGACATTTCTATCCTTTTCCTTCCTGCATATATCATTGCTTTCACTGGCCCATCATCTGGTGATATGCTTTGAGTCCAAATTAGAGATTTCCCTTCACTAACCTGAGCAGACCACAGATGCAACTTTTCCTTTGGAGCATGGAGAATTCCCCAGAATAGTCACAGAACAATTCCATAAATGAGACTCAGTCCCTGTGCAATAAAATGTATCCCCTGTGATCTGGACACTTCCTCTGCCAAAATGTGCATCTTCTGGAGGCTTCATAGCCACTCCACAATGGAGCTGATGGCAGAGAACGTTGGCATCTGCCAGGTCCCAGTGGGAGTCACAGAGAGTTCTCCAACTCCCTAAAACTTGGATCTCGACTCTTCCTTCACACTGGGAGCTTCCATCCATCAGACGAAAGTCTGTGTACCCTGAGGAGAAGAAGACGAAGCTTTAGAAAAGTCATTGTGACTTCTTAATCTCAGTATCAAGTACAATGTGGGAGCAGGATAAAAGCATTGTGCAACCTTACTTGAACAAATGACACCAACATCCATACTGTGACTACATTTTCCCTGTGGAAGTGGTACCGTGGGACACGATGACAGAAATGGTTCACTTCCACTACATTGGAATTCTTTATCTGAGATGTGTCCATTTCCTCTTCCAAAGTGAGATCCTTTCATGATGGAGACTGCAGTCCCACACTCTAACTCAGTACAGATGACTTTGGCAGTAGAAAGAGTAAAATTCAAGTCACAGACTGTGCTCCATTTTGTTCCATAACTGAGCTCTACCCTCCCAATACAGGGTCCATCCCCTGCAACCAGCTTGACAAATCCTGGAAAGACAAAAAAGAACTCTAGTGATTGGCCCCAAATACCAAGATTTCCCTGATGAAGAAAGAGATATGATTAATTATGTGAGACTCTGTCTGGCATATTCCCAAGGGAGAAGAAGCAGAGGATCTTTCTTTAACAGATCACATGACAATTAATACCTTGGAAGCATGTTGACTATGACTGAACCTGAAATAAAACTGAAGGTACTTAATTCCTGGTACTCATTGGGAGAGCATGTCTGACATGTACAGAAATGCAATTCTTTTACTGTTTCAGGCAAGGGAAGGGAATATAGAAACAGCAAAGGGGATGGATGCCTCTCAACAGAAGAGGACAATTAGACTCATATGATATCTCACCATTAGAAAACTAACTGTCTCCTCCGCCCAAGAACTTGGTTGCTCTAATGAGGATTTCTTTTCTTTTTTTTAAGTTTTGTTTTATTTTTAATTTTTTATTAATTAATTAAATTTTTGTTTTCAACATTAACATTCACTACCACAAGATTTTGGGTTCCACATTCTCTCCCCTATCCTTCCACCCCAAGACAGCATGCACTGTGATTACTTGCATCCCCAATCTGCTCTGCCTTCTATCAGTCTCCACTTCTCTTACCCCTTCCCCTTCCATTTCAGATTTATATACCTCACTGCCTGTATGTCTTATTTCCTAGTTGCATATAAAAACTTTTTTTTAACATTTGTTTTTAAAACTTTATGTTCCACATTCTTTCCCTTCCTTCCTCATCACCCACCCTCATTGAAAAGGCATGTAATTTGATATAGGTTATACATATGTAGTTATGCAGAACACTTCCATAACAGTCATTTTGCAAAAAGACTAACTGTATTTCCCCCCATTCTATGCTGTGCCCCATTTATTCTATTCTTTATTTTGATCCTGTCCCTCCTCAAAAGTATTTACTTCTGATTACCCTCTCCTCCCATTTACCTCCCTTCTATTATCCTCTCTTTCTTACCCCCTTCCCCCTCACTTTCCTTTAAGGTCAGATAGATATTCACACCCAATAGAGTGTGTGTGTTATTCTCTCCTTAAACTAAGTCTAGTCTAAATCTAAGGTTTACTCAATCCCTCTCACCTCCCATCTCTTTCCCTCCACTGTAAAATAATTTTCTTGCCTCTTGAGAAAGGTCTCATGAGTTACAGATATCATCTTTCCATGTAGGAATGTAAACAGCTCAACTTTAATAAGTCCCTTATGATTTCTCTTTGTTTACATTTTTTATGCTTCTCTTAAGTCTTATATTTGAAAGTCACATTTTCTACTTTGCTCTGGTCTTTTCATCACGAATTCTTTAAAGTATTCTATTTCAGTGAAATTCCATTTTTCCCATGAAGAATTATACTGTTTTGTTAGGTAGGTGAATCTTGGTTTTAGTTCTAGCTCCTTTGATCTCCAGAATATCATATTACAATCATCTGATCCCTTAATGAGCAAGCTGCTAAGTTTTGTGTTATCCTGATTCTGTTTCCCCAGTACTTGAATTGTTTATTTCTGGCTACTTACAGTTCTTTCAAGTTTTCATAAAGAGTTATTAGATGTCTAACTTTGTTCCTATAGTTTTGCAATCTATATTTCAAGTACAGTTTCCATATTTTCCAAGGTTATTTTCCTACTACTTCTGGAATATTTGAGAACTATGACTCGGGTGCTTAGAAATAAGTGCATTTAGCACGCACTCCTTTAACACTGTGCTAAGCCATGGAAGCCCACCATGAGAATAAGAAATCAAGGAGGAAGAATAAAAAGTAACTTGTTCATTTGAAATACATATGCCGATACGGTGAAGTTTAATGTACATATGTAGATTTGTGAATTGTGGGGCGAGGGCATTATAATTCCGGCATGTGTGTATGTGTGTGTGTTTGTGTGTGTACAAAGACAGAGACAGGTAGACAAAGACAGACAGAGACAGAGACATAGAGAGACATACAAAAGGGCAGAGACACAGAGAAATAAAGAGACAGAAAGGGAAGGAGATGAAGGGAGGTAGTGGCAAAAGAGAGAGAGAGACAGAGACAGAGACAGACAGAGACAGAGAGAGAGTGAGAGGTGACATTTCTGCTGACTTGGAAAGAAAGCAATCACTTCTGCCAAAGAATCTTTTTCATGATTTGATAGTCCTAGCTGTACAAATACTTTGACATTTGACTGTAACATCTGCCATATTTGCTACAGAGGTTTTTTCTGGATATAATGACCGCCAGAAATGCTGTGAATTTGATGATGAACTGTGGTAAGGACAGAGTAGATGTTGTTGGTTGACAGAAAATCATCTTTAAAACACATCAGACAAACTTCCATTTTTTAATTATCAGAAAACAATTACTTAGATCAGGCACCACAAGAAAAATTTCTCTGGGCTACACCATGAGAATACAGTTGATGTAGTATAGTTGTGTTAGGCCCCTTCACCCAGAGGAATAGTAGCAATATGGAGACTGAAATAATTAGAGAAAATGATTAATATCAGCGAATGAAGCACCAACTCCATGTGATCTCTCCCAACTTTTCCACTTAGCCTTATTGCTGCTATTCACAATTGTTGTACTCCTATTTTCTAGGTTTATTTGCTTTAGAGTGGAGACTCCATCTCCCTTTGTCTATTCTTATGCTTTACCATAAAACTATACAATTGAGGAGGTAGAGTCAATGTGACAGAATAACAGGAATTAGTACAAAGAGTTTTACCAAAAAAATTTCTTCCAAGAAGGTATAAAAAGAAAATCCAAGAAAAAGTGACAGAGAAATTGCTAGATACTAATCTGATCAGGAATTTGTGGGGCATGGAGAGTTCCAGAAAAGGGACCTGTTATCTGCCCCAAATACTCTATTCAAGCAGATTAAAAAGGTTCCCAAATCCCCTCCATACACTCTGCCCAGTACAAGCCTGAAGAGAGCTCTGGAGGACAGTGAGATATTGTAGTTTTGGGAGTCATAGGACCTGTATTCACAAATTTCTCAGAAAATTATACGTTTTAGTCTATGTGGCATTATGGCAGTCAGATAACCTCACTAGACGTCTATTTCCTACTCTGCAAAGATGTTGGGATGATGACCATCAATTTTTCTTTAAGTTTTAAATTCTCTGACCCCAGGATCAGATTACAGCCTCTCCTGGTACCAAAAGATAGACCTGTGGAAGCTCCATTCAGATGCACACTCCAGTCCCGTCTTCTCCAGCTCAATATCTATTCTCAGAGCTTATATCCTTCACACTTACCTGAGCACGTGACACCAGCATCCTCGTTATGGTTACAGTTATGATTCCCCCAGGGACTTGCAGGGCAATCCCACAAAGAGGACTCCATCCCTCTGCATTTCACATCATCCAACCAGATGGTCCCACTTCCTGGGCCAAATGCAGACCCATGCAGGGCAGTCACAGCAGGGCCACAATTCAGCTGCTGACAAACCACATTAGCATCTGCTAGATCCCAGAAGTCATCACATACTGTCCCCCAGGAACCATCATGCCAGATCTCCACTCGTCCAGAACATGGGGTCTCTCCTCCTCTAAGTCGGATTTTGTCTGTGTCTACAGAAGATGCAACATTCCCTGTTACACTCTCAGGTTGGAAGTGAGGAACTTCTAAGATCCCCAGATATAGAAAGATGAAACGAGATACCTGTACAGGACCCGGAGGCTGGGCAGTCAATTTCCTTCTTGTATATATCATGTTTATACAAAGATGTTTTTATGTTGTCTCCCACACTGGAGTTTGAGCTCCTTGAAAGCAAGGACTGCTTTCTTTTCTTTCTTTGTACAAAGTTTAATACAGTGCCTGGCCCATAGTAGTTACTTTAAAAAAGATAACTGACTTCATACAAACAAGCTTTATACATGATACATTCGTCACCTTAGGAAAGGCAGAGCCAAGATGATGAAGAAAAGACAAGAACTCACCCAACCTCTCCCAAATTCTCCTGCAAATGACTTTTAAATATGCCTCAAAACAACTTCTGGAGCCACAAAACCAGCAAAAGCACTGAGTGAAGCAATATTGCAGCTCAAGACAATTTAAAAGATTGGCAGGAACATTATGCCTCAAGGTCAATAGTGGAAAGCAGTCAAGTGCATACCACATCTTCATTTGAGGCCCCAGGCCCTTGCACAGGGCAGCAAATAGCAGGCCACACACAGTATTAGCTAACAGCAGGAATTAGAGCAACTGAATTTGTGGCACTGTTCTCTGGACCTCTCAGCCCACAGATGGTAAGAGGGTCAGAAAACTGGTCAGAAGGAGATTGCATGACACTTTGCTGACAGCGTGTGGAGAACTCTGTTACACTGCCCATACTCAGTTCCAGATCACAGTCCTAGGGCAAGGAGGATCATTGCACATTAGGAATCCTGGGCACAGGGAATTGGGACCTTAGTGAGAGTTGTAGGACAACAAATTGTAATTTTAATCACTCACAGACCGGAATACAGGCCAAGAGAGTAGTGATGTTTTGGACCGTGTCCCCTCCATCATAGGAGAAGAGACCAACTTTAACACAAAGATAAACATCAAGAAATAGGCTGGAAAATGAGCAAATGCCTATAAAAAAAAAAGAAATGGATAGCAGAGTGAATTAAAAATCAGAATCCTTCAATACGTCATTTACGCAAAACACACTTTAAACAGAAAAACATATGCTGAGTAAATGTGAAATACTAAAGCAGAACCTATTACTTTTCAGCTGAAGCAAAAAAAAAAGCATAAGTAGCAATTGGTCTCAGACAAAGCAATAGCAAAAATCAGTCTAAATAAATGAGATAGGCAAGGAACAATATCTTGTTAAAATCATATTACTACCAAACATATATATACTGAACGGTATACCATCCAAATTCCTAAAGAAAAGTTTAAAGGAATTACATTAAGAAATAGACAATAAAATTATACTAGGTGAGGACTTAACTTTTTACTTTCAGAATTAGACAAATCTAAACAAAAACTAATCAAGAAACAAGTTAAGGAGTTGAATAGGATATTAAAAATGTTAAATATGATAGACCTTTTCTCAGCAGAACATGGCATCAGAACCAGTAAATAATTTTATTAAAGAGAATGACAATGGTAAAACATATCAAAATTTATGAGATTCAGCCAAAGCTTCATATTACAGAAAGAACAAATCAATGAAGTGGATAAGCAATTTAAAAAAACTAGGAAGAAAAAAATTAAAATGCGGAAGAAAACACTAAATTGGAAATCATGAAAATCAAAGGAGAGATGAGAAAAACTGAAGGCAAGCAAACCATTAAACTAATTAATAAATTTAGGAGCTGGTTTTGGAGGGGAGGAGGGACAATAAAATAGATAAACCATTGACTGATTTGATTTTTAAAAGATCAAAGAATTTTTTTGCATAACTGCACATGTATAACTGTTATGAAATTCTCAATGACGGAAAGAGAGGGTGGGAAAGAATTTGCAACTCAAATTTGTAAAAAAAAAAGAGTGAATTTTTTTGCACATAATCAGAAAAAAGTTTAATTAAAAAAGATAAATTGAAGATAAACAACAAACAAATTGCACTATTATTAAGGTAGTAGGTAAGAAGAGGTGTCTGGGTAGACAGCAAGACTTTAGTTAGGATCTGAATGAAGTCAGGGAAAGCAAGAGGTAGAGATGAGAAAAGATAATTACAAGCATAGGGAGAACCAGCAAAAATGCAGAGTCAGAAGACAGAGTGTCTTGTATAAAGGCAGCAGAGATTTATGGCACCGGATTGAAAAGTATGTGGAAGGAAATAAAGTATTAAAAGTCCAGAAAGTTAGGGGGCAGCTGGGATATGAAGAGTTTTGAATGACAAAAAATATCAAGTAGAAGATGGTGATAGACATTGTTAATGGCTACAGAGAGGCTAAAGTATGAGAAGTGAGAAAAGTTAATTGGATTTGACAATGAAGAAGTAGTAAACTGCTTTAGAGAGAGTTGTTTCATTTGTATGATGAAGTTGACAGATCGCAAAGAGAAGATGAAAATGAGATGAAAGATTGTCCCCCATACTGGGGGACCTTCCCATACTGGGAATGCTCGCCTTATCTACTAATGCCTCTTGGAATTCCCAGATCCCTTCATATCTTATATCAAATTATATCATCTAAAACTCTTGACATCCTGATCTTCCCAATACTTAAGCCTCTTCTCCCTCTAAAAACAGTTACTTTGAGTTCGGTATACATTTTGCCTTTATTTGTGAGTGTGCGTGTTTCCCTTTTACTCCTAGTATCTTTACATCTCAAGCATTTACCTGGGACTTAGCAGGTACTTAACAAATGTTTTAATCAAAAAGATTCTTATTGGGAATCCAACTCTCTTGCCCCCTGAATACATCTAATGCCTGCTTTATGTATCCTTCCTCTCAGTGAGGTGGAGATGGAGTAGTAGGGAGTGAAGACCAATAGTGGAAGGGAATCATGAAATATTTAACATTTCACAATGGGACTCCTTAGAGAAATTCCTCCAAGCCCCTCTTTTTTGACAGGAAAGAATACTGAGGTTGAGAGTGATAAAGTAAATTCCTGAAATTCACATCAGTAGTGGAACAAGGTCTCCTGGCTACTACCAGTATTGTTTCCATTTATTTTACGTAAGGAATGTAAGTTGCATGTAAGTTGATCAATTTCTCCCTGTGGGAAGGTTAGCACAAATGAAACCAGTGAACACACCAGGCTTACTGAGTACCTACTATGAACAGGACTGGACACTGCTGGGAATATAGAAAAGTAGGGGAAATCCCATGCACTCACAGGAAGCTTATAATCAATCACTTTGGGAATAAAAAATTAGGAAATAATTAGGGGAGTTTAGGGACTCCCCAGTGTGTGACCCAATCCCAAATCCACTACTCTCTGGACATATTGGTAATTCTGGAGAGACATCACTTGACATTACTCATCCTCCGATTCATCATCTAGAAAATGGGAATGGAATTCATGAGTCCTGTAGATGCTGTGAGGATTTATTCTAGAGACAGGAGTTAAAACTTCTTTTTGAGCAAAATATTTGCAAAACATTTCAGTTAAAGGAGTGGTCTAAGCCCTCTGGAATACTTAAACTGAGTGGTACAGGTCTTAAAAGCATAAGCCCTAGGTGGGACTCAGACCTAGGCAGCAGGTACAAAGTTATTTAAATCTTGTAGTTGCTGATACCAGTATTTCTTCTCTCCCACTCACAGAGGCCATACAAAATCTTTAGGTCATTTCACAAACTAACAATGATCTCCCAGCTAGTCAGCCCACACCAGACCAGAGCAATCTCAATAAAGGATCTATAGGCTAATGGGGTGAGTGACTAGATCAAGGCATCTCTCTGCTTACTTCATGTATGAAGCCTTCCTTCCACATACTCAGACACTAAATTTGACACATGGCAATGATTTGAAATTTAATTTAGTAGTTTAGAAGGATGATATGGCATTGATATGACACCCCTGAGGAGGCCAAAGCCAGCAGGTCAACGAGGCCAAATGACGCAGTCATGGATCTTCTATTTGTTTCTGGACCATCTGCCATATTAAAAGTCACATGGAAGCTCAGATCATTCCTGGGGGAATAACTTACAGTCTAATTCTAGGCCCAAATACCATCTCTCCTGATGAACAACCCCTCTTCAAACCTACTTCAGAAGCCCCCCTCCCAACAAAAAAGAGAAGAAAATACATTCAGACATTGTAATTTCTTTGCATTCCCCTAAACAGATGGTAAATATTGGAGTGTGACTTTCTCACTCACAATTTTTCCTCAAGTTCAGCAGCCCAGACCAGGTCAGCACAACCCTTAACAGTGCAGACCCTGTGCAAGAAGGAAAATAAACTCTTACCAGAATTGGTTACAAGGAAACTGAAGAAAAGGAAAACTAGCATTTGGGCAGCAGAAAGTCTCTCTAAGGCCATGCTGACACCCCCAGTTCTGCAGTAGTCTGGAAAGCACCAACTCCTTTTGAGAGACCCCAGAGCACTGAATGAGAGATGTATAACAACAGTATATTCAGCTCCTAACCACGCCACCTTTGCTAGGAGCCAATAGAAACTCCCCTTACCATTTCAGACAGTATCAGAGACTTGATCTGCCACAGGCTGAAATTCAAACACCAATTAAATTCTTACCCCTACATATCTCCTTATATGAGAGAAGACATCTGTCTTTGTGATGAAAATTTCAGTCTGTGGGAACTGGAATGAGACATGCATCTCAGAAGTTGTTCAAAAATCTATATCTGTATGACTCTAAATACTTTGTGGGGTCCATCTCAATTTCCTAATCAACCAAAAATGAATTCAGGCACAAACAGTGATATGGTAAGTCACTCACCATAGTGCTTGGGTCAGATACTGGGACATCTTTGATATAACTGGGTTCATTTGAACACATGTTAAGTGGACCACTTCTCATTAGATACAATCCAAGGCAACATTTGAAAAAGAAAAACAAAAGTTAGCTTCAATATATAAGTGAGACCAACAAAAAGACAGAATCTGGGAATTGGAGAAAATCAATAACCTCAGTTAGGACTAGGAGTGAAGAATGTAGACTTACAAGGGAGGCAGACAAAAGGACCTTAGACAAATAATACATTGGACTTAAGACGTTTCTTCAGGGATCTCAGTGAAACTAAGATTTAGTGGCACAAATGTGTATTAAATGTTAAATATGTGCAAGGCCCTAAAAATTTTAGACTTCCAAATATTTTATATTGTCTACCATCATTTTAAATGAAATTTCTCTTTCTCCCTCTTACTGCTGAACGTTGTTGGTGACATATAGAAATGATATGGTTTACTTGGGTTTATTTTGTATCCTGCAACTATACTAAAGTTACTAAGAGTTTCAAGTAGTTTTCTTAGTTGATTCTCTGGGATTTTCTAAGTATAATATATCATCTGCAAAGAGTGATAATTCTGCTTCCTCACTGTCTATTCTAATTCCATAAATTTCTTTTTCTTCTCATTGCTATAGCTAATATTCCTAGTACAACATTAAATAACAGAGATGATAATGCACATCCTTGCTTCACCCCTGATTGTGTTGGGAAAGCTTCTAGGTTATCCCCACTATAGACAATGTTTGCTGATGATTTTAGATAAATATTACTTATCATTTGAAGATAAGTTCCATAGACCTAATAATATTTTAAAAAGCAGATGTAATTTTAGCTTAGTACTCCCTCTATCTAAGAAGAACTGAGTAGTGACCTCTGGCTCCACTTCCTGCTTTCCCTCCTGCAAGGAATTAAAATCTCCCTCAGACAAGCGGAGGGAGAAAAAGCTAAAGATATCTGTGCTACCTTCCTTTGAGGCACACAATGACATCCCCCTACAAAGGCCTCTCTCTATACATGGGATTTTATTACATATAAAATGAGAACAGCAACACTTGTGTTAACTTGGGCATGATCACGGGCAAACTTTCTGAGTCTCATTTTAGTTATTTATAAAACGGGAATAGTAACTTGTCTTATACATCTCAAGAGGCTGTAGCAAAGAAAATGATTTGTAAACTTTCAGACAGCATTTAAATGAGTTGAGACCTTTGAGACCATGTAGTACAATATTATCACTTAACAGGTGGTGAAACCGGGCTCCCAAAAAGTGAAGTATCATGTCACATGGAGTAAATCGTCATGTCAAATAAACCGACTTCTGATTTCATCCAACTAGACCATCCTGTTACCACCCCAAATCTCCTTAATAACAAATAGGTTACAAAAATATTAAGTATGTTCTCAGTAACATACTCTCTTACTCTTTTAAATGTCTAACAATTCTGAATGGAACAGGATGGAAGTTGACCTTTGAAAAGTTTTTTTCTAGGTAAAGGCAAAGAATGAGTATTCTTAGCATGAAGCTGATGACCCTGATTTAAAAACATAGATAGAGGTCCCTAAACCAAGAGGGTGGCAAAGTGCTCTTCACATTGGTTTTCACTGGCTGTGGGTCGCCCCATCCACCTCTGGCTGCCAACTGTAGAGAGGAAAGGGGTTCAGGCACTCTGACAGGGCACTGTAGTGATCTCTAAAGGCTGTAGGCTAAGTAAAACCACCATGTAACTACGTTTGGGAGACTTTGTCCCAGGGAGACTCCTGACATTGAGACCCCAGCATCAGACTGTCAGGCAAAAATTTTATTCTTTATTTTAATTTTATCCTTTAGTTTGTATTGCTCCATTTAACATGACTTCCCCTTCCTCAACCAAAGAAGATTATTGCCAGATATTAGGAGTACTCTGAACTGCTGGCCAGAAAGAGAGCAGGAAATCCTATTGTGAGCTTGCCAAGAAATGTCACCCCGAGACAAATAAGGATGATCATAAACCTAAAGAAAAATTCTCACACCTAGCGGAAACCTATAAGGTGCTCAGTGATAAAGTGAATTGAAAACAACATGATACCTATGGTTCAGCTGCCTTTGACTCTGGAACAGAGTTCTGGATGGTGCTACTGGCAAGATGGCCCTACTCTTGTCCCAGAGGAACTTTTTAGAAAAATCTTTGGGGACTTTTCAGGATCTTCATTTGAAGATCTCCAAAGTTTATTTGATCAGCCTTAGAAATACATCATGGGATTGATATTCACTCAGGCTGCAAAAGGTGTTAACAAATAATTTACTGTGAACATTAATACCTCATGTGAGTCATGTGACAGCAAAGGAAATGAACCTGGCACCAACATTCAGCAGGGCCATTACTGCAATATCACAAGAATGGAAACCATAAATACAGGCCCTTTTGTGAAGTATTCCACATGAAGGTGATATGGAGGCCATAGATTCAAAATAACTCCTTCTTGCATAGTATGTAAGGAAACAGAAGAAAAAAAAACAGAAGAAGAAAGTCAGGGTCCCAGTACCTGCAGGAGTAGAGGATGGCCAGATTGTTAGAATGCCTTTAAGTAAAAAAATGGAATCTTCATAACATTTAAGGTTCAAAGAAGTCCTGTGCTTAGGAGGTATAGAGCAGATATCCACTCAGATCACTTTATTTCTGTCGCTCAAACTGTCCTTGATGGAACAACCAGAACTCAGGGGCTATAAGAGACAATCATGGGAATCATGGGAAACAGGTTGACTAAAATATTCAAATGAGTGGGAAAGGAATAGCTATGGCTATGGTGACCACTATGTTGACCTAAAGATTAGAATTCCCAGAAGACTGACAAGAAGGCATCAAAGCCTGATGATTTTTAGCTATGCAGAGGACAAGACTGATGTCAAAGGGACAGTAAATGGTTTCACAAATGCAGCCACTGGCAAATAATCCACTTGAAACTAGACAGAGGAAATCACACGGACATATCTTTCTGTCTGTTGGACAGGAAAATGAAAGGACTCCACATGAATAGCACAGTAGCTGCTTCAACATCAGTAAAATCTTGTGGCAAATTTCCCATTAGAACAGGGCTACCGGTGAATGGACTCATCAGTAAGATAGGCCTTAATTCTAAGACAGACCCTGGTGGCTTAACAAATAATGCAAATTTCCTCTCCATGCAAATGTAACCCAAATCCTTCTTCTATACATAGTAGAACCATTTCATACTTCTTGTGGAGCCAAAATTTTCATTGGGAATTGCATGTAGTAAGAACTGTAGCTATGCAACTTAAAAAAAATTAAGACAAAATCTCTGCCTATAGCTTAAAATGAAGCCTAAAGCTATATATAGCTATAAACTAATTACCTTCTCACTTAGGAAATTATTTCGAACAATTGTCCAAGTGAATTCATAGGTATAAGCTTTCTTTCCTAGGAGCCTTTCCTAGAATGACCTTTCCTTCAAAAAGGATATGTCTAAGGGTATAGTTAGCATCCTGGAGCCCTCAGCAGATCTATCCACAGATATCCAAGTCATCTCATAACTGACAAGCATCTGTGACAAGGTAAGCAGGATATTAATCCACTGTGATTAAAACCACGCAATAACAGCTCTGTGAGCTTGCCAAGTGTAGAAGCTTTGAAGAATTTCAGAATTTTTTAATTGGAAGAAACTTCAAAGATCTCTCATTCAACTACCATATTAGTACATATTTAGTGCCTGGAGCACCTCCTTCTCACTCACATCACCCTTACATTAACTACTCAAGATTTAAGGTGTTCAAGATAATAGATAACAAGTCATCATGAGTGTGTTTATTTTTCCTTCAATCAATCAAGGGCTATGACAAGCTCAAAACACAAAAGCACTTAATGAAGAAAGAATAGTAATCAAAGTAGCAAAGAACATTTCCTTCGTAAATCTAGTGCATAGTCTCCCACAAATGCATGAATCACGTGTGGGAAGTATGGTCATGCACAGGTATCACATATGAGTGAAAACATGCAGCCAGAGAAGATATTTACAAGGGTCTCTATCTATAAAGCATCCATGGCCAGGGCACAGGGATGAAAAAGCAAATGCTGACCCTGTCATGCAAGGCTTCCTGGGTATTCTGATGACATCATTACTATGCCCTTTCTCCCTGCTGAAGGTTGCTCTATAGCAGGACTGGACCACCTTCAGTCACTTCAGGGGATGTTCTAATGATTCTACCATGTACATAGTAACATTATCTAGCTTTTTCATGTAGGAGCATTCAAGCTATCATTAAATGAGGCAGAAATACTATCTTTTCATGAACCTACAGTGTGTGCATTATATATGCTTGATGAAGGGATGGTAAATATGAAATGACCAAATCCCAGATTCAAGAGGAAATGGGACATTGGGTGGAAAGTGGAGGAAGGAAATACTACATGAAGTGTTAATGTCATGGAAATGTTAAAAACATAGGTCGCAGACTGAAAATTAAGATTGAATCTGTGAAATAAAATCAGTAATATTGACAGTGATATTGAATGATATGTAATGAATATAAAAATAATAAAAGAGGAGGGCATTAGCAGTTTCAAAGAATCAGGGAAAGCATTAAAGATCAATCAGTTAACAAATATTAATGATGTACATATTGCCTGCCAGCTACTATGCTACTTGCTAAGTGCACAAATACAAAGAATGAAACAATTCCTACTCACTTCAGGAATAATTGTATTTCATCACAGACCCAGCTTATTTTCTCAGAAAGGGTCTAAACATGTATGAGCCTGAAGTGACAAACAAGGACTTTATTGGATTTGGGGAGTAAAAAGCAGCTTATTAAACTCTGATTTTATTGACTAGGAGGAAGGATGTGGTCAGGAATAATCATAGTGATGAGGGCTGGAAGGGGTTTGTGAGACTCCCCCACCCCAAAAAAAGACTAGAGTATAAGGGGCAGGTGGCCTGAAAGGGACCTGCCTGAAAGGAATTCACAGACTCAAGCATTGTTGAGGTGAAGGTAAAGATTTAGTGCACCTTTCAGTGGACAAGAGTTCTTAGGGAACCCACAACCTTAGAGGGATACAGGTAAAATTTATATAGGATATTTTATAGTGAAGCATATGTCAAATAGGCTAATTAGGTGATTTAGTGTGGGAAAAGGGAGTGGTTAGTTGTTAAAGGAACTTGAAGTTTTGTTATCTACTGCATAGGTATTTTACCCAGAGTTCATTGGGAAATAGCCCAAGGGGGGGCTACCTGAAAGTGTGGTTTTAGGCCTGAAATGTGGTCAGAGATGACTGAGAAATACCCCAGCTGCTCTCATCAAAGTCTTATTAGACAAAATAAATGTAAGGGAGTATACAGATGTCTAAGTCTAGGATACTTATGATTGCTCAGTGAGCAGTAAATGTTATGATCCAGTGTACAGCCAGTTCAGTTGGTACACAGCTGGTTCAAACTAATAACTTCTATGGGTGCAACTGGCTGCTGTATCAGGAAGGGAGATAATGGTTGTTGCTGGGGCAGGCTGTGTCCTTGCAGTGGGAAGAAATTGTCTGGGATAGTGTTTTGAGGCTAGGGAGAAATGTAATTTTTAAAGAGAAATACAATTTTAGAATTGGGGCCCAAGCACATGCACACAAGCACCCCATTATTCCCCCCTTAAACAGATGGAACCCAAAATCTGTTGGGGTAAGGGACAAAGGTCTCAGCTTCTGAAACTGTTTCAACGCTGAGATCAGATGTAGAGCTGTCCCCACCTCACAAAGTCTCACCTTTGGAGGGGTTGGGTCTGTAGCCACTGTTGGGAACTTGACTGATGCCAAGTCCAGAGGATGATGGATCTTGGTCTTGGACAGAGAGGATGGTACCCAACTTAAGCTGTCATCTCCAAATGGGGAGTACTGAACCTAGAAGACACAAATCTGGCAAAGAGCTTAAGCAAACAGGGACCAAAAGGAAGTAGGAAAAAAATTACTAGAAGTGGAATGGATATGAGAATACTGTCAAACTTCCTCACACCCTCTCATCATATTTAGTAACTATTCAGGGACAGGAGGGGCTTGGATGACTCCCACTTGTCCTAAACCTTATCTGTTTTCCATATTTTTATTCAAGTCTTTATCTTTCCAAATCTTTTGAACCCATTTCTCAGAACACTTCATTTTCCTTTCTATTTCTACTATAGATAAGATAACTCACAGGTTATTAGTCTTCACTAGCTTAACTGTATTGCCTTAAACAAAAGAGGTTTCTAACTTGAACTTCACCACTGAATAGATGTGCATCCTTGCTTCATAAGCTAGTTTATCATTCTCTATGTTCATTCTGGAAGAATAACTTTAGAAATTAAGCTGTTTTTTTTTTTAACATACAGTAAGTTCAAACTGTAATTTTAACTCTTGCTTGGGCCATGGAATGACTATAAATTCAGATCAAAACAGCAAGATCTCTTCTGCTTTATAGATAATTACATATTTATATAGCAACACATTATCTTAAAAATGAAAATATAGTAGGCCTTACAAGACAATTTTTTAAAAAAATATTTCTTCTAAAAATATTTCTTTTTATTATTTAATTTATTTTTAATGTTCTACAATCACTGCCATAAAACTTAGATTTTTACCCCCCCACACTAACCCCCCACCACCCAACTCCCTCCCCAAGACAGCATACAATTTTATATAGGATCTACATATACTTTCCTATTGAATACGTTTTCACTATACTCACACTGTGTAGACGAACTAAAATAAATGGAAGAAATCATATAACAAATCAAAACAAAACACACACACATACACACACACATATAAACATGATCCTACTACATTCTGTGAATGAATTCCATAGTTCTTTCTCTGAGTGTGGAAGGCATTTTGCCTTAGGAAACGATTGGGAATTTTTTTTTTTTAAGTTCTTGCATTATTATGAAGTTCCTAGTCTACCAGAAAAAAACTCTCACATTGTGGTCTCTGCTGTGCACAAAGTTCTTCTGGTTCTGCTCCTTTCACTCAGCATCAGATTATATAAGTCCTTCCGGGCCTCTCTGAAGTCTTCTTGTTCATCATTTCTTCTGATGCAATAGTACTCCATTACATTCATACCACATCTTATTCAGCCATTCCCCAATTGGTGGGCATCCCCTTCATTTCCAGTTTTTGGCAACTACAAAGAGTGCTGCTATAAATATTTTTGTACATGTGGAACCCTTTTCCATTTTTATGATCTCTTGGGGATAAAGTCCTACTAGCGATATTGCTGGGTCAAAAGGTATGCACATTTTTGAGCCCTTTGGGAATAGTTCCAAATTGTTCTCCAGAATGGTTGGATGAGCTCACAGCTCAACCAACAATGAATTAGTGTTCCAACTCTCCCACATCCTCTCCAACATTTATCATGTTCCAGTTCTGTCATGTTTGCCAGTCTTATAGGTGTGATATGGTACCTCAGAGTTGTTTTGATTTGCATCTCTCTAATCAAAAGTGATTTAAAGCATTTTTTCATATGATTATAGATATCTTTAATTTCTTCCTCTGACAATTGCCTGTTCATATTCTTTGACCATTTATCAATTGGGGAATTACTTGTATAGTTGTACATTTGAGTCAGTTCTCTATATATTCTAGAAATGAGGCCTTTATCTCAGAGATTAGCTGTAAAAATTCTTTCCCAATTTACTACATCCCTCTGAATTTTAGCTGCATTGGGTTTGATTGTGCAAAAACTTTTCAGTTTAATGTAATCAAAATTATCTATCTTGTATTTCATAATGCTTTCTATCTCTGCTTTAGTCAAAAATCCTTCCCTTCTCCACAAATCTGATAAATACACTATTCCTTGCTCCTCCAGTTGGTCCAGGATATCAATCTTTATACCTAGATCATGTACCCATTTGGACCTTATTCTTCTATACGGTGTCCAGCATGCATCTATGCCTAGTTTCCGCCACATTATTATCCAATTTTCCCAGCAATTTTTGTCAAGCAGTGAGGTCTTATCCTAGAAGCTGGGGTAATTGGATTTATCAAACAGGAGGTTACTATATTCCCTGCCTACTGTGTCTTGAGTGCAAAGTCTATTCCACTTGTCTACCCTTCTGTTTCTCAGCCAATACCAAGTGGTTTTGATAATTGGGGCTTTATAGTACAATTTGAGATCTGGTAGAACTAGGCCACCTTCCCTTTCTTTTCATTAGTCCCTTTGATATTCTGGACCTTTTGTTCTTCCAGATGAATTTTGATATTATTTTATCCAGCTCTAGAAAATAATTGTCTGATAGTTTAATTGGTATGGAATTATATAAGTAAATTAATTTAGGTAGAATTGTCATTTTTATTATATTAGCTCAGCCTACCCATGAGCAACAAATGTTTTTTCACTTACTTAAATCTGACTTTATTTGTGCAAAAAGTATCTTGTAATTGTGTTCTTATAGTTCCTGGGTTTGTTTTGGCAGGTAAACTTCCAAGTAATTTATAGTGTCTACTCTAGTTTTAAATGGGATTTCTCTTTCTATCTCTTGCTGTTGAACTTTGTTGCTCATATATAGGAATATAGAAGATTTGTGCGGGTTTATTTTGTAACCTGTAACTTTGCCGAAGTTGTTTATTATTTCAAGTAGTTTTTTTACTTGAGTCTCTCGGAATCTCTAAGTATATCATCACATCATCTGCAAAGAGTGATAACTTAGTTTCTTCTTTGCCTATTCTTATTCCTTCAGTTTCTTTATCTTGTCTAATTACTACAGCTAACATTTCTAGTACCATTTTGAATAATAGTGGTGATAATGGACATCCTTGTTTCGCCCCTGATCTTATTGGAAATGCATCCAGCTTATCCCCATTGCATATAATGCTTGCTGAAGGTTTTAGATAGATACTGATTATTATTTTATGGAAAGTTCACTTTATTCCTATGTTCTCCAATGCTTTTAATAGGAATGGGTGTTGTATTTTGTTGAAAGCTTTTTCTGCATCTATTGAGATAATCATGTGGTTTTTGTTAGTTTTGTTGTGGATATGATCGATAATGCTAATAGTTTTCCTAATATTGAACCAGCCCTGCATTCCTGGTATGAATCCTACCTGATCGTAATGTGTTATTCTCGTGATAAGATGCTGTAATCGTTTTGCAAATTTTTTTGCAATTTTTGTAATCTTATTTAAAATTTTTGCATCTATATTCATTAGAGAAATTGGTCTATAATTTTCTTTCTCTGTTTTGTCTCTTCCTGGTTTAGGTATCAAAACCATATTTGTATCATAGAAAGAATTTGGAAGGACTCCTTCTTCCCAAATTTTCAAAAATGGTCTGTATAGTATTGGAATTAACTGTTCTTTAAATGTTTGATAGGACTCACTCATAAATCCATCTGGCCCTGGAGATTTTTTCCTAGGGAGTTCATTGATGGCTTCTTCAATTTTTTTTCTGTGGTGGGGTTGTTTAAGTATTCTATTTCCTCTTCTGTTAACCTGGGTAATTTGTATTTTTTGAAATAGTCATCCATCTTGTCTAGATTATCTAATTTGCAGACATAAAGTTGGGCAAAGTAATTTCTAATTATTGTTTTAATTTCCTCCTCACTGAAGGTGAGTTCAGGTCTTTCATTTTTAATATTAGTAATATGATTTTCTTCTTTATTTTTTAACCAAATTGACCAAAGGTTTATCAATTTTGTTTTTTTTTTTTTCATAAAACCAACTATTGGTCTTATTTATTAATTCAATAGTTTTCTTAATTTCAGTTTTATTAATCTCTCCTTTGGTTTTCAGTATTTCTAATTTGGTATTTACTTGGGGATTTTCAATTTGTTCTTTTTCTAGCTTTTCCAGCTGCATGCCCAAGTCATTGTTCTCCTCTTTCTCTATTTTATTTATGTAGGCATTCAAAGATATAAAACTTCCCCTAAGAACTGTTTTTGCATTATCCCATAAGATTTGGTAGGTTGTCTCATTATTGTCACTCTCTTGAATGAAGTTGTTGTTTCTATGATTTCTTCTTTAACCCAGTCTTTCTTTAGGATTAGATTATTTAGTTTCCAATTGATTTTTGGTTTATCTTTCCATGGCCTTTTATTACATATACTTTTTATTGCATTATGATCTGAGAAGGATGCATTGATTATCTCTGCCTTTCTGCACTGAATTGTGAGGTTTTTATGTCCTAGTACATGGTCAATTTTTGTAAATGTGCCATGTGCCCTTGAGAAAAAGGTATATTTCCTTCTATTCCTGTTCAATTTTCTCCAGAGATCTACCTTAGCCAGAGTTTTATTTACCTCCTTAATCTCCTTGTTTATTTTAAGGTTAGATTTATCAAGTTCAGAGAGGGGGAGGTTGAGGTCCCCCACTAGTACAGTTTTGCTGTCAATTTCTTCCTTCAACTCCCCCAACCTCTCCTCTGAGAATTTGGATACTATACCACTTGGAGCATACATGTTTAGTAATGATATTGCTTCATTGTCTATGGTTCCTTTTAGTAGGATATAGTTTCCATCCTTATCTCTTTTGGTTAGATCTATGTCTGCTTTTGCTTTGTCTGAGATTGGGATTGCTGCTCCTGCTTTGCTTACATCAGCTGAAGCACAATATATTCTGCTCCAACCTTTCACCTTTATCCTGGGTGTATCCCCCCGTTTCAAATGTGTTTCTTGTGAACAACATATTGTTGGATTATGGCTTTTAATCCATTCTGCTCTCTCTGTTTTATGGGAGAGTTCATTCCATTCACATTCACAGTTATGATTACAATCTGTGTATTTCCTTCCATCCTCTTTCCCACTGTTTCTGCTTTTAGCTCTCCCATCTCCCTTCCCCTCCTCAATACTATTCACTTTTCACTCCCTCCTCCTGCAGCCTTACCTTCCTTCTTTTAGCCCCCCTCCCTTTTACTCCCCTTTACCCTTACTGCTTCTTCCTTTCCTTTTAGCTTCTCTCCCCTTACTTCCCCCTTCCCCTCCTACTGCCTATAGAGCTAGTTAGAATTATCTACTTAAATTTATTGTTCCCTCCTTGAAACAAATTAGCTGAGAGTACCTCTCAAACAATGCTCATCTCCCTCCCTTCTTTTCCTCTACTATAATTTTGTACTTCTTCCTGTGATGTAATTTACCATTTTTTGCTTCCTCCTCTTCACACCTCCTGTTACAATCCCTTCGCATACTTAAATCATATTTTTAACATGACATCATTTACTTTATACCCTTTGCCTCTATATATACCCCTTTTATATTTCATAATAGATGCACAGTTCTCAAGATTAACAGGTAATCATCTTCCTTTATAGGGAGGTAAACAGTTTGCCCAAATGAAGTAACAAGTTTTTTGTTTTTTGTTTTTATTCCCTCCCTGTTTACCTTTTTATGCTTCTCTTGAGACCTGCATTTGAAGATCGAATTGTCTATTAAGTTCTGGCGTTTTTGTCAGGAAGATCTGGAAATCCCTTACTTTGTTGAATGACCATCTCTTTGCCTGAAATGTTAGGCTGAACTTTGCTCGGTAGTTGATCCTTGGTTATAGTCCCAACTCCTTTGCCTTACAGAGTATTGGATTTCAATTCCTTCGATCTTTTAATGCAGAAGGTGCAAGGTCCCATGTGATCCTGACTGTAGCCCCTCGATATTTGAATTGTTTATTTCTGGATGCCTGTAGTATTTTCTCTTTCACTTGACAGTTCTGGAATTTGACAACTATATTTCTTTTTGAGTGTGGGATCCCTTTCGGGTGGTGAATGGTGGATTCTTTTGATGACTATTTTGTCCTCTGGATCTAGCACTTCTGCGCAGTTTTCCATGATGATTTGCTGGAAGATATTGTCCAGACTCTTTTTCATCATGGCTTTCTGGTAGGCCAATAATTCTTAAATTTTCTCTCCTGGATCTATTTTCCAGGTCAGTTGTTTCTCCAATTAGATATTTTACTTTTTCTTCTATCTTTTCATTCTTTAGATTTTGCTTGACTGATTCCTGCTGTCTCATTGAGTCATTAGTTTCTACTTGCCCAATTCTAATCTTTATCAAATTGTTTTCTTCAGTTAACTTTTGCATCTCCTTT
This sequence comes from Notamacropus eugenii, assembly GCF_028372415.1. Classification (NCBI taxonomy): domain Eukaryota; kingdom Metazoa; phylum Chordata; class Mammalia; order Diprotodontia; family Macropodidae; genus Notamacropus; species Notamacropus eugenii. The sequence continues at coordinate 87,201,622 of NC_092873.1, read as the reverse complement.
TCCATTTGACCAACTGTTCCTTTTAGGGAGTTATTTACTCCAGTTAATTTTTGTACTTCCTTTTCCATTTGTTCAATTTTCCTTTTCAAAGAGATGTTCTCATCAGTGAATTCTTTTTTTATAATTTTAAAATCCTTGGCCAGTTTTTCTTCTATTTCCTTCTTCAGCTGTTCCAGGAGAGTTGTTTGTGCATGTGAGCAGTTTATAGTCCCTTCTGAAGTTTCAGATGGAAGTACAGTCTCAGTACTGACCTCTTTGGTATTTGTGTTTAAGACTCTATGGTTTTTTCACACTTACTTTGCTTTCTTTTATTCATAATGGTGATCGTGTGTTGTGGCTTCTGATTCTTTCAGTTAGAAGCTGTAGAACTTGGTGTTGAACTAACTTGTGTGAAAAAGCTAAGAGCAGGTTTTTGTTTTATATTTGCCTGATAAGCCCTGGGGTTAGCTTGTTAAGTGTGAGGGAGTGGTGGTCTGGTCACAGGAGATCTCTTCAGCTGAACTGAGGTAAAGGCAAGCTCAGAGGATGGTGATCCCAGCTGCCCTATTGTCTTCCCATTTCCCCAGGAGTACTGAGGCATGCCTAGATCCTGGTGCAAGTTCCCACCCCTCTTGGGGCTCCTCTCCTGGTGGTGAGGCTTGCCTAGGTCCTAATGTGTTTTTCCTCTGCCCTGGGTCCTCTGTTTTTCTGGTTTGCTTCCACCACAGTAGGAGGAATCCCCCTTAGCTATTTTCCTAGCCTCAAGTGTTATGAGACTATTTGCCACCTCTGCTGTTTCTGCTGATCCAGGATTTTTCTGGGGAAATATCTTATGGTTCTTTCAAGGTTATCAAGGGGGAAAGAGAGAGCATTTGCTGATCACTCCACCATCCTGGCTCCCAAAAGTTCAAGTAGGTGACTTACTGATGTTTAATCTGCAGGCTGAAAGTCTCAGGAGATGCTGCACTGATATCTCACACTCAGTGGCCACCACTCCTTCAGCTCTGCTGGTTTCCCACCCTCAGCTGCCTCTCTGACAGTTCTGCCTGCTCCTCTCAGGTTTCCCAGGACCCTTCCACGCCGCTGTCCTGGACGTGCTGTGATGTGCCCCGTGGGCTCATCCCCGTGGAACAGATCCTTCCTGTGGACCTTATAGTCTGTCCTGGGCTCCAAATACACCACAGTCTGTCTCTCACTGTATTCCACACCTCCAAAATATAGTCAAATTCTCCTTTCAGAGTTATCTGAAGGAGTTTGTCCAAGAGCTTAGGTGAGTCGTTGCTCTCACTCCGCCCCTTAAAAATATTTCATTTTCTTTAAAAACAGTTTAAAATTTATCCTGATGTTAAAAAAGTCACTGAATAATTATAGAGAAATTAGTTGAAAAACTTTTGAAATAATAGCTCTCTTTTCACCTTAAAGCAAAAATATACCTTTAAAATTGAAATTCATTAAATCTTAGTTGGTATAAAAATGACCTGAAGGAACTTGGATTCCCAAAGTACTATAACAAACTAAAATCTTAGTTATTGCAGAATTGCTTAAATATAACAAAATACTTTAGTAAAAAGGTATTGTAATGGAATCACACATTTGTGACAGTAAGAGAATGATCACAGGAAAAGATTACCACTTTTAAAATCCTTTTAAACAATGGGAACATCTTAAGGTGAGTCTTAAGTAGTTTACATAAATTTCTGCGCATGTTCTAATTCTAGATAAAAAACAAATTAATTTCCCAGTAAGATTACACAAAATGGCTCACACATTATACTGACTACTTGTTATTGATCATCGAAACTTACTATAGAAGGAAAAAAGCAGGGACATGCGGCATACCAAATATGACAGGATAAAACATGCTTGACTTTCTGAATTCAGATAAGAGTGAAATTCTCCAATCATGTAGCATCTGTTTCATAGCCAAACTTAGGAATAATCAAGTGGGAAACATTCCTTTTTAAAGGAACACAATAGAGAAACTGAGCCAAGAGGATCCCATCCTAGATTGAGGCTAGAATTGTCCCCTCTCTCCTTTTCAGATCTAAGCTTAAATCTGTCCACAGTACAGGATCACATTCCCTCTGAGTAAGTAGTGGCATTTCTCTCAGGTACTGATTTAATGCAGACAACTAAACCCAAATTCAAACTCAAAACAAAAATAGTTATGGTCCAAAATGCCTTTCACTTTAAACAGCAAGTCTCACTATTTACAACTTACAGCCAGATACAGTTATTTCCACTTTCATGAAGTTACAATAAACAATATCTATTTACCAGGACTTGCATGCATAAGAGATTCCATTTAACAACATTACTTCTCATTTAAAACTTGTCTTTATATAAATGCCAGTTGTTAAATATTCGTTCTATCTATTACAGTTTCTGAGCAAGCCATATTCATTGTTTAGAAAATACATAACATATATAAGTTCCTTAACTAGGGCTGATGATCTTGCCCACATAGATGGTTTCCAGGGGCCTTGGCAATTTTGAAAAATAAGGGGAATCTACGCGGACCCCAGGGAGGGGGTTGATATTAGTATCCCTGCCTGCTAACATAAAGGAAGACTGTTCTAAATGGGGAGAACCAATCTGGATAAATTTTCACTCAATTTCTTCCTTTCTATACACAGTAATCAATTAACAATTTTAGGTTTCAGCATTAAAACTGTAACTCCAAATAACTTAGTTAGCAATCTTACAACTTTCATAAATGATAGCCAAATTATTTTAGTTGTACCCTCTTTAACAGGAAAAAGTGAAAATACCTGGTTTTCTAAATGGTCGTTATAAAATATTATAAGTCAGCTTTAGTAGGACTGATAAAGTAACATAAAGTTTTACACTATTTTTTGAACATCTTTTAGTTTCAACAAAATTCATATTAAAAATTGCTTTGTCTAATGCCATTTCTAGATCACAATGGTCATTCAATTCTTACAATATAAGAGAATTTTACTACAGTTTAGAAATACAATAGTAACACAAGCAGTAAACTTTAGATGGCATTAATTTCATTTCCAAACCATCACATATAAAAATTATTTTAATTGATTTATTTTTATATTTTGACATTCATTTCCACAAAATTTTGAGTTTCAATTTTTCTCTCCATCTTGCCCCTCCCCCACTCCAAAGTACTTTGCATTTTGATTAGTCCTTCCCTCAATGTACCCTCCCTTCTATCACACCCCACCCTTCCCTTATCCCCATCTTCTCTCTTGTCTTGTAGGGAAAGATAAATTTCTATACCCTATTACCTGTATTTGTTATTTCCCAGCTATATGCAATAATAATTATCAACATTCATTTCTAATACTTTGAATTCCAACTTCTCTCCTTCCCTCCCTCCCTCCCTAACCATCCCCACTGAGAAGGCAAGCAATTCAGTATAAGCTATATATGTGTTGTTTTGCAAAAGACTTCCATAATAGTCATGTTGTGTAAAACTAACTATATTGCTCTCCATCATACCCTCTCCCCCCTTTTTTTATTCTCTCATTTGACTTTGTCCCTTCTCAAAAGTGTTTACTTCTAGTTATTCGCTTCTCCAATTTGCCTTCCCTACTATCATCCCCTTCACCCCACTTGTCCCTTTCTTCCCTACTATCCTGTAGTGTAAGACAGATTTTCATATCAAATTTAGTGAACCTGTTATTACCTTCTTAAGCCATATGTGAAGAGAGAAAGCTTCACTTTTTCCCTCTCACCTCCTCCCTTTTCTCCTCCATTGAACAAGATTTTTGTTATCTCTTTTATGAGTGATAGCCTGCCCCATTCCATTTCTCCCTTTCTCCTCCCAGTATTTTCCTCTCACCTTTTATTTAATTTTTTTATAGATATCATCTCTTTTGATTCAACTCAACCTCTATTCTGTGTGTGTGCAAGCGTGCATGTGTGTGTGTGTGTGTGTGTGTGTGTGTAATCCTTCCACCTACGCAAATACTGAGAAAAGTCTCAAGAATTACAAATATTATCTTTCCATGTAGGAATGTAAACAGTTCAGCTTTAGAAAGTCCTTTATCATTTATATTTCCTGTTTACCTTTTCATGCTTCTCTTGATTCTTGTGTTTGAAAGTCAGATTTTCTATTCAGTTCTGGTTTTTCATCATGAATGCTTGAAATCCCTCTATATCACTGAATGGCCATTTATTCCCTTGAAGTATTATGCTCCGTTTTGCTGGGTAGGTGATTCTTGGCTTTAATCCCAGCTCCTTTCACTTCTGCAATATCATATTCCAAGCCTTATGATCTCTTTATGTAGAAGTTGCCAGATCCTGTGTTATCCTGATTGCATTTCCACAATACTCAAATTATTTCTTTCTAGCTGCTTGCAGTATTTTCTCCTTGACCTGGGAACTCTGGAATTTGTCCACAATATTCCTAGGAGTTTCTCTTTTTGGGTCTCTTTCAAGAGATGATCAGTGGATTCTTTCCATATTTATTTTGCCCTCAATATCTGGGCAGTTTTCCTTGATAATTTCATGAAAGATGATGTCTAGGCTCTTTTTTATGATCATGGCTTTCAGATATTCCCATAATTTTTAAATTGTCTCTCCTGGATCTATTTTCCAGGTCAGTTGTTTTTCCAATGAGATATTTCACATTATCTTCTATTTTTTCAAACTTTTGGTTTTGTTTTCTAACTTCTTGGTTTATCTCATAGTCATTAGCTTCCCTGAATTCACTCTCTCTTTTAAAGAACTATTTTGTTCAGTTATTTTTTGAACCTTCTTTTCATTTGGCTAATTCTGCTTTTTAAAGCCTTTTTCTCCTCATTGGCTTTTTGGACTTCTTTTTCTGATTGAGTTAGCCTATTTTTAAAGGTGTTATTTCCCTCAGCATTTTTTTGGCTCTCCTTTAGCCAGCTGCTGATTTGCTTATCAAGGTCTTTTATGACCTGGGCCCATTTCATATTCATTTTTCGAGGTACTGGAGGCAGAATCCTTGACTTCCTCTCACAGTGTGCTTTGTTCTTCCTCATCTTAAAAGATGGGAGGAGACACCTGTTCACTAAGAAAGTAACCTTCTATGGTCTTATTTTTTCCCCTTTTTTGGACATTATCCAAGTCAGTTACTGGATTTCTGAATCCTTTGTCAAGAAGAGGGTCCTAGTGCTCCTCCTTCTCCCAGTACTGTACTCAAGGCTGAGATTCAGATCAGCTGCTCAATTCTCCCAGGGGTTTTAGGTGGGGGCAGGGCTGCCACTGAGGGCTGAGGTTCAGATCAGCTGCTCAATTCTGCAAGAAGCTTTAAGCTGAGCTGCCTGGACAATGCTTTCTTGGCCACTATAGTGGCCTGCTGCCCATTGCTGCTGCTGCCACCTCGGCCACCACCCGGAGCCAGTGCTGGACTCCACTCAGCTCAGCATCCCGTGAGATAGATCTTTCCTGTCAGCCTTCCGGGTTACCTGTGGCTGGAAACCTCTTTCACTCTGTTGTTCTGTAGTTTCTGCAGCTCTAGAGATTGTTGAGTGTAATTTTATAGGTATTTTGTGGGCTGTGGGGGAAGCACTAGAGTATATGCACCTTTCTACTCTGCCATCTTGGCTCCCATAAAAATTATTAACAGAATATTGGGCTTATGAAATGTAGATACTGGTTGGCTTGTGATCTTATACTGCTCTGGCCCATCCCCTATACTTCCCACAGTTGCAGAGGCTGGTTGTGGGGGAGTTGTGGATTTAGGAAAGGGGAGAAAGGGACTAGGGACCAGGGAGTACTGGGAGGTTGTGGAGTGCAGAACCTGAATTAAATTTCCGGGGAGTTATGCAGGAGGGAGTTTTGGTGGATATGGAGGAGGGTCCTTGAGGAATCTATGAGCTTCCTGATAGGAATTGCTCAGCTTTGGGGAAGTTGGAGCAGAAGCTCCAGGCTCTGGTGGTATGTGAGCAAGGACTGGGGTGTTTGAGAGGAGAGGATTCTCTGCTTGCATAGAGGGGTGGGCTTCAGGATGCCCAGGGACCCAGGGCAGTTGTCAGTGGTATTTCAATATAGCTGCTATGCTTCCTCCCTCCTTCCTTTTGCCAGGTGGAGGAGGATAACTCAAATTCACTACTATTCTTTAGCACCTTCTTCCCTTGATCTGATCTGGGATGAGAGGAGTTAACAGACTCTACTAAAATGTTTTTAGCTTTCCTAACTATTCACTACAGCCCTATCTCAGTGTTCAGAGTCAGGACTACAGGGATAAGAATCTTAATGGTTCTAACTTTTACTCAAGTAAACTTCAATTCTGTGTCCACTCCTTAAAAACTTCTTTGAAAGAGAGGGCTATGAATCTGCCAGTCAAAGTGAGGGAGAGTCTGAAAAAAGATCCAGTGGTGCCTAGTCCCCTCCCCTTTACTGGAGAGTTCAAAGCTTTGTCTCTGAGATGTCTCTTTTTCAGATCTATGCATTTTCCCAATTTGCCCTAGTGCCAAATAGTATAACAAATTCTGACCCATCTTAAAAATCAAATTAGGAGCGACACGTTTCACTTAAAAATATGACCAGAATATATTTGCCTTTTGATTGTTTCCCAATAAATAAAAACTTTTCTCTTTTGGGTAAGGTATGAAATGATTAAATGCTAGTCAGTCTGCCTCTCTGATATGAGGGGGGAAATATCCCCAATTCTTTCCTGTCTTTCCACCTTGAAAAACCTGGCAAGGATTAGAAGGTAGAGAGAGAGAATTTTACCAGCAACTTTCCATAAATTTCAAAACCTTTTATGCTTTCCTGAAACTTTCTACCCATACTGTTATCCTTCCTACATTCTTACTTTCTCCTGGTGAGTTTTGACTAAAGCCCCTTTAAAATTGCACATACCTTATTTCTTTCTGTTTCTGACCTGACACTGCCTTTAGCAATCTTATAAACTAAAGAGTGTAAGATTTGTTCCTCTCTTTCTGTCTCCCATCTATCCACTCCTCTGGTGCTGCTGCAATCAGAGAGGGGAGAGGGGGAGGGAAAGAGATAACTGCTTTCCAAAGTCCAGCTTCAGCTGGTTGCATTAACACACACACACACAAACGCACACACACACACATACACACACACACACTTTCATTCACAAAGACACAGACAGGACATATATAGACAATGAAAGGAAGAATCCAAAAACTCAGAGAAGATTATCAGAAATCCTCTGAACAAATCAGACCTTTTGCTTGGCTTTTCAGACCATGGTGGAGGTGAGGTAACAGGTTGTTTATGGCCTTATAGACCAAGTTTCCTAGGAGCAAATGGGGGGGGGGGGGAATCCTTTTGCCTGTAAACCTTAGAGATGGGTATAGAGTGACCACAGTTTATACCCTTGCCTCAAGGCATCCTAAGAGCGAGCAAATCCACACAGATCTCCACAGGGAGTCCCTCGTCTCCAAGCGGGTCTTGTGCCAGAGCCTGTCAGGGGTTCCCCTCTAGCCTCAGTAAGACTTCCTATGTATTTAACAGGTGAACTTCAACTATAGGGCTAGGAGAGGGAGAGGGTTTTGGAAGCTTAAGGGAAAAGGGAAGAGAGGAGAAGGTTACCTTCACTTGAAGAATGCTTGAGACCTCAGACTGTGCCTCATGTTGGGTGCCAAAAATATGATGACGGCTGGAAGAGGGGTGGAGGGTGAGAGTCGCACAGAGATCAAAATACCAGGGGCAGGTCTCCTGGAAGGAATTTGCAGATTGAAGCATTGTTGAGGTCAAGGTAAAGATTTACTGCACCTTTCAGTGGACCAGAGTTCTTAGGGAACCTGCAACGTTAGAGGGATACAGGTAAAGTTTATATAGGATATTCTATAGTGAAGCATATGCCAAATAGGCTAATTAGGTGATTCAGTGTGGGATAAGGGAGTGATTAAGGAGTGGTTAGTTCTTAAAGGAACTTGCAGTTTTGGTATCTACTGCACAGATATTTCACCCAGAGTTCATTGGGAAATAGCCCGGAGGGCTACCTGGAGGTGTGGTTTTAGGCCTGAAATATGGTGAGGGCTGATTGAGAAATACCCAGGCTGCTCTCCTCAAAGTCTTGTTAGACAAAATAAACGTAAGGAAGTATACATATAGCTAAGTTTAAGATACATATGATTGTTCAGTGAGCAGTAAATGTCATTACTACCCAGCGTACAGCCAATTCATTCAGTACATAGTTGGTTCAAACTAATAAGTTCTATAGGTATAACTGGCTTCTGTATCAGAAAGGGAGATAATGATTATTGCTGGGGCAGGCTGTGTCCTTGAGCTGGAGGAAACCACCTGGAATAGTGTTCTGAGGTTAGGCAGAACTGTTATTTTAAAAGAGAAATGTGATTTTAGAATTGGGGCCCAAGCACATGTACCCAGTCACCCCATCAGAGGAAGCCTTAGAGGAAGGGAAATTGTATGAAAGAAGGACAGATTTCAGAGGGCTTCAAATTCCTGGAAATGAAACTGTTTTACATGATCAAATCTTTGTAAGATTATGCTGGACAGCAAGTGGAGTAGAGGGACTTGAATTGATGTTTAATACTAAGTTCATAATAAATGATTCTTAGCTGTAAAAATCATTGTTATTTCAAATTATGAAGGAGGTACAGTTAAGTGCAATGCTGATGTAACTATATCATATATGATATAAATATATACATATATAACTGTCTGAGTTAGAAAGAAGTAGGTTATGGAAAGTGGGGAGGCTGATGATTCAGAGATTTGAAATATGCAAAGAGAAGCAACATATACAGTGAAGTTCTCAAGCATGGGAGATGAGTTATAAGAGAAGAAGACTGTGGACTGTGTACCAAGTACTAAACTGGGAAAAAGAGAGTTATACCAACTTTTTGACTCTTTGTGTTGTAGAAAAATGAAGGAGAAGAATGGGAAAGAATTTATTATCTATCCACAAGATGCTAAATACTTTATGAATATTATCTTAGGTGATGCTCTGTGAATTAGGTGCTCATAAGAACTTCATTTTTCTGGGGTAGCTTGGTGATGCAGTGAATAGAACATTGATCCTGGAGTCAGGAGCACCTAAGTTCAAATCTGGTCTCATACACTTGACACTTACTAGCTGTGTGACACAGGGCAAATCACTTACTCTCAAATGCAGAAATAGAGGCAGATTTGTTAAATGACTTTCCAGGGTCCCACAGCTACAAAGCGTCTCATGCTAGATTTGAACTCAATAGGAATCTTCAATGTTTACTCAAGCTTTTGATGCATCCTCAGTTGTACAAGATGCAAATACAATCTACTGGCCTGTGACAACCCATAAGACTTTGGTTCTAACACTAATCAACCAGGACAGTGTCAGCAGGAGAATGTTTATATGGAAATAATTGGTTTGGTTGAATTTGTCACTAAATCCACACTTACCAAATACATGTGTGACTTGCAAGTGTATAATTGCTGAAAGTTATCAAAGAAAGCTCAAAGGCCATGGAAATGTTAGATTTTCTACCCTGTTTGCTTAGTAGCTGAGTCTCAGATCACAAAAGGAAGAAGGATTCATTAGCAACTCCAATACAACCAGCTCTAGGGTTTGTTTGTTTGTTTGTTTTGAGAAATCAGTAAATGAAAGTATCTTCATTCCCTCACTTTAGAGTGGTGTGAATCTTCCCCTTTACGGGAATCTGATTTCTTTTCACTAAAACCTCCCATGTATACTGAGTCTTTTCAACTGTCCTGTCCTACTTCAGTAGACTACTTAGTATTTGGCAAATTTAAATAATGTAAAGTAAACTCTGGGCAACTTACCCTTTAACAATTTTTCCAACATAAAACAGAGAAGAACTGTACCCCTGGAGCCCACCTCCAATTAAAGTTGTCTAGTAATCAAAATTACTTACATGTATTTAGTGTGCTAAGCTTACAAAATGTTTCAAATATATCATTTACTTAGTCCTTAATTTAATTATTCCCTTTAATTTAGTCTTATTAATCTATTTTACCAAGAAGAAAACCAAAAAGGGAAAGTAAATTGCTTTCTCTGTCTGTTTCTGTCTCTGTTTGTTGTGTGAAGTTTGAATTCACTTAAAGGGAAACACTTGAGCCAAATGTGACCTCCAGGTCTCAGGCTCCCCACCCCTGCAATATCCCTTTATATAAACTGACCAAGTATGACTAACTAACTGATAGCAACTATGAATCATTGAGGACGTGCAAGCACACTGGGAAAGAATAGTGAGCTTTAGTATTAGACAATTAGGCAGCATTTATTAAATGCTTATTATATTCCTGGTGGTACCCTCACAGCCCCTCAGAGGTGCCTAAAACCCTGAGAGGACAAATAAGCATCTGCCCTCTGAGGCCTGCCAATGTGAGTAGGAGCTGAGAAATGAACTCCAGAGCATATGCTACAACAGAAAATGTGTAATTTTGTTTACTGTAATTTCTACAAACCCAGAGGATACAATGAGGGAAGCATAGCATTTCTCTTTTAAAGAAAACTTTCTCATTACAGGAGCAGTTGTTTGTCTTTAGTTTCAAAGAAAGCCAAAGACATCATGGGGGGATGCGTTGACTTGTATGTGGATGGTATTTAAGAAACAAAACCACCAAAGTCATCCAATACATTCTGGGTCATTTGTCCTGACTCTTATCTTGCCACTGGACTTGGATGACTCTGGAGAAGGGAGTGAGGCTGATGACTTTGTACAAGTCTGGCTCACTTCAATCTGGTCCAGTGTCCCTTTCTATAGTCTTCTCCCTGATGGCTTTGAAAGAAAAGCTTCCCTGGGGCAGAGGAAAAGGAATGACTAGAGAGAAAGCCAAGGCTGACAGTGAAGAGGGGGAGTAAAAAAGAAGAAGAACCTGGGAAACAGTTGTGCTATCGATTGGAAGGGTGGGACCAGACAGAAGAGTAAACAAGACCTCTCCTCACCAGCACAATAACGACTATTCTCAACAACTACTAGACGTACATATTGTATATGCTACAATAACTCACTCTAGAAGAAAGCACCTCATAAGTCCTATATAGCTGGCTATAGGTGCCAGGTTATACTGACTTGTTATACATTATAATATTTATTCTTCTGTATTATTAACAGAGCATGAATTGCATCCATGAATGCATAGAATAGGTGCTTTCAATGTGCTTATTGAAAAAAAAAGAGAATGTTTGAATCAACCTTATCTCACAAAGCAATGAATAAAGTACAATATGGAAATTGGGACAGAGTGGATAGGACAGGGCTTGGGAGGGGCAGAGAAGAGGAGGATCTGGGATAAGTTAACTTCATAGAAATATTTTCATTTTAAGTTCTAACCAGTGAGACATTTAAAAAATTCAAAAGACATGGTTTCTGGGTAATTAATCATTTTATTAATAATACTAGCATATTATCAATAAAAGGGGTCAGGGGAGGAGCCAATATGGTGGAGTAGAAAGACACACATATGCTAGCTCTCCCCCCACAGCCCATAAAATACCTGGAAAGAAAGACTCTTAAATTGTAGAGCAGCAGAAGTCACATAACAACAGAGTAGATGAGATTTCCAGCCCAGGGTGACCTGGAAGGCCAACAGGAAATGTCTGTCACATCAGAAGCAGAGCACAGCCCAGCCCAGCCTTGGCCACATGGCCGGCTCTGGGAAGAGGACACGAGCAAGCCTCGGGGCAGAATCCCCAGTCACAGTACCGGCAGTTCACAGATCCCTCAACCAACAGGCCCCAAAGGTCAGTTACAGGAATTTTTTTGGCTGGTGGAGAAGGAAGAAGGGCCTTCCCATAGCTCTGGCCTCAGAAAGCTGCCAGAGAGGCCACATTGGGCAGGCTGCAGCAGTTTCCACAGCAGCCCCTAGAGCAGCCCACATCCATTATTGGATTGTAAAAGCCCTGAGGGCACTGAGCAGCTGAGTCTTACCTTAGCCCTGTGTAGAAGCCCTGGGGTAGTTGATCTTTATCTCACACTGAATGGTGGCCCTGCCCCCACAGCTTTTCTGAATCTCAGCCTCCAGTGCTGACTTGGCAGAACTGGAGGTGAGGTAGTTGTGAAGAGGAAACTCCACTAAATTCTGGACACAAAAATCTCTACCCACTCCCAGGCCAGTGTACATGCTTGATTGTGCCATCTTGGAGGAACTGAGATCTTACAGATGCCCAGAGTATACCCTACTCTTGACAAAGGACCCAAAAGTCAAGTAACTGGTTGGGAAAATGCCCAAAAAAGGGAAAAAAAATAAGACTATAGAAGGTTACTTTCTTGGTAAACAGATGTCTTCTCCCATCCTTTCAGATGAGGAAGAACAATGCTTACCATCAGGGAAAGACATAAAAGTCAAGGCCTCTGTATCCCAAACATCCAAAATAATATTCAATGGTCTCAAGCCATGGAAGAGCTCAAAAAGGATTTTGAAAATCAAGTAAGAGAGGTGGAGGAAAAATTGGGAAGAGAAATGAGAGAGAAGCAAGAAAAGCATGAAAAGTGGGTCAACCCCTTGCTAAAGGAGACCCAAAAAAATGCTGAAGAAAATGACACCTTGAAAAATATGCTTACTCAATTGGCAAAAAAGGTTCAAAAAGCCAATGAGGAGAAGAATGCTTTCAAAAGCAGAATTAGCCAAATGGAAAAGGAGGTTCAAAAGTTCACTGAAGAAAATAGTTCTTTCAAAATTAGAATGGAACAGATGGAGGCTAATGACTTTATGAGAAACCAAGAAATCACAAAACAAAACCAAAAGAATGAAAAAATGGAAGATAATGTGAAGTATCTCATTGGAAAAACAACTGACATGGAAAAGAGATCCAGGAGAGACAATTTAAAAATTATGGGACTACCTGAAAGCCACGATCAAAAAAAGAGCCTAGACATCATCTTTCATAAAATGATCAAGGAAAACTGCCCTGATATTCTAGAACCAGGAAGCAAAAATAAATATTGAAAGAATCCACCAATCACTTCCTGAAAGAGATACAAAAGCAGAAACTCCTAGGAACATTGTGGCCAAATTTCAGAGTTCCCAGGTCAAGGAGAAAATATTGCAAGCAGCTGGAAAGAAACAGTTCAAGTGTTGTGGAACTACAATTAGGATAACACAAGATCTAGCAGCTTCTACATTAAGGGATCCAAGGACTTGGAATATGATATTCCAGAAGTCAAAGGAAATAGGACTAAAACCAAGAATCACCTAGCCAGCAAAACTGAATATAATGTTTCAGGGGAAGAAAATGGTCTTTCAATGAAATAGAAGACTTTCAAGTATTCTTGATGAAAAAAACAGAGCTGAAAAGAAAATTTGATTTTCAAATACAAAAATCAAGAGAATCATGAAAAGGTAAAGAACAAAGAGAAATCATAAGGGACTTACTAAAGTTGAACTATTTACATTCCTACATGGAAAGACAATATTTATAACTCTTAAAACTTTTTTCAGTCTCTGGGTAGTTGGTGGGATTACACACACACACACACACACACACACACACACACAGATAGAGAGAGAGAGAGAGCACAGCGTGCGTTGAATAGGAGGGGATCATATCTTAAAAAATGAAATTAAGGGGTGAGATAGAAATATATTGGGAGGAGAAATGGAGGAATGGAATGGAGCAAATTATCTCTCATAAAAGAGGTAAGTAAATGACTTTTCAATGGAGGGAAAAAGGAGGGAGGTGAGAGAAAAAAAAAGCTTACTCTCATCACATTTGACTAAAGGAAGGAATAAAATTCACACTCATTTTGGTATGACAACCTATCTTACGATACGGGAAAGTGGGGTGAAGTGGATAAGCAGGGTGAGGAGAATGATGGAAGGGAGGGCAATGGGAGGAGGGAGCAATTAGAAGTCAACACTCTTGGGGAGGGACAGGATCAAAAGAGAGAATAGAAGAAATGGGCAAGATAGGATGGAGGGAAATATAGGTAGTCTCACACAACATAACTATTATGGAAGTCATACGCAAAGCTACACAGATATGGCCTATATTGAATTGCTTGCTTTCCCAGTGGGGATGGGTGGGGAGGAAGGCAGGAAGAAAAGTTGGATCTCAGAGTTTTAGGAACAACTGTTCGGTATTGTTCTTGCATACACCTAGGATATAAGAAATACAGGTAATGGGGTATAGAAAGTTATCTTGCCCTACAGGACAAAAGGGAAGATAGAGATAAGGGAAGGCAGGGATGTTAGAAGGGAGGACAGATTGGTGAATACGTGTAATTAGAATGCTCAGTGTTTTGGGGTGGGAGGAGGGGAGAAATGGGGAAAAAAATTGGAATTCAAAATTTTGTGGAAAAAAACAAATAATAAAAATAAAATAAAAATTAAAAAATGAGTAAAATAAAATAAAAGGGGTCAGTTAAACTCTCCAGTTCTAAGTATTCTTATGGAACCCACTTAATGGTAATAAGACCTTGGAAGAGTGGGTATTTCTGACATAACTTTGATGAGTAAATAATTAATGAAAGAGAATGAATATTATAATAAGAGGTGGACCTATTCTAATAAGGGATGGAGGATATGACTTAGATCATCTCATTTACTTCCAAGTCACCCCCAGGTTTGGATAACTTAATCAAAGAATTTATTCCTATTTAATCCTGAGTAGAACATCATCAGCAGGAATTCATCTAGACAAGATGGTCTAGGTGGTTGACATTTTTGGCAGAGGTCAATAATGTCCTTGAACAATTTACCTTCAAACAAACAAATAGGACAGGAAAGGAGTTTGAATCTCCTCCATAATTCTTGTTAGTTATCATTTCTCTCACCAGCTAGGTCACATGTATAATGTTGTAGCAAAAATCTGAGTTATGATGTAAATAGGACCATGAATTTATCCCCGAATGAAGGGAGGCTCTTACAGAAGATAGCAGGAAAAAATGGAAGGAACTAGGATCAATGATTCAAAGTCTTCCATCCAGCTAAGAATCAACATGAGATCTCCAAGTCTGGAGGAGTACAGGAAAAGACTAGCTTATGTAGACTGGTAATTCAACAGAGAAGGTTCTTTTCTGAAGATTTGTGTTCTCTATAGTCCAGAGTACATGCCTGGACTCTTAATAAAGTACTTTTGCTTACACAGAAGTTTTTTGAACAGGTGAGAAGGCTTATTATTTTATTGATGAAGGGTAGCAAGGCAAATGAAATCATGCTGTAGATAAAGGACCGAATAAAAAGAGAGAGAACAGAGGTTAGAGGAAAAGATTCAGGTAAAGGAAAGTTTAAAAATGAAGACAGAGGCAAACAAGAAGTTTGAAAGAAGAAAATTTCAGAATTAAAGGTCCTGAAGGAGAAGCATTTTTGATAGAGGCAAAGGTCCTACGCTGGTGGGCAAGGATAGGAGAGCAGAGAGGTGTTTATCACACGTGAAGGGGAAATCTTCAATATTGTTCTCTCAGGACAGTGTTTGAGGGCAGGTGAATCCTAAAACTATTTCAAGTATCACAGGAAACTGATTCCACTCCAATTCAGTTCAATAAGTATTTATTAAGAAAATGCTTTTAGCTGATGGTCTTAAAGTGACATCTGAGGGACACCAATCTCAGCTTCATCATACCCCAGTTCCTCAGAGGACATTGATGGGTCATATTCTCCCATCCTGGAATCAGGGGATCCCCCAAAGTATTCAGGATGCTGACCTAGAAGCAAGAAAATGGAGCTGAATTTGTAGCTGTTTCTAGACAATAGAAAGAAGTCTTTGGTGGTGGTACAGTTGGGTGAAAAGAACCACCTTCAAGACCTGGGTGAAGAATTTCTTCTCAATCATGATGCACCATTGACAGGAGAGAGAACAGGAGTGACCAGGAAAGAAAAAGGGCTAAGGAAAAGTTTTTCTTTACAGTGAGGGTGCATTGGGGTCACAGGTAATGGGAGCCTGGAGAAGGCAGCTTCAGAAACCCAGGGCCTGCTCATTTTGTTGCTTAGCAACATCATTGTGGGTTCAATTGTCCCTGGTACATATGAAAAATGTCATTATAGAGAATTATTAATGCATTGACAAAATGTTTTTGACATATATATGTATGTATGTATGCACAGAGAGAGAAACACATTTATACAATTGAGTGTATAAAAGCATGTGTGTATATGTGCACATGCATGTATGTATCCATTTTAATACATAGGCATATTTTTATATAGACGTGTTTGTGTTTTCACATATGTATATGTGCAGTCAGTGTCACCCCCTCCTCTTTCAAAATAAGTCCGTTCACAGCTAGAATTTCACTTGTCAGATCCATAATTCTGTTGGGAACCACTCACCTGTCTTTGATTCCCTGTGCTCGTCTGATTCATCCGTAGGCCCCAGAATACCACCCTCATTCATCTGGGGAACAGAGGGAATTTCAAGCCCAGGTAATTCTTCAACATCATCATACCCATCACCTGGGGGATCATCAGGCCAACTTGAGATATCTGAAAGATAGATGTTAGTTTTGTTTTCAACACAATTTTTGTGAAAGTGAAGAGTGGCGACTGTGCATGTGAAAACAAACATGTAATTTAATTTTCTTTTTACTATATAAGGGAGTATCAGGAGATGTTCAGATCTGAATTCAGTTGAAGAAGACAATTTAAGGTTCAAGTTAGAGACCTGACCTTTCACTAAGAATCACCAAAGTGGGAAATGGACCAAATGTTCCCTCATGCAGGACAATGATTTCAGCTCTCTTGGTGTTATTTTTCCTTTCATTTATTTTAGCTTCAAAACACTACTCTCTTAATTTCTATTATCTCACTGCTTATCACTGGTGCCAGCTTCAAGGAGGAAATCACTTAGCCCAGAACTTTCAACTCTGTCATAAGTCATAGTGACCCTAAGACAGAATACACCAGAGAGAGTAAGTTGATTTCCTGAATCATGCTCCAGATTCAGATGCCTCTTTAAGCATCATTCTGCCCATAAAATCCAGCTCCACACCCCTTTCAGGAGCCTAGTCACCTATCATACCAAACCTGGCTCCCTTTCTCCCTTCGCCGAATCATTTCACTGGTCTCAATCCAAACCTCTATCCCCCAAGCACATGTTTGGAGTTAGAGAATACCGAGTTGCCTAAGGAGCTATGGGATGTCTGGGATAGGGACAATCTAAGGGCAGCAAAGGAGCATTTTAGCTGATGCCACCCAGGTCAGAAAACTCCTTGGAAAATATTAGTCCTTGCTTCTAAGGTCTGCCCTTTCCTAATATTTGGAGAAAGTGCAATTTGGCTTTTCCCTTTATTTCCCTCTGTATAGTATGAAAGCTTTTCTCTCACATCACCAAGTAGAAACCCTGAGGAGGAGAAGATGACAGAAGCAAATAGGAAAAGAAAACTCATCCCCCATCTCCATCCCTCAGGTTATATCTATCTACAGACTTCAGAACTATGTGATAATGTAATCTGACTCCAGGGAGGCCGAACTTAAACTGGGGGCACTTTCAGTCGTCAGTGAAAAGGATGAAAAAGTCACTATTTGAGATGATTAATCAAAGTGTTTTGAGTGAGACCAAGTGTCCTCCTAAACATGAAAGATACTCAAGCCTCTTTCCTGGAAGTCTCCATATTTGGGTGGTGAAGAACTTGACTGACAAGACATTAATAATGTAAAACAAGCTATATGTTCTAAAAATTAAAGCATGTCACAGGGATGTCCTAACAGAAGGATGTTGTTCCTCCTGGAGAGTAGGGGAAAACATAAGCAAAACTGAAAGTTCGTTAGTGAGTGAAGGTCCTGGGGCTGGCCAGGGGGAGATAGTAGCTCTGCTCACAAGGATCAATACAATTCATGTGGATGAAAAAGTCCTAAGGGTATTGAAGGAGATTTCATCTAAAGCTTCATGTTATTAACTTTTAGGGACATTCAAATCTTTTTGCCCCAATTCTGTGCTTACCAAGAAAACTCCAGATTTAGAGGGGATGGCATAATATTATTAATCAATAATATTGTTATTGAGTTGGTTGTCATTTTAGAGAAATGAAATTATTGCATCTTTGAGTCGGCCCCATCCTGAACTTCTAGGCATCATAACTAGAGGGATCGAGACCTACAAAAGAACATCAGAATCAAAAGAACACAGAGCTCTGGACACTTTCCCTCTAGAGATGAAGTTTACAGTCCAGAATTGGGCTGGTGAACCTGCCTGCCCATATAGAGAATGGGAAATGGAAACTAAAATGCTATGGGTTGGGAGGGACTACAGCAGGCAGGTATAGGCAGAGATTTCTGAAGATACCAATGCCATAGATTCTGACAGTGACCAAAGCATATGGTTCATGTCCAGAGTGTCCAAGGGAAGAGGATGGGCAGAAGATGCACAAACCTGGGCTACTTCGAAGGTCCTCCATGTCCTCTGTCAAGTGGTAATCAATTTCTTGGTACACGGCTTCATTAATAGAATCTCTATATCTAGACAAAGCTGAGACAAATGTCCATGGATCAGAAATTTGGCCTGAGACCATCAACTCATATATGTTTCTCTTAGGGGTCCTCCTCAATCTGCTTTCTGTTTACACTCAGGTCACTACCTGGAGCTAATATGGATGCTTGTTCTGCCCCGCCCATGTTGTATGACCTTGGATGAAATCTCATAATTTACACAAGGTTTGTGCTCACAGCTTAGATTCTCCTTGGCCAATAGCAGTCAGAGTTATCTGGTGCTTGATAACTATAGCAAAACCTATGGGTCACACCCAGTCCTGAAGTTCTTTATTTAGCCTTGTCCAAAATCCCTATCCCTGTCATTACCTCTCTTCACTCACACACACCCTTGCCCATGTTATTCAGTGCCCCAGAGGTTGCCCACCTTGTTTCTGGATTCTCCCTCTGTGTATTTAAATTCCTAAGAGGATGAGGACCACGAGGAAAAGCACCCCTAAAATGATGCAGAAGATCCCAAGCAGAGAGAAGGTGCCAGAGTTCAAAGAAGTAGAAACTTCCTTAGTGATTGGTCCTTTGGAGAAGAAGAATCATAAGGCTCTGGATTATGGAAGAAGTTGTCAGACTCTCCAGGACAGCTCACTGAGGTTAGTAAGTAGAGAGGAGGGAAATCTGAGGCTCACCCTCAACCTGATGATCCTCCAACTGGGGAACACTTCCCCATCTGCACTGTAGAGGGGCCTGGGATAGGCCTGGATGCCCAAGAAAGGACAGTGGAGGAACCATCCTTTCTTATGGGAATTGAGCTCCAGATCTCCAAACTGGAAATTGGTAGGAGGGTGATATATTGTGGAAGAACATTCTATGAACCCCCCATATCCCTCCTCAGCCCCAGCCCACAAGTTTCTCCACAGGTTCTCAGGATTCTGGTACATTAGATCTCCTAAGAGGTGAAAGAAGGTTTCTGCTGTCAAATGAATCCCAAGTGGATACAACGGGAGTAAAGGAGTGGCAGAGCAATGTACCTTTTGTGGTCGATGGTAATGTTGTCCTCTCAACTGGAAGAAAATAGGAGAAAAAACATCTGAAGACTGGAGAGAGATCAGTTTGAGCTTGGCCTCTGGATCCTGCTCTGAACCTCTTATGATTTGGACATCCTCTCATAATGCTCCATCCAAACAGCCAAGGAAGACTCTTAGACCTAGATCCTCTTCATCCAATTTAAACTTAAGAAGATACTTAGAAATCATATGGACTGGAGTCAGAGGACCTGTTCTGAGTCAAATCCCAAATCCAGAAGCCAAAATTGGAAATTTGTGGAAGGGCCACATATTGTCCAATGAAGTTCTGTAGGTCTTCCAACCCTCCAACCGTAGCTCATAAGTTTCTCAGCAGATTGTCTGAAGTAAGAAAATTACTTCTCCAAGACATGAAAGATTCCCATAGTGAATGCATGTCTTCTATAACCTTCCTCCTGTCTCATAGACATCTCAAACTCAATGTGCCCAAAATAACACTCATTATCTCCTGTTATTTCTCCTCATCATCACACATCTTACATCACATTCCAAATTTCCCTATTACTATTGAAGACACTGCAACCCTCCCAATCATCCAGACTCCTGATCTTGTCTTAATCCTTCCACCCTCTCTTTCACTTTCCCCACAGATCTAATTAGGTAAAAACTCTTGTCATTTCCATCTCCCCAAGTTTCTTCTCTCCACTAATATAGACACCACTCTAATTCAGGTCCCCACCATCTCCAGAACTATTGCAAAACCTTCTGATGGATACTCCCCATGCCAATCTATCCTTTAATCAGTTGCCAAAGTGATCATTCTAGCTCGGGGATGGGGAACCTGTGGCCTTAAGGAAACATGCAGCCATCTAGGTCTTCAAGTGCAGCCCTTTGACTGAATTCAAACTTCACAGGAAAAATCACCTTAATAAAGGAATTTATTCTGTAAAACTTGGATTCACTCAAAAGGCCACATCCTAGGAACTAGAAGGCCACATGTGGCCTGAAGGTTGCAGCTTCTAGAGGGTACTTTTGGCCACTTGATTTTTGTTGTTGTCTAACTCTCTGTGACCCCATTTAGGGTTTTTTGTCAGAAATGCTGGAGTGTTTTGCCATATCCTTCTGTAGCTCATTTTACAGTTGAAGAACTAAGGGAAACAGAGATAAGTGACTTGCTCAAGGTCACACAACTAGTAAGAATGTGAGGCCAGATATGACCTTCAAGAAAATGAGTCTTCCTCACTCCAGGCCTGAGTCACCTAGCTGCCCACATCATGCTCGTGTTGAATAAAATCCCATTGTTCTCTATTACCTCCAGGATCTAATAGAACTCCCCTGTCCTTCACAGTTCTTTAAAACTTGACCTCATTGTACCTTTCAATAATTCTTATATATTGCTCCTCTCCACACACTCTTACTACTCAGCTATACAGGTCTGCTCCCTGTTCCTTACACATGATACTCCATCTCTGCACCTGAACATTGGTGTTCTGGCTCTCCTTATATGAAATGTTCACCCTTCTTACATCCCCTCTTGTCATGCTGAGCCCCATTCATGACTCAACTGAAATATTTCCTTCAAAAAGAAGCTGTCTTGAGACATGCCTGATGGTTAAACTTTCTTTTCTAATTTACCTTCATCCTACTCTGCAAGGATCTTCTACATATCTAGTTATTTACATATTGTTTCCCCCATTATATTGTAAAGCTGTTTAATATCTTGGAATGTTTTTACCCTTCTTTCTGTTACCAGGACTTAGTACAATACCTGGCACATAGTAAGCACTTATTAGTAAATTCTTGGGGATTGATTGGTTTTGAGCCACTCTAACATGGACTAGAGCTGAGGGAGAGGGAGGCTGAACATTATACCTTTTTGGAAAGCTAAGAGGTAGGTATTAGGTGGTGAAATGGATAGAGCACTGAGCCTGGAAGAAAAGGAAGATCTGACTTCAAATGCAGTCAGTCTACATCTTAGCAACACTAGGGTACTGACTCTGGGCAAAGTCATTTAACTTTTATTTTCCTCAGTTCTTCATCTATAAAATGAGAAAACACTGGAACAGGAAATAGCAAATTTCTTCAGTATCTTTCCCAAGAATACCCCATGAATGTAGTTCATGGAGTCATGAAGAGACAGATACAAATGAATGATGTGATGAAATTATCCTGTCCTTTTCACTGGAAGACAAACTAAAACAACTGTGACTATAGGTAGGGACCAAACTAGGCGTATTGACTCTGAATTCTGCTGCAGTCCTCTGTCATTTAAATATCTGCCCAAGATATGCTATCCAAACAACTCAAGAAGGTTCCCAATTCCTCTACATATGTTTCCCCAGCAGCTTAGGGAGAGGGCTGGTGGACAGAAGAGAGATTTTAAGTTTGGGATTTAAAGGATCTATATTCAAAAATTTCCCAGCAAGTTATACTTACTAGTCTGTGTGATCTTATGACAATCACATAATATGCCTGGACTTATATTTCCTACTCTGAAAAACTTAGAATGTTGACCATTAATTTTACTTTCAGTTCTAAATTCTATGACCCCAGGATCAGATTACAGCCTCCCCGGTACCAGATGACACACCTGTGGAAGCTCCATTTAGATGCACACTCCAGCCCCATGTCTATTGAGCTAGAGCTCAATATCTATCCTCAGAGCTCCCAGCCCCATCTTATGTCCTTCACACTCACCTGAGCACATGACACCAGCATCCTCCTCATGCTTACAGTCATTTTGCCCCCAGGGCCTTGCAGGGCAATCCCACAGAGAGGACTCCCCCCCTCTGCACTGTACCTCATCCAACCAAATGGTCCCATTTCCTGGACCAAATGCAGGCCATTTCAGGGTTGACAGAGCAGAGCCACAGCCAAGTTGCTGACAAACCACATTAGCATCTGCTAAGTCCCATGAGTCATCACATACTGTCCCCCAAGAGCCATTGTGCCAGATCTCCACTCTTCCAGAGCATGGGGTCTGTCCTCCAATGAGCTGGAGTTTGTCTTTGTCTGAAAAGGAAGCAGACTCCCCTGTTACACTCCCAGCTTGAAAGTGAACAACCTCTGAGAGCCCCAGATACAGAGAGAAATGAACCGAGATACCTGTGCAGGGACCAGAGGTTGGGCAGTCAGTGACCTTCCTTCCTGCAGAGAGAAGACAATGGGAAAGGACTGAGTTAAACCTAAAATATCATTTGGGCACTAGATCTTCCCGTTTCAGGACAAGATTCCCAAAAATCCCTTAATTTACTCCTTAAATACATTATAGTAACATCTTTATCTCATTAAAGGAATTGTTGAACACATACTATGAGCTATGAATTGAATTAAAATATATATATATATATATATATATATATATGCACATATGTAAAATGCAAAGTGCCTACCTTTAGGGAGTTCAGAGTCTAATTGAAGAGAAAGTACATGAACATAAAGTGGAGATTCTATAAGGAGACAGATGAAAGGATCCCATGGAGAGAGTCAAGAATTCTGAGGCAAACTCAGGCTGCCTACTAGATGAGGTAGTGCTGGACAAAAGATGCGGAGAGAGTGAACAGCTATAGTGATAAATAGGGAGGTCCTTCTTTTTGTAAGAGGATGGAAAGAAGAAAAATGAGAAATTTTGAAAACCACAAGATAAGATTGAAAGGAATTTCAGTCAGATTTCTTCTTACAGGACTAGGTGGCTCAGCTGTCTGATCTAAATGTTCAATTGAGGGTTGAAGGAAAGCAAAAGTCAAGTGAACAAGTCAATAACCATTTTAAAGCAAATACTATGTGCCAGGCACTGAACCAAGCCCAGGTGATACAAAGAAAGGCAAAAAAACCATCCATGACTTCAAGGAGTTCAAAGTCTAATTGAGGGAGAAAAGTGAAAATAGCTCTGTGCAAGTATGATATAGAAAGGAGAAATTGGAGAAAATCAACAGAGGGACAGCACTAGCATTAAAGAGCTTTCTATGTGGAAGGTAAGACTTCAACTGGGACCTAAATGAAGTCTCTAGGTGGTAGAGTGGATAGAGTGTTGGGGCTGGAATCCAGAAAACATGTCTTCCTGGGTTCAAATGTGGCCTCAGATACTTAGTAGCTGTGTGACTCTTGGGAAATCACTTAACCATGCTTGCCTCAGTTTCCTCACTTGTAAAATAAGTTCATGGGAAGAAATGGCATAAACACTTTTCCAAGAAAATTCCAAATATGATCGCAAAGAACTGGACATGACTGAAATTACTCAACAACAACAAATGAAGCCAGGGAAGGCAATAGATAGAGATAAGGAAGGAGAGAATTATACACATGGGGAGAACCGGTGAAAATGCAGTCATGAGACAGAGTGTCTTGAACAAAGAACAGAGGAGATTGATGTCATTGAATTGAAGAGTATATGGAAGGAAGTAAGGTGTTGTAAGAATAGAAAGGTAGGAGAGGGTCAAAATATGAATGACTTTGAATGAGAGGATTTGATATTGGATTTCAGAGAGAACAGGAAGCCATGAAGAATATTGTTTGGGAATGGAGAAGTGACATTGTCAGACTTGTGCTTTAGGAAGATGAATGTAACAGCTGAGTTAAGGACAGACTCAAATTAAGAGAGAACTGAGACAGAGGGATCAACCAGAAAGCTCTTCCAAGAACCTAGCATGAACCTGGACCAGTGTGGCATCAGTGTCAGAAAGCAGAAGGAGCTATGGATGATAGATGTTACAAAAAGAGCATTAACAGGACTTGGCAAGTGATTGCATATGGCAGGACAAAAGAGAGAGAAGATTTGAGAATGACTAGGATGCTGGTGGTGTCCTCGGTAATAGGGACATTACAAAGATGGGAAGGTATAGGGTGAAATATGTTCAGTTTCAGATGTATTAAATTTAAGATACCTACAGAAAATCTAGTTCAAAACATTCAGCAGGAAAAGTAAGACTGGAGGTCAGGACAAAGCATAGGATTAGATAGATAAACCTGAGAACCATCTACGTAGCATTGATGTTTTAACCCAGTGAAACTAATGAGATCATCAAGTGAGACAATATTGAGTGTGAAGAGATCCCACGATATGCCCTTGGAGAACATCAATGAGTAGTGGGAGATTAAGGGAGAGATGTCAGACAAGTAGAAGGAGAACCAAGAAACAGCAGTGTCATGGAATTATAGGGAGAAGACAATATCAAGGAGGAAGTGGTGATTGAGTGTCAGTGGCTATTGAGAGGCTGTTAAAGTATGAAGACTGAGAAAAGTCCATTAGACTTGATAATTAAGGGATGGTTGATTATTTTGGAAAGAGTTGTTTCAGGTAAATGATGAAACTTGAAGACATTGCATAGTTAAGATGAGAGTTATGCAAAAGGAAGTGGGAGCATCTATAGCAAATTAGCCTTCATAAGAACTTTACCCACCAAAGAGATGAAAAATATAGGATGATAGCTAGCAGGAATGGCTAGATTTAGTGAAAGTTTTTAAAAGACTGGGGAGACGGATATGTTTGTATGTGTTAGGACAGTAGTTAGTAGACATGAATTGCTTTGGCAAGAAGAAGGGTCATCCCCTTGTGTTGTTGTTATTATGTTTGTCCTTCATTCTCAAAGAGGACCATGACATCAAGATGATGACATGACTTGTAGTTGACTTTGATTTGAGGGAGGGAGGGCTGTGCAATCTCACTTTCTCCTCCTGAGTCCAGTGACCTTATATTCATCAGTATGGCTGTAGATGGCCCAGGATCCAAGGTGAGACCCTGACCCTTTCAGGCTAAGATCTTATCTCATTCACACTTCGAGTGAGATACACACATTCAATTAATAGGCTTCTTTAAATTACTCAAGGGATGGTCTCGTTAATAAAAAAAAAAAAAACACCTAGGGGAATACCCTCAAGGTTCCTGGGTAAAAGAGCAAGGTCATCTCTTTGTGTGAGATAGGGGTGAAGTGATAGTGACAAAAAGTATCTGGGTGATATGAAATATGGAAGGAAGAATAAGGAAATCTTGATGAATGACTTCAATTTTTCTAGTGAAATATGTGGCAAAGATGAGAGGAAAGGGGAGAGGAGGCTTGAAGAGTGATGGAAAAGTTTGGAAAAGCCACTTTGGAAAGGAGGCTAGTGTATCAGTAAGGGAGGCATAAAAGTATTCATTTGCTCCAGTGAGGGCCCAGTTAAGATTATGTAACATATTATGGTAAGCTAAGTGAGCATGGTTTCATGATTTCCCTCAGCTTCATCCAAGACAGAGAAATGTTTCCTGAGTAGGAGCAAAGGTTGTGGATGGTGAGAAGAAACTAGGATTGAGGCCTGAAAGGGTAAGTTTGGAGACAGTAAATGGGCACAAGAGGCTCAATAGAAGAGGGTATATACAGATATGAACCAAATCATTGAGAAATCAAGCAGGAGAGTTTGGCCAGTGCAAGGACGATGACCTTGGAAAGAGATGAGGAGTGGAGGTCATTTTGAGGATGAAGAATAGAGTAAGGGATTGCAAGACAATAGGAGAGGTGTAAGAATCATCAATTACGATCCAATAAAGGAATTTCAGAGTTTACAAATGTGTAAGTGGAACACGTGTATGTGATAGCAAAATCATCTTTTCGTGTCTCTGAGTTGGATGGAGGTCTGTGAAAATGAATACAATGAAGAACTGGGTGGTTAGGATATTTGAGAGAATATTTAATCTGCTACGAGAACAGGAATTGTGGTGGAAAGACTGACTCACAGCTTGTTCACATCAAGGTTTAGTCAACTAAAATAAAATATGTGAGGTCTTTGTCACCTAAGTCCTACTAATCCAAGTCACTTCAACTGTTTACTTAAATGGATAAAAATCAATTTAGGTCTAGATCTTGTACACTGATTGGACTAAAAATATAACCCCATTAAAAAGGAGTCAAACAGAAGAGATGAATGTAGTTACCTTCACATGTTATAATGGCTTCCTCTCCCTGCTGGCAAGAATTCTGGTTCCAAGATTGAGAAGGACACTGCCAGAGGAAGGATTCTTGACCTTCGCAGTTGATTTTGTCTATCCATCGGGTCTGCAAACTTTTTGGGGGGCTCGACCATGTTTCAATATGCCCCTTTGTACCACAACTCAGATGTCGGCAAATCACTGATACAGTATTGTAATCCATGGAGTTAGAACAAACACTACCCCATGTTCCATTGTAGAAAACCTCTAGCCACCCGGAACATGTATGATCCTCGCTCATTAGTCTGAGATCCAGAGATTCTGTAAATAGAGTGGAAGGTATGGCACAATCAGAGCAGATATTTGTTCAAATATACTCTGGGTCTCATTCTTCTGGAAAGTATATTAGGTTCTCTCTCTTTGCTGGGGAGTCTCCACTGGATAGACACAGACCCCACATCATTTTCTGAATTACTTCCATTATATTTCTGTACACTTCTCTCTGTCTTGTCTCCTCTATAGATAAAGACAAGCATGCTTTTACTGTGGTTTCATTATGCAGTTTTACAGGGTCAAAATCGTGTTTGTCTGTAAATCACCAAAGTAAAGCTAATCTGAAGATACATAGTTTATACTAATTACGTGTATAGCACTCTAACAGGAAATGAAGGTATAAGGAATACACAGACATGCACACACACATACATACATACATACATACATACATACATACATATATATGTACTTCTATGTATGTATATACACATGCATATGTATTTTCATAAGGGAGAAGGCCCACCTATACAATTGATGGAAAAGGAAAAAGTCACCCTTTAGATAAGGGCATTGCTCAGAAACTAAACTCTAGGGAGGATTCTGTTTGGGGCAGGACATCCTCCTCCCCTGTCCCAGCTCCTTCTCCCTCAGGTTTCTAAGCCCCACCTCCTCAGGACTCCTCTAAGTCCTTCAGTTAGTGGACTATGTGTGATCCAGACCTGAGCAGAGGACTCCTGCATCTTCTTTGTGTTTGCAGTCATGCTGACCCCAATGGATGGACGGGCACTCCCCTAGGTGGGATTCATTTCCAGAACAGCTAAGCTCATCTAGCCAGATGGGCCCTGATCCTTGTCCAAAGTGGGCAGAGACTGTGGTTTGAAGGGCCACTCCACAGCCCAGCTGCCTGCATACCACATGGGCATCACTCAGGTCCCAAGAATCATCACAGATGGTTCCCCAGGTCCCATTGTAGTAGACTTCAACTCTTCCAGAGCAGGGTCCTCTTCCATTTAACAGACGAATTGGTCCATTTTCTACAGGGAGAAATTCAAATTAATTGCCCATTTTCCCTTGGAAAGAGAACGATTTCCTCAGATTATTCAGTTTTCTTTATTACCTGAAAAGAGGACAGGTGCCTTCTCCTGGGAAGACTGTGCATTACTGAATATGAGGGACTGTGTCTGGTTTCCTGCAGAAAGCACACACAACTCATATAAGGTAAATATGTACCTTGAGGAAAGGCACTGGATTAGAGGAAAGGGTCAGAAAATTGTAGAGAAGACAAATTGTGAGGGAGGGACAAGTTTAAGAAGACATATTTTGATTATACCCAGTCGAATGGAATTGTTCTCATTGAGAGTTTCATTGTCCCACTCCCCCAGTTCAAACCACACCCTTCGTATACAAAGGGCCCTCAAAAGTCTGTGACATTCCATAAGAAAGAACTTCAGAGAGAGTTGCAGCACTTGTAGCTAATCATCCTTCCTCAGGCTTTAATCACCCTCTGCTAGGTCTAGCACTTATGAACTGCATAGGGTTCCCCCTACCATATTTCTGCCAACAACCTATGTCTAAACATAAGGAGGTTTTTACTTGGAGTACATGAATTTGTTTTAAAATATACTGATAAAAGCTGCTTAGGCTGGGGGGAATTAAGGGCAGAAGGGAGAAAATTTAGAACTAAAAGAAATAATTAATGAATGTGTCAAAAATTACTTTTACATGTAACTAGGAAAAATAAAATATTATTTAAAAATAAAATATATTGATGACTACTTTTCAATATTATTGGTCTCTTATTTATGTAGGGAGAGCTCCAACTGTAGCAAGGGCCTATGTGTAGAGAGGCCTGTTTGTGGTGAAGTCTCACGTAGACAAAGGGCTGTCCCTGTTATGTGTGGCATGGGGGTGTCATTGTGCGACTGAAAGGAAAGAGGAATAAATATCTCTTGCCCTCTTCTCCCCTCTCTTATTTTAGTTCATTAATTTCGGTTGTACCCGACTCTTTGTAACCCCATTTGGGGTTTTCTTGGAAAAGATAGTGAAGAGGGTTGCCATTTCCTTCTCCACATCATTTTACAGATGAGGAAACTGAAGCAAACTGCTTTAAGTGACTTTCACAGGGATATGAAGCTAGTAATTGTCTGAGGCCAAATTTGAACTTGGGTCTTCCTAACTCCTGGCCCTGCACTCTTTTCAGGTTACCCACCTAGCTGCCTCTCTACTTAGCTTCTCACGTGGGCCTTCAGCAAGGTAAATTTTAATTCCTACCAAGAGGTTAGGGCCAGAAACCACTCTATTCTCCTCATAGAGAAGGGGTAGCAGGCTAGAACTATTTTTATCTGCTCTCTTAAATATCATTAATGTAGAGGGATCATGGTCTGGTTCAATCTAAATTTTAATTGTTCTGACATCTATTGGAGAGAGAAATCAGTTAAAAACATTACTCTCAGAAGTGGTCCCGAGGCTGTCCCAAAGGAAGCCATAGTTTAAAGAAAGTCAAGAATCTCTGCTCTGGAGAGACAGATATCTCTCTTGGACTAGCTAGATATGAATTCCTTCTTCTCAAAACTCAACAGAGAAAAGGTTGATGTTGTCAAATAGTAGACACCTATTAAGTGCTAGTAGATTGATTTTCCTAAGTAACTGAGAAAAAAGAAAACATAATAAAAAATAACAATAGAAGAAGAAGCTAGTGAAGGGGCATCCTCTAGCTCCAACCTGTTTCCAAATTTCTCACCTGCTCTCTGGGATTTTCCTACTGAGGGGATTAGAATAGCAAGTGATAATGGAGGTGAGTGAACCACATTGTGATTCACTCAATTTTGTGATTCAGTTCTGGAGCTAATTCAGTTCTCTTTCTATTCACTAAAGGTTCTAATCCAATTACTATCTTGTAAGAAGACCGTGCAATTTTGGGAATTGGGAGAAAAAATTATTGCATCTTTTGAACCTCATTCTGCATTGGTTGGAAACTGGACCACCTCTACCTGATGGTTAACTAGGGACCTAGGTTAGGATGACAAGAAATCCAGTCACATTCAAAGACTGATGCAAGGAATTTTCTCACAAGCAACCCACGAGTTTTATCTGAAAACTGACCTAGTACTGTTCAACCAGGTTACACTTCCTACACTTGTTTACACTTCCTTTTGATTCAAGGCAGACACTTGAAGTGGAATGGGACACCTCTTTTTCCAATTTCAAGGAATTGAACCTATTTGTTCTCCCCTTCCCTACTTGGAAAGCCCCTAATCTTTCTTCCAATTAGAAATTTGAGAACCTGATTGCTTGTCTCTGTCAATTGTTTTCTTTTAATTAATTTGTTTTATTTCATTAATTGTTTTTAATCCATAGTAATCTGTCTCTCCTGTATTCTTAGTGCCAGGGCAGCTAGGTGGTGCAGTGAATAGAGCACCAGTGTAGAGTCAGGAGGACCTGAGTTCAAATCTCACCTCAGACACTTGGCACTCACTAGCTATGTGACCTTGGGCAAGTCACTTAACCCCAACTGCCTCATTCTGGGTCATCTCCAGTCATCCTGATGAATATCTGGTCACTGGATTCAGATGGCTCTGGAGAAGAAGTGAGACTGGTGACCTGCATAGCCCTCCTTCACTCAAAACAAAGTCAAGTGCAAGTCATGTCATTATTTCTCTGATGATATGGTCTTCTTAGGCAACAAAGGACAAACACACACTTAGTGTCAAAGCAGAGAAAGGACACTAGTCCTGATTTGTTAAACAACTGGGATGTGTTGATTATTAAATTGATAAGGTAGGGACCTTGAACCTTTGTTTCTTCAGTCATTTCATCATTAATACACCTGACTGTCTCTTCCCTCAAGTTTTCTTCCCAGTCTCTGTCTGACCTGCACCGATCCAAAAGATACTCTTTTCCTTGCAGAATCTTGTTCCTCTGAGTCTTGATATTTTTTACTCTTATCTCAGACCTATTTCTAGGTCTGATGAGAAACTTTTGGCCTAATTCAACTCCCACTACTTCTGACAAATATACAGTGAAGAAAAAATTGTGTAATCTTTGACTGAAGGGTCTGTGAGAATCTCTTCATTGGTAGAAACTGATTACATCAAATGAAGTCAGTGATCTGAAGAGCAGAGCAATCCCGGTCTTCTGGTTCAGGATCTCTCTTTCATTCTGACCCAGATCTCTCTTTTTTTCTAGCTTTCACCAACTCAGGCCATCATGAAATAAATTTCCCTCAAAGATGAGATCTTTTGAAAATGGCCCTTTAAGACAATGGTTGTAAGTTTCAAGGAACATAATCCTGAAATTTTACTCTAGGATGCCTACAATATAGTCCATCTGATATAAAACAGTATCCTAGTGTCTATGATTTTCTCTAATCTTTCGCATCATTGCAGGGTGACCTTACCATCTTGTTCTGGGGAAACATCCCATATGAGAATTTGGACAATTCCTAGTCCCTTCTGTCTAAGTTTGTTCATTCCTGGTCATTCCTAGCAATGTCCAGAGACAGTACATCTCTGTGCACTATTAGTACCTCACATTAGCATATATCTACACTTCCCACTAAAGTAGTTGATAGGACACAATACATCTTCCTTATATGGGAATTCCCACAGAAAAGTCATGAATGAGCAATGGCATATATAAAGTAAATATGTACCAATGCCATACATGATTCCCAACAACATGGTTAGTACTCTTCATACTTGCTATCAGAAAAAAAGATGCCACAGCTCTCCTCTAGACACTGAAAGGCATTACCTGACTGTTAATGGGTGTAGACACTTCTATCCTTTTCCTTTCTGCATGTATCAGTGCTTTCATGGGCCCATCATCTACAGATATGCTTTGAGTACAAATTAGAGTTTTCCCTTCACTAACCTGAGCAGACCACAGAGGCAACTTTTCCTGTGAAACATGGAGAAGTCCCTAGAATGATCACAGAACAATTCCGTAAATGAGATTCAGTCCCTGTGCAATAAAACGTATCCCTTGTAATCTGGACATTTCCTTTGCCAAAATGTGCATCTTCTGGAGGCTTCATGGCAACACCACAGTTGAGCTGATGGCAGAGAACGTTGGCATCTGCCAGGTCCCAGTGGGAGTCGCAGAGAGTCCTCCAGGTCCCCAAAACTTGGATCTCCACTCTTCCTTCACATTGGGAGCTTCCATCCATCAGACGAAAATCTGTATACCCTAGGGAGAAGAAGACAGGGTTTTAGGAAAGTAATTGTGACTTTCTAATCTCAGGATCAAGTAAAATTTGGGAACAGGATAAAAGCATTGTGCAAATTTTACTTGAACAAATGACCCCAACATCCATGCTGTGACTGCATTTTCCCTGTGGAATTGGTACTGTGGGGCACTGTGACAAAAGTGGTTCTCTTCCATTACACTGGAAGACTTTATCCCAGATAGTTCCATTTCCTCTTCCAAAGTGAGATCCTTTCATGATGGAGACTGCAGTCCCACACTTTAACTCAGCACAGATGACTTTGGCAGTAGAAAGAGTAAAATTCCAATCACAGACCGTGCTCCATATTGTTTCAGAAGTGATCTGTACCCTCCCACTACAGGGGCCATCCCCTGCAACCAGTTTGACAAATCCTGAAAAATCAAGAAAGAACTCCAGTGAGAGGCTGTGAAGTCCAAGATTTCCTCAATGAGGAAAGAGACATAATTAACTGTGTGAGACTTCTGTCTAACAAATTCCCAAGGGAGAAGTAGAGGAACTTTTCTTAACTGAGTACATGACAATTAATAACTTGGAAGCATGTTGACTATGATTGAAGCTGATATAAAGCTAAGGTATTTAATCCCTGATACTCTTTGTGACAGCATATCTGACATATCTAGGGAAGTGCAATCCTACTACTGTTTTCGGCAGGGGGAGGCATATGGAAACATCAGAGGGGAAGCATGCCTCTCACCCAAACAGGACAATTAGATTCATATGATATCTCACCATTAGAGAAGTAACCATGTCCTCAGGCCCAAGAACCTCATTAATCTAAATAGGTTTACTTACTTTTTTAATTTTCTGCAGCTTTTCTCATCTGTTTTCCTTTTGTCAAATAAGGGATGCTTAGAATAGTCCATATTTGTTAACTTGAATTCTTTATAAAGGGTTAATGAGAGTTCCAGGATTGTTTGTATAATTCTGCCTTACTTATATCAAGTACAGTTTCCATATTTTTCACAGTTAATTTCCTGCTACTTCTGGAATGTTTGAGAACTAGGGCTGAGATGCTTAGAAATAAGGACATTTAACTCATACTCTTTTACCACTGTAATAAGATCTGAGACTTGATCAACACAGTAAGAAATCAGAGAAGAAAAGAACTTGTATGTTTGCAGTATAACTGCCAGTACAATGAAGTTCAATCCATACACACATATATATCATAAATATACATATATGTGTGTATGTGTATATATATTTGTGAATTGTGGAGCCAGTCCAGTATTTTTCTGACAGATAAGACAGCGAGCAGGGGAGAGAGAGAATGAGGGAAACAGAGACAGAGATAGAGGCAGAAGAGAGATAGAGACAGAAAGAGACACAGAGTGGGAGGGAGAATGACAGAGACAGTAGAAGAGAAGAGAGAGAGATAAAGAGATACACAAAGAGAGTGAGAGAAGGAAACAGGTGACTTCTTCTGACTTGGAAAGGAAGTAATTACTTCTGTCAATGCATTTTTTTAATGATTTGATTGTCCTACTCTACAAATCATTTTCCTCAACGTGTAAATCTTGAACACACCTACAATACTTTGACTCTTGACTGTAGAATCGGTTACATTTGCAACAGAGATTTTTGTGGATATGATGATGAACAGAAGCTTTGTGAATTTGGCAATGGACAATGGTAAGCACACAGTAGATGTTGGTTGCCAGAGAACCATCTCTGGAGAGGATCAGAAAAGGTTTTAATTTTTAATAATCAGAAAATGCTGAACTTAGAGCAGGAACCCCCAATCAATCTCTCTGGGCTAAACTATGAGAATGTAGTTGATGCAGATTAATTGTATTAGTCACCTTCACCCAAAGGAACAGTGGCAACATGAAGATAGAAATAACTCAGGTAAATGACTAATATGAGTGCTTGAAGCCCCAATTCTAAATGATCTATCCCAACTTCTACAATTAGTTTTATTGCTGCTATTCACAATTGGTTTGCTACTATTTGCTAGGTTCGTTTGCTTTAGAATAGAAATTCTATCTCCCTTTGACCACCTTTATGCCTCAGTATAAAACTATACAGCTGAACAGGTAAAGTCAAGATGATAGAATAAGAGGACACAGCATGCAGAGTTTCCCTAAAAAGTCTTCTAGAAGCAGTTATAAAAAAATACACTAGACCAAATCCTGACAGAGAAAATCTAAGAAAAAGTGAGGAAGAGACATTTATTTACAGCTTAGGTTAGGAGAGTGAGACAGACAGAGAAATCTCCACATACTACTCTGGCCAGTAATTTATAGGGCATGGAGAGCTCCAGAAAAGAGAGAGGTTATATTCCCCAAACACTATTCAAGTAGATCATAAATGTTCCCCAAACCCTTCTATACTCTCTCCTCAGTACAAGACTGGAGAGAGCTCTGGAGGACAGGAGAAATATTGTAGTTTTGTGTTCAAAAACTTCCCAGCAAATTAAACTTGTTAGTCTATCTGTCCTCGTGGCATTTAGGGACTTCTATTTCCTCCTCTGTAAAGACATATGATGACCATCAGTTTTAATTTCAGTTCTGAATTCTACAACCCCAGGATCACGTTACAGCTTCCCTTAGTACCAGAGGACAGGTCTGTGAAAGCTCCATTTATATGCACACTTTAGCTGCATGTTCTCTAGATCAATATGTTTTCAGAGTCCCATCCTATGTCTTTCACACTCACCTGAGCATATCAAACCAACTTTATCCTCATTAATACAGTAATCCTCCCCCCTCGTTATATTGCAATCCAATTGAGAAGGCTCTCTTCTTTTGCAGTCAACCAGCCAGATGGTCCCTGGTCCTGGGCCAAATAAAGTCCCTCGTACAACAGCCTCAACAAAGCCACAGCCCAGCTGCTGACAAGCCACATTGGCATCTTCTAGACTCTGTGAGCGAATACATACTGTCCCCCAAGTGCCATTGTGCCACATCTCCAGTCGTCCAGAGCATGGAGTCTCTCCTCCCCTTAATCGGAGTTTGTATGTATCTAGAAAGGAAACAGAATTCCCTGTTATATTCCCACCTTATAAGTGAAGAACCTCTGAGAGCCCCAGGTACAGAGAGAGATTGCCTGAGGTACCTGTGCAGGGCCTGGAATTTGGGCAGTCAGTTTCCTTCTTCTATGTATCATGTTTGTACAAAGCTGCTGTCATGCTGTCTCCCCCATTAGACTTTGAGTTTCTTGAAGGCAAGGACTGCTTTCTTGCCTTTCTTTGTATCACCAGAGCTCATTGCAGTCCCTGGCACACAGTAGTTACTATAAAAATGATTATTGATTTTGTACCAACAAGCTATATACAAGATGAATTGGCTACCTTTGGAAAGGCAGACCCAAGATGGTGGAGTAAAAGCAAGGACTCACCCAAATTCTTCCAAATTCCCCTCCAAGCAACTGTAAAATAATGCCTCAAAATAAATTCTGGAGCAGCAAAACTAGCAAGAGCACTGGATGAAACAATATTTCATTCCAAGAGAATTTAAAAGGTTGGCAAGAAAGTTTTGTCTCAAGGGCAAGATGGGAATGCAATCCTATGCATGCCATACCTACAACTGATGCCCATACATAAGGGTGCAAGTAGCAGGCTAAAACAGCACTAGCCAGCAGCAGACTTTAGAGACAACTAAAGTTGTAGCAGTGTCTTACAGATTTCTCCACACACAGATGATAGGTGGGTTGAACAACTGATGAGAAAGAGATTTTAAGACATTCTTTGCTGGCACTGGGTGCAGGGCCCTGTTGCCTCGCCCATTCTCAGTTCCAGAACACAGTCATAAGGCAAGGTGGAGCAGCTCATTACAGTTCCCAGACACAGGCGGCCAGGACCTTAGTCAGAATTCCAAGGCAGTAATTATGGTCACTCACAGACCAGAGTACAGGCCAGGATAAGAGTGATGTTTCATATAGTGTCCCCTCCACCCTGGAAGCAGAGACGGACTTTAACATAGACTTAAACATCAAGAAATAGGATGAAAAATGAGCAAAAACATAGAAGAAAAGCATATAGCAGAGTGGACTAAAAACCAGAATCCTACAATATATTATTTACACAAAACACACTTGAAGGACATGCTGAATCAGGGTGTAAGGCTGGAGCATAATGTTTCTGCAAAAGTAAAAAAAAAGTAGAGGTAGCAATCATGATGTCAGACAGAGCAAAAGCAAAAATAGATTAATTAAATGAGATAATCAAAGAAACTACATCTTGTTAAAAAGCACTATTGACAATGAAATCATATCACTACTAAACATATGTGTATCAAATGGTATGGCATCCAAATTCTTAAAGGAAAAGTTAAATGAATTATTGGAAGAAATAGACTCTACTATGCTAGTAGAGGACCTCAACTTTTCCTCTCAGAATTAGATAAATCTAAACAAAAAAATAAACAAGAAAGATGTTAAAGAATTGAATAGGCTCTTAGAAAAGTTAGATATGATAGACCTTTTTATTCAACAGTGCATAACATCATAGAAAGAGTAAATAATTTTATTGAAGAGAATAGCAGTGAGATAACATATAAAAATTTAAAGGATGCACCCAAAACTGTATATGCCTAAGGGCTCACATAAACAAAATAGAGAAAAAAACAGATAAATGAAGTAGACATGCAACTAAAAAAACTAGAAAGAAACAATTGAAATCCACAATTAAATCCTACATTGGAAATCATGAAAACCAAAATAAAGGTAAATGAAATTGAAGGTAAGGAAACCATTACAATAGTAAATGAATTTAGGAGCTGGTTTTTGGCATTGAGGGACAGGGGACAATAAAACAGATAAATCATTTGTTAACTTGATTTAAAAAAGAAAGAAGAAAACTAATTTACTAGTATCAAAAAGGAAAAGGTTGAATTCACCATAAATGAAGAGAAAATGAAAGCGATTTTAGGAGCTAATTTAACTGATTATATGCATTCAATCAGACAATCTAAGGGAAATAGATGAATAATTACAAGAATATAAGTTTTCCAGATTAACAGAAGATGAAGTAGAATGCTTAAATATCCCTATTTTATAAAAATGAACTGAATACATCATCAATGAGTTCCTTTAAAAAATGCCTAGGTAAAGAATTAGAAGTTAATGGTATGTCTGTCAATTGGGAAATGGCTAAACAAATTGTACTATGTGATTATAATGGAGTACTATTATGCTGTAAGAAATGAGGAGGAGGATTCTCTCAGAAAAACCTGGAAAGGCTTGTTTGAACAGATGCAAGTTGAAATGTACTGTTGACAAAGTAACAGTAATATTGCAAAATGATCAGCCCTGAATGGTGTAGCTATTCTCAGGAATACAATGATGCAAGACCACTCTGAAGGCCTTAAGGTGAAAAAAGCTATATATCCCCCAAGAAAAAACTGCTGGTTTCTGAACACTGATAGAATTTTTTTTAATTTATTTATTTCCCTTGAGGTTTTTTATTGTCTATGTTTTATTTTACCACATGACTAGTATGAATAGATTTTACAACACTCCACGTGTGTAACCAATATGGAATTGCTTGCCTTTTCAATGAGGGAGGGGGGGTGGGGAAGGAGGAAGGGAGAAAAGTTGGAAGGAAAAGTTTTAAAAATGAATGCTAAAATTGATTTTTATATGTAATTTGGGAAAAATAAAATACTAAATAAAATGTTTTTGGTGATTTTTTTAAAATTCCCAGAACCAGATGGACTTACAGATGAATTCTACCAAACAACTAATTCTCATGATGGATATACTATTTGGGAAAACAGATAAAAAAGAAATTCCTAATTAGGAATCCTAATGACACAAATATAGCACTGATACATACCAGGAAAACTGAGAACAGAGAAGAAAATTATGGATAAATTTCCCTAGTGAATAATGATGAATAATATTTAATAACATACTATCAAGTAAGTTACAGCAAAACATCATAAAGATATTCATATACTATGAGCATGTGGAATTTATACCAGAAATGCAGGGCTGATACAATACTAGGAAAAACATTCAAAGTAGCTGACTATAAAAATAGCACAATAAATAGAAATCCTGATTATCTTAATAGATGCAGAAAAATATTTTGACAAAATACAACACTCATTCACATTAAAAACTCTGGAAAGCATAGGAATAAATAGAGCTTTCTTTAAAATGATAAGTATCATTTACCTAAAACCGAAAGTGAGTATAATCTGCAATGGGGATAAGTTAGAAGCCTTCCTAGTGATATCAAGAATGAAACAAGGATGCCCACCTTGAGCATGATATTATTGAACATTTTGCTAGAAATGCTAGCTATAGCAATGAGAAAGAAAAAGAAATTGAAGTAATTGGAAGAGGAAATGAGGACACACAACTATCACTCTTTGCAGATGATATGATGATATACTTGGAAAATCCCCAGGAATCAACTTAAAAATAGGAGTTGAAATAATTAGCAACCTTAGAAAAGTTTCAGGAAATAAAATAAGCCCACATAAATCATCAGTTTTTCTATATATTACTTACCAACAAAGTCCAGTGAGAAAAGATAAAAAAGAGGAATTCCAGTTAAAATAATTGCAGGCAACATAAAATATTTGTCTTAGCAAGACAAAACCAAGAATTATATGAACACAATTACAAAACACATTTTACACACAAAAAGGTCAGATTTAAAACAACTGGAGAAAACATGACTTGCCCATGGGTAAGATGAGCCAAGAAAATAAAATGACAATTCTGCCTAAACTAATTTACATTTCAGTACCATACAAATCAATCTATCAAAAAATATTTCATAGACAGAAAAAAGTGATAAAATTCATCTTGAAGAACAAAGATCAATGATATCAAAGCAATTAATGGTTAAAAAATGTGAAGGAAGGTGGCCTAGCCATACCAGATCTCAAACTGTATTGCAAAGTAGTAATCATCAAAATGATCTGGTACTGGCTAATAAATAGAATTGTGGATAAGTGGAACAAATTAACTATACAGAACATAGTAGTAGGTGACCATTGCAATATTGGGTCAGTTAAACAGCAAGATTCAGACTTTTGAAACAATAACTCACTATTTAACAAAAACTGTTATGAAAACTGAAAAACAATTGGACAGAAACTAGGTATAGACCAACACCTGACACTAAATAACAAGATGAGGCCAAAAGGGACATATCACTTGGATATGAAGAGTGAAACCACAAACAAATTAGGGGAGCATGGAATAGTTTAACTGTCAGATCTCTGGTGAAGGGAAGAATTTATAATGAATAATTTTCATTAAATTCAATTTTAAAAGTTTTTGCTCAAACAAAACCAATGCAACCAAGATTAGAAGGAAGACAGAAAAGAGGAAAAATTTTATAGCAAGATTCTTTGATAAAGTTTCTTAAATATAGAGAGAACTGGGACAAATTTACAAGAATGCAATCATTCTGCAATGGATATGAAGAATTTTTCAGATGAAGAAATCAAAGCTATCTTTAGTCATATGAAGAAATACTCTGAATCACTATTGATAAGATAAATTCAAATTAAAACAACTTTTAGGTACCATGTCACACCTATCAAATTGGTTAAAATGATAAAAATTGAAAATGATAAAGGTTGGAGGAGATGAAAGAAAACTGGGACACTAATACACTGTTGGTGGACTTGTGAACAGATCCAACCATTCTAAATACCAATTTGGAACTATGACCAAAGGGCAGTAAAACCAGATATACCCTTTGATACAGGAATTACTTATAGATCTGCATCTACAAGAAATCACAGAAAAAGGACCTGTTTGTACAAAAATATTTATAGCAGCTTTTTTCATGGTGGCAAAGAATTGGAAAGTGAAGGCATGTCCAACAATTAGGGAATGGTTGAACAAGTTGTGGTATCTGATGGTTAGTGAATATTATTATATTGTAAGAAAAGATGAGCAGGATGTTTTCATAAAATCTTGCTAAGTGAGCAGAATGAGGAGAAAGCCACACACAGTAACAATAACACTGTATGATGATCAACTGTGAATGACATCTATTCCCAGCAATATAAAAATTTAAAATAATTCTGAAGTATCTGTGAGAAAAAATGCTATCCCCCTCCAAAGAAAGAACAGATGGAATCTGAAAACAAGGCATACTATTATTTTACTTTATTTTTCTTGGGGCTATTGTCTGTTTTTTCTTTCTTTCTTTTTTTCAAAACACAAGTAGTTTTATTGAAAAGTAAATGAATAAATAACTAAATAGCATTGTTTAAATGCTTATTTTCTACCAAGAACTTTGCTTGCCAATATGTTGGTTTGGGGGTCTCTGAGAAGTTCAAGAGTGAAGTATGACACATAAGTTGTGTGCCTGCTTGCCTGGGTGCCTGGTAGGATTGTGGTACCTTCAGTAGCAATAAGGAATTGTGAAAGGGAAGAGTATTGCGGGTAAGGGGATAGAAAGAATTCAACTTTGGACATGCTGAATTTAAGATGGCTACAGGACATCCAGCTTTATGTCCAATAGGCAAGTTGAAGATTCAAGATGGGAAATCAGTAGAGGTTCAGATTGGAAAAGTAGATGTGAGATTCAGCTGCACAGAGATGATAGCTGAATTGATGAGAACTGATGAGAGCACCAAGTGAAACAGTATTTATTTAGAAGGGAAGGCAGCCAAGGACAGAGCCCAGAGGAGACACTCATGGTTAACAGAAATGACCTGGATGAAGATCCAACTAAGGATACTGAGGAAGAGTGGCCATAATGAGGTACTCAGGTATTTTTAGGACTTAGTACTGTGTCTGGGATGTAATAGGTCCTCAATAAAGGCCTATTGACTGATTAAAAGAAGATCCTGGAGAGAATAAAGTGACAAAAATTTAGACAAAAGTATCAAAAGCAGGGTGAAGAACAGTGTTAAAGGCCTCAAAGTGATCAAGAAATGTGATGAATAAGGAAAGGACATTAGATTTGGCATCTAAGAGATGGTTAGCAACATAAGTGAGAGAAGTTTCAGTTGAATGATGAGAGCAGAAGGTAGTCTGTAGTGGCTTAAGAAGAGAAAGGAAAGCAAATAAAGATGACTACCATAAATGATCTTTTCAAGCTTTCTCATGAAAGGGAGGTGTAACGGGACGAGTTAGAGCCGACCCCTATCCATTTTCAGGACGCCACACTGAGAGCCTGCCTAGATAACCTAGGGGCTTGTCAGTAGGGGTGGAACTAGATGGATTCAGGAGGAAGGGTCTCGTCCTTGTTTGCAACGTGGCAGCTCTTTGTCCTGGCTCCGGATGTCCAGTGGAGAAGACACCCATATAAGGAAAGGTGATAGGTGATAGGTTCAATGTAAAAGGTGATAGGTGATAGGTCCTACGTAGGGCTTAGGAATGTACTTAGGAATGTACGTAGGTAAAACTATAAATGCATGTGATTTAGAGGAATAAAACGGAGTCTTCACCATCTTTGTCTCCCGCCCCATTCATTACTCACGAGATCAAGGCCTCTTGCTGGACAAGAGCCTTGGGTCGGGGTTAGGGGTTCCTGTAAGTGGTCTAGGGGACCCCAACAGGGAGGTGATGTATAGTATGAAAATTAGAGGGAATAGAGATCCGGGGAGAAAATTTTTAAGATTATGAGACATACTTCTAGGTAGAGGGGGAAGCAAACACTACATAAGAAGATATTGAAGTGAGAGAATGAGGCTGATAGAGGAAGCAGTCTGCTGGAAGAAATGGACTGATAGAGGAGGATTTGGTTCAATAAGGAGTAAGCACACTTCTGTGTATGAGAGGAGGCTGGAGGAAGAGATAGTGGCAAAAAGCAGCTGGATGATGTGAGAGGAAGAAGGGAGAAGGGGAAGCTTCAGAAAAATGACCTTAATATTTTCAGTAAAATATGAGGCACAATTTTCAGTTGAGAGGATGGATGGGTGAGGAATGGAGTCATAGAAGGCTTGAGAACTGTTGAAAATTTTCTGAAAAGCCATTGTGGAAATACGGATAGTGAGTTAGAGAGAAGTATAAAAAGATTACATTGGGGCTCCAAGGGTAACTTTGTTATCTTCTGGAGGAAACTAATCACCATTTTAGCAAAGAAGGAAGAGGCATGGATCAAACCCATGTTGAGGGAAACTACTAGTAGACATTAGGCTATCATAAAGGATTTGCAATTGAAATTTCAAAATACCTTGTTGAATTGGACAGCAGCCCTTTACCAATTCACTGTCAATGATTTTCAGATTGGGAAAAAGAAGTGAAATGGCACCCTGGACCATGTGTTTCATTATTGAGGAATGCAATTTTCTGGAAAGTGATCTCCTTGGCCCAAGTTTTATAGATCATCTGTGCTTTTTTTAATAGTCAATAATCATTTACCAAGTCTACCATGTGCCAGGAACTGTGCTAAGCCCTCAGTGCCTGTGTGTATGTGTATGAATATGTATGTATGTATATACACATATATGTATATGTGTGTATGTGTGTATATATATGTATATATATGTATATATTATGTATATATATATAAAATTTATTTTCAGTTTTCAGCATTCATTTCAACAAAATTGTGAATTCCAAATTTTTTCTCCATCTGCCCTCTCCCCCCACCCCAGGTCAGTGTGCTCCCCAACCTTTCACCAACCTGCCCTCCTTTCTATGATACCCCCTTCTCCCATTCCACTCCCCTCTTTTCCTATAGGGCAAAATAGATTTCTATACCCCATTGCCTATACATCTTATTTGCATGCAAAAACAATTTTTAATACTCATTTTTAAAGCTTTGACTTACACATTCTCTCCCTTCCTCCCTCCCCACCCATCCTCATTGAGAAAGCAAGTGATTCAATTCATACACTTGTAGCCATGCATAACAGTTCCAAAAACAGCGACAGTGAGAAAGACTAATCACATTTCCTTCTATCTTGTTGTGCCCTCCATTTATTCCATTCTTTTCCTTGGCCTATACCCAATAATGGCAATGGCAATAATGTTTGCTTCTGATTACCCCTTCCCCCAAACTGCTGTCCTTTCTACTATCCTCCCCTCCCATCCCCTTCTCCTTTGCTTAATTGTAGGGTAAGACAGATTTCCAGTTGAATGTGTGTTATTCCCTCCTTAAGCCAGATTCAATGTGAGTAAGGCTCACTTATTCTCTCTTACCTTCCTGTCTTTCTCTACATTGTAAAAGTTCTTTCTTGCTTCTTTAGTGTGAGGTGCTTTACTACATTCTATCTCTCACTTTCTCTTTCTCCCATTACATTCCTGTCAACACTTAATTTTAACTTTTAGGTTTCCTTCATAGCCAGCTCAACCTGTGGTCTCTCTGTATACATTTATATATATATATATATATATATATATATATATATATATATATATATATATATATATATATATATATATATATATATATATATATTTTTGCATATATTTTATATATTTATATATAGTATATTATACACACAAATATATGTATATATACATATATGTATGTGGATGTATATGTATTTATATATACATATACACACACATATGTAAACACACATATATGCACACACAAATATATACACACATACATACAAATGCATATACCTATACATCCATAATTTAAACAAACACACAAACATATAAAGATATAGATAGATAGATAGATAGATAGATAGATAGATAGATAGATATATACATACATATGCATGTGTGTGTCTGTGTGTGTGTGTGTTCCCTCTAACCACCCTAATAATGAGAAAGGTCTCATGAGGTGCAGACATCATCTTTCTAAGTAGGAATGTAAACAGTTCAACTTTAATGAGTCCCTTATGGCTTCTCTTTCCTGTTTACCTTTTCATGTTATTCTTGATTCTCATATTTGAAAATAGAATTTTCTATTCAACTCTGGTCTTTTCAACAAGAATGCTTAGAAATCCTCTATTTCATTGATAATCCATTTTCCCCTGAAGTATTATACTCAGTTTTGCTGAATAGATAATTCTTGGTTTTAATCTTAGCTCCTTTGACCTCTGGAATATCATATTTCAAGTGCTCTGATTCCTTAGTGCAAAAGCTGCTAAATCCTGTGTTATCCTGACTGTATTTTCACAGTACTTGAAATGTTTCTTTCTGGGTACTTATAATATTTTTGACTTGACTTGGAAGCTCTCAAATTTTGCTAAAATATTCCTAGGAGTTTTCCTTTGGGGATCTCTTTCAGGAGGTCATTGGTGAATTCTTTCTATTTCTCTTTGACCCTGTGGGTTATACAATAGAAAGGCAATTTTCCTTGATAATTTCTTGAAAGATAATGTTTAAGCTTTTTATGATTACGGTTTTCAGGTATACCAATAATTTTTAAAATAGTTTCTCCTGGATCTGTTTTGTAGCTCCATTGTTTTTCTAATGAGACATTTCACATTGTCTCCTATTTTTCCATTGTTTTGGTTTTGTTTTATAGCTTCTTGATGTCTCATAAAGTCATTAGCTTCCACCTGCTTCATTCTAATTCTGAAGGCACTATTTTCTTCAGTGAACTTTTGGACCTCCTTTTCCATTTGGCCAGTTAACTTTTTAAGGCATTCTTCTCTTCTTTGGCTTTTTGGACCTTTTTTGCCATTTGGGTTAGTCTATTTTTAAAGGTGTTATTTTCTTCAGCATTTTTTGGTTCTCTGTTAGCAAGCTGTTGACTCATTTTTCATGATTTTCTTGCATTGCTCTCATTTTGCTTCCCAGTTTTTCCTCTACTTGTCTTACTTGATTTTCAAAATCCTTTTTGAACTCTTCCATAGCCTGAGACCATTTCATATTTTTCTTTAAGGCTTTGGATGTAAGAGCCTTGACCTTGCTGTTTTCCTTCAGTTGGGTGCTTTGATCTTCTTCAGGTTGTATGCTTTGATTTTCCTCATCATAAGAAAATACCTTTCACCAAGAAAG
Organism: Notamacropus eugenii; assembly: GCF_028372415.1. Classification (NCBI taxonomy): domain Eukaryota; kingdom Metazoa; phylum Chordata; class Mammalia; order Diprotodontia; family Macropodidae; genus Notamacropus; species Notamacropus eugenii. The sequence continues at coordinate 87,157,134 of NC_092873.1, read as the reverse complement.
TAACTTTCCATAGTGTTATACCCCACCCTTTTTGTCATTTTCCCAGCCAATTACTTGACCTTTGAGCTCCCTGTTAAGTGGTGGGTATGCTGCCCCAAGTTTCAGGAGCTTTGTGAAGCTGATTTAAGAGATATCTCCAGGGACCCATAATTCATAGCTCCTCCAAATTAGTATGATCAAAGGAGAGGGGTTTGCTCCTTTCCTGGCCTATACTCTGTTCTATGAGCAACCATAAACACTCTTTTCTGCCTTGAATCTGTGAGTAGGATTCTCTCTCCACAGCCACCACCAGCTCTGACACACCAGCGCTCCTCCTTGTCCCTGGATCACCACTTAGGACTGTGATTTAAATCAGCCACAAGATTCCCCCTCCATCTGTAGGCTAAGAGATCCCAAAGCAGCCACTGCACCAGTGGCTGCCGCCACCTGGGCCTGAGGCTGGGGCAAGATCACATTCCTCTCTCACCCAAGTGAGAGAGCTTTCCCACTAACCTGTGAAACTGTCTTTAGCATTTTCCCATTGAGAAGTCATGACAGTGATTCAGCACCCTGAGGCCTACTTCAGTCTTGTCCGTGCTGGTGTGGCCCACACTAGGCTGCACTCAGCTCTGAGCCCTCTGTAGTACCCCTTCTGTCAAGTTTACAGATTGTCTTGGGCTGGAAATCTGTTTTACTCTGTCATTTTGCAGCTTCTGTTGCTCTAGAATTTGTTTAGAGTCATTTTTACAGGTATTTTGAGAAGTTTGGGTGGAGAGCTCCAGTACATCTCTGTTTCTACTCTGCCATCTTGGCTCCTACCCCCATCTATGTTCTCTTTCAAAACAATGACTGAAATGAAAATATATTTTGCATAACTGCACGTATATAAATATTGCTTGCCTTCTCAATGGTGGGGGAAGAAAGGGAGGGTTGGAAAGAATTTGAAATTCAAAATTGTTAAAAATGAGAGTTAAAATTTTTACATGTTACTGGAAAAAATAAAATATTAATTTAAAAAGATAAAAGGAAGGTAATAAACAGAGGAACAGAACTATTATTAAGGGTGTGGGCAATAAGAGATTTTTGTGTAGACAGCAGGACTTTAACTGGCTCCTGAATGAAGCCAGGAAAGGCAAGAAATACAGATAAGGAGAGAGTGAATTATAGGCATAGGGAGAACCAGTGAAAATGCACAGTCAGAAGTTAGAGGGTATTGTACAAAGAACAGCAGAGATTAATGTCACTGGGTTGAAAAGTATGTGGAGGGAAGTGAAGTATTAGAAGACTAGAAAGGTATGAGGGGGCTGGGATATGAAAAACATTGAATTCTATAAAAATGGGTGTTCAAACGTAGAGGTAATAAGGAGTCACTAAAATGATTGTTTGGGGGTGGGGAGGTAACATGGTCAGACTTCTATTTTAGGAAGATAGATACAAGAACTGAGTGGAGGATGGACTAGAATGGAGACTTGAGAGAGAGTGACCAACCAGAAAGTTCTTGCAATGGTCTAGGTATAAGGGCTTTCATCAAGTTGATAACAATGTCAGAAAAAAGAAGAGGGTGTGAATGAGAGATGTTACAAAAGTAGTATGAACAGGACTTTGCAAGTGGCTATATGGCACAGCAAAAGAGAGTGAGAGTTGAAGATGATCCTTAAGAGTAGTTGACTATGGGAGGAGGGTGGAGGTCTCACCAGTGTTAGGAAAGTTATGAAGATGAAGTTCAATTTGAACATTTAAAACTTAAGAAGTCTACAGGACATCTGGTTCAAGATGTCCAATAGTGAACTAGACATTTTAGACAGGAGGTCAGGAGAGAGGGTAGAGTAGAATAGATAAATCTGAGAATCATCTGAACAAAAGTGATAATGCAATGCAGCAGAGATGATGAGATCATCAACTGAGATAGTAGAGACAGTGAAGTGAAGAGAGCTCAGGGCATACCTTTGATGAACATCAATGACTGGTGGGCAGACCTAAGGAGATTGAGGAGGAAATGTCAGACAGTAGGAGAAAAACCAAGAAACAGCAGTGTCATGAAATCCTAGAGTGAAGAGAATATCAAGGAGAAGATGGTGATTGACAGTGTAGAGACATTGTAAAGTATGAGAATTGAAAAAAAAGTTAATCACATTTGGCAACGAAAAGACAAATAATTGCTTTGGAGAGATTTGTTTTAGTTGAATGAGGAAGCTGGAAGTCAGATTGCAAAGTAAATGAGATGGAAGATAGTGGAGTCACCTACAATGTACATACTTCACAAGGATTTTAGTCACCATATCTCTGGGCTGGATGGAATTTCATCAGTTTGATCAGTTCCCCAGGAAACCTTCACTGAAAGGTGCCATTTGGACCATCAGAAACTAGATGGACAATGGACATTAGGAAATGATTTTATCAACTATACTTTGAATATTAATCAAGCACACTAAAATTCAGGCTATTGTTACTCTTTCTTCAAAACAACTTACTACAAAGTAAGTTTCCTCCTTACATCTTCCAAATTGGTCTCTGTGCCTCTGATCTTTCCTCTTCACTCCATCCTCTCTGCAGCTGCCATGCTGATCTTGACACTACCCAGATCAGAAAGCTCAATTATTTCTGCCTTTTTAACTCTGAAATAAAATACAAATGCCACTGCTTGACAGCTGAAGGTGTTTCTAGTCTAGTTTCAATTTATCAATCTAGAATGATTTCAGATTATTCTTCCTCTTCCACTCTATGCTGTAGTCACACTAGACTATATGCTATTTCATGCAGATGGGATTCCATCTCCCATGTCCTTCCTTTTGTATTTCATCCCCCATACTAGGAATGGTCTCCTTATCTACTAAAGTCTCTTAGAATTCCCAGATCCCTTCATATCTTACCTCAGATTTTATCACCTGGGCTCAGCTTGTGTGCAGTGGTTGTGGGGGTGGCAGCAGCAGAGCTGAGCACGATATTACAATGGATCACTTGCTGAGTCATCAACAGAGGGAGCAATTTACATTTGGAAATTGTCTCATACCATTTTGTTGGTACAACCTACCAAGAGGCCAGAAGGCCGACCTTATGCTGATTATGAATCAGTGAATGAATTCATGGAAGGAGTTTGTAAAAATGTATGAAGAACATCTGAAGAGAATGAATCCCAACAATCCCTCCATCACATATGACATCAGTCAGTTGTTTGATTTCACTGATGATCTGGCAGATCTTTGCTGCCTTGTGTACTGAGCAGACACTCAAATGTACCAGCCCTACAACAAATATTGGATCAAAGAGATCTATGTGCATCTCCATCAGAAGGCCCAGCAAGTCAGCAAATAATCCAAGTGGTAGCCTTTGGGGGATGTGGGGAGGGCTTGCAAAATAGGTGTGTACAGCATGCTGTAGTAGGAGCTTTGTATTATAGAAGTCCTATTTCCATTTTGTTACAATCTAGTCAAGGTTGAATGTATGAGGAGATTTTTGTTTCATTCAATCTGAAACTCCTGTCCCTCCCTATTTTCATTTTCTTTTTTAAGTAGCTGAAAATTTCTCTTTGGTCAGTTAGCACTTGGTTACAGTTCTTCCAGCTGTTCATATCTGCTTATAATGTTCACTATACTTTTTCTTCTGTATGAGGGTTTTCCAGAATTTAGTTATGTCCTCAAAACTCAAAGGCTTAGTAGAGAATACAGTCAATCCTCTTTAGTTAGCTTTCTCTGACTGAATTTTTTGCCTCTGAGCATGCAGTCAGTCCTGTAAAACAACAATTTTACTGGCTACAGTGCTAGGAAAAATTGTACATTGAGCTGTATAAGTACATCTTGTTATATCATGCGAGAAGATTTTACCTCATGTTTCAGGCATAATAAGTAGCTCTCAGCTGCTCTGAATTTCTTGATTCTTAGTGAAGCAGCCTTTATGTAACAACAACCAATCCACATGTTCTGTTCTTTGACTTTGTTCAAGTATTCTTGCTACGAGTGAATGTCCTGGTTACACAACTTAGAGCTTTCGGCATTTCAGCATTAATTACTTACCATTGCATAGAAAATAAGAAGAGCAAACTAGCAATTAAAAGAAGTGATGAATTTATCATTTTCTTCTACTTAACCTGAGGTGTGCCTACACTGTCATACTTAGCAATAATTACAGTATTCAGTGATAATTCTATAGGATATCAATGGGTTAGAGTAGTGCTATCAAACTCAAATAGAACAGGATTCATGCACGTCACATATTGACTTAGAAAATCACAAACTAACATTATTATACATGTTGTATTTTTGTTTTACCAGTTGCATTTTAATCTGATTCTGGTCTTGGGAGTTTTGGGCCTCATGCTTGGGAGTTTGACACCTCTGCTAGAGTAGCTCTGGAGCTTAATGGATTAATCTACCTGCTTGATGTTTTGCTATGGTCAGAGTTAAAATTAAGCTCTGTTTTTAAAACAATACATTTAATAAATGAGTAAGTCAAATTGTGTCTTTTCTCTCTAGTTCTACCTGGAGAATAGCATTCTTCTTTATTTCTTCAACTGATCTGTTTTGTTTTGTTTTTACTTTAAAAACAATTCAGATTAGGGGCGGAGCCAAGATGGCGGAGTAGAAAGATGCACATATGCTAGCTCCGAACCCACAGCCCATAAAATATCTGTAAAAAAAGAACTCCCGGCAAATTCTGGAGCAGCAGAAGCCACAGAACAATGAAGCGGAGGAGATTTCTGCTCCAGAGAGCCTGAAAACCTCTCGCAAAAGGTCCTTCACGCCCCGGACCCAGAGCAGAGCCCAACCCTGCCTTGGCGGTACGGCGCCAAAAGGAGCGGATCAGAGCAGGCTTCAGGGATGGAATCTCAGCAGCTGCACAAGTCACCCCACCCACAGGTGACAAGGCTTAGGGAGAGGGTCTCTTTGGTGGGTCAAGAGGGGAGTGGGGTGCCTCCATAACTCAGGCCCCCTTGGAAGGCAGCAGCAGAGGTGGGAGCTGACTGGGGCTCCCCAAGCAGGCAGGAGCCCAGATCCATTGTTGAAGGTCTCTGCATAAACCCCCTGAGGGAACTGAACCCATGAGGTGGCCCTGCCCCCACCTGAGCAGCTGAACTTGATCTCACACTGAATAGCAGCCCAGCCCCTGCCCAAAGCACTGCGTCTGGGAAGCAGCATTTGAATCTCAGACCCCAAGAGCTGGCTGGGAGGATCTGGAGGTGAAGTGGGTGTGAAGAGAATATTCAGAAGTCAAGTCACTGGCTGGGAAAATGCCTAGAAAAGGGAAAAGAAATAAGACTATAGAAGGTTACTTTCTTGGTGAACAGGCATTTCCTCCCTTCCTTTCTGATGAGGAAGAACAATGCTTACCATCAGGGAAAGTCAAAGAAGTCAAGGCTTCTGTATCCCAGCCCACTCAATGGGCTCAGGCCCTGGTAGAGCTCAAAAAGGATTTTGAAAATCAAGTTAGAGAGGTGAAGGAAAAACTGGGAAGAGAAATGAGTGACATGCAAGCAAAGCATGAAAAACAAGTAAATACTCTGCTAAAGGAGACCCAAAAAATGCTGAAGAAAATAACACCTTGAAAAATAGGCTAACTCAATTGGCAAAAGAGGTTCAAAAAGCCAATGAGGAGAAGAATGCTTTCAAAAGCAGAATTAGCCAAATGGAAAAGGAGGTTCAAAAGCTCACTGAAGAAAATAGTTCTTTCAAAATTAGAATGGAACAGATGGAGGCTAATGACTTTATGAGAAACCAGGAAATCACAAAACAAAACCAAAGCAATGAAAAAATGGAAGATAATGTGAAATATCCCATGGGAAAAACAACTGATCTGGAAAATAGATCCAGGGGAGACAATTTAAAAATTATGGGCCTACCTGAAAGCCATGATCAAAAAAAGAGCCTAGACATCATCTTTCATGAAATTATCAAGGAAAACTGCCCTGAGATTCTAGAACCAGAGGGCAAAATAAGTATTCAAGGAATCCACAGATCACTGCCTGAAAGAGATCCAAAAAGAGAAACTCCTAGGAACATTGTGGCCAAATTCCAGAGTTCCCAGGTCAAGGAGAAAATATTGCAAGCAGCTAGAAACAAACAATTCAAGTATTGTGGAAATATAATCAGGATAACACAAGATCTAGCAGCTTCTACATTAAGGGATCGAAGGGCATGGAATAGGATATTCCAGAAGTCAAGGGAACTAGAACTAAAACCAAGAATCACCTACCCAGCAAAACTGAGTATAATACTTGAGGGGAAAAATTGGTCTTTCAATGAAATTGAGGACTTTAAAGCATTCTTGATGAAAAGACCAGAGCTGAAAAGAAAATTTGACTTTCAAACACAAGAATGAAGAGAAGCATGAAAAGGTGAACAGCAAAGAGAAGTCATAAGGGACTTTACTAAAGTTGAACTGTTTACATTCCTACATGGAAAGACAATATTTGTAACTCTTGAAACTATTCAGTATCTGGGTTCTGGGTGGGATTACACACATACACATGCACACGCACACACACACGCACACACACACATAGAGACAGAGTGCACAGAGTGAATTGAAGAGGACGGGATCATATCTTAGAAATCAAGCAGTGAGAGAGAAATATATTGGGAGGAGAAAGGGAGAAATGGAATGGGGCAAATTATCGCTCATAAAAAAGGCAAGCAAAAGACTTTTTAGTGAAGGGAAAAAGAGGGGAGGTGAGAGAAAAACATGAAGTTTACTCTCATCACATTCCACTAAAGGAAGGAATAAAATGCACACTCATTTTGGTATGAAAACCTATCTTACAATACAGGAAAGTGGGGGATAAGGGGATAAGCAGGGTGGGGGGGATGATGCAAGGGAGGGCATGGGGAGGAGGGAGCAATTTGAGGTCAACACTCATGGGGAGGGACAGGATCAAAAGAGAGAACAGAAGACAGGATAGGATGGAGGGAAATATAGTTAGTCTTATACAACACGACTATTATGGAAGTCATTTGCAAAACTACACAGATTTGGCCTATATTGAATTGCTTGCCTTCCAAAGGGAAGAGGTGGGGAGGGAGGGAGGAAAAGAAGTTGGAACTCAGAGTTTTAGGAACAACTGTCGAGTACTGTTGTTGCCACTAGGAAATAAGAAATACAGGTAAAGGGGTATAGAAAGTTATTTGGCCCTACAGGACAAAAGAGAAGCTGGAGACAAGGGCAGAGAGGGATGATATAAGAGAGAGCAGATTGGTGATAGGGGCAATTAGAATGGTCGGTGTTTTGGGTGGGGGGAGGGGACAAAAGGGGAGAAAATTTGGAACCCAAAATTTTGTGAAAATGAATGTTAAAAGTTAAATAAATAAATAATTCAGATCTCAGATCCAGAAGCATTTAGATAATTTGATTCGATATAGGTTAAAGGCTAATTTCTGTAAAGTAGAAATATTAATCACATAGCCCACAACACTCCTTAATGTGTAGCTTGAGCTAAGACATAATTAGAAAATATTCAACCAAATAATAAAAATACAGTAAAAGCTATGTAATATTATATTTTCAAACAGGATGTGGCCCCCCAAGGGTCTTTATGTATAGATTAGTGACCCCTATTTGAGTTAGATACCACTTCTTGTTTCCACACTATATAGGATCATCTAATTTTTTTAACCAAAATTACCTAACTGCACATGTATACTATTCATACAGTAACCTATGCAGATGATTTTATAGCATCAAAAATTTTCAGAAAATTTATATTATTAGAAATTTCAAATAATTATAACTCGAGGTTTCATGTTGTTTTGAATTTTAGTTTTTTTTTAGAAATCACTTTATTTTGTGGTAATTACTTAAATGGCACTGAGAAATTTAACAGACATGATATTTTTAATTTTCATACAGATTATACCCTTTCCACTATTCAAATGCAGCAAGCAATATTCATGTTTTGAGCCTGCCTTTATTCGTGATATATGGATGGCAGATCATTTCTACACTTGACACACAAACTTATTTGACTTCCTCTGTGCATATTTTATTAAATAATTACCGAATTATATTCAATGTTATCAAATAGACTCCGAGAGTCTGGCTTTGTTGAATTTTATTTCAACTTTTTCATTGAAGAAAGGTGTGTTTTATTTAGGACTTCCTATAGATCATAGATTTAGAGCTAGAAAAGAATGTTGAGAGACCATCTAATCCAACCTTTTCATTTTACAAACGAGGAAACTGAGTTCTAGAAAAATTAAATGACTTGCCCAAGGCCACAGAATTAGTAAATATCAGGATTTGAACCTTGATCCAAAGCCAAGTACACTTTCCACTGTAGTACCCTATCTACTTTCCTCTCCCAAACACAAACCTTGTTTCCAAGGATACCTTCTAAAGTATCCCTCTAGATATGTAAATCCTACATCTTCATCCTGAATCCTCTTACCTGCTTTTTCACCACAGCCACAGGCAGCTAGGTGGTGCAGTGGATAGAGCAAAACTGCAGGAGTCAAAAGGATGTCAGTTCAAATCTCACCTCAGATACTTGACACTCACTAGCTGTATGACCTTAGGCAAGTCACTTAACCTCAATAGCCTCATCCTGGGTCATTTCCACTCATTCTGATGAATATCTAATCACTGGATTCAGATGGCTCTGGAGGAGAAGTGAGGCTGGTGACCTGCACAGCCTTCCTTCACTCAAAACAAAGTCAAGCACAAGTCATGTCATTATTTCTCTGATGGCATGGTCTTCTTCGGCAACAAAGGAAGAACACAACACAGTCACATATTTTTCTTCAGGCTTTCAGCTCTTCAGTGTTTTCACACCCTGATTCACCCCCAGTTGTTTACTAAATTCATCTTGCTATCCTACTTTCCTTAATCTCAAGAACATACTGTTCTTGATTGTGTGGGAAGCCTGCATGGGGCTCCATTAAAGAATCCCTGGGCCAGCAAAAAACCTTGGGTCATGGGGGAAATATTTTTTAATGAGCATAATTAACAAGCATTAATGTATCTGTATATTAAACTTAACACTAGAAATAAATTATCCCATTAATAACGAAAATTTATCATCTAAACCTCCTGATTTCCTCATCAACTCAATTGTTACAACTCTTCTCCCTCTTCAAATAGTTATTTTGAGTCTGCCCTGTATACATTTTGCCTTTACTTCTCAGTGTTCATGTTTCCTGGTCAGCCCTAGTATCTTTATTTCTCCTACATTTCCCTGGAACATAGTAGGTGCTTAGCAGATGTTTTAATCTAAAAGAATCTTATTGGTAATCCACCGTCTTGCCTCCTGAATACATCTAATCCCTGCTTTGTACATCCCAAAGCTAAAGTAGTGCATATATCTTTTCTCTCAGTGAGATAGGAATGGAGCAATAGGGAGCCAAGACAGAGACTGGGAGAGGGCCATGAAATATTGCACATTTCAAAGCAGAAAACCTACTTGGAGAAAATTCCTCCAAGACTCTCATTTTGGACAGGAGAGAATGAGTTTGAAAGTGGTAAAGTAACTTTCTATAATTCACACCACTAGTGGTAGAACCAAGGTCTCCTAGTTACAAACATTCTTGTTTCCACTACAGCTAAGAATCTATTTTACAGAAGGAACAGAGGTATGAAAATTGCTTAGTTTCTTCCCATGGGAAGATTAGCACCAATGAAACCACTGAATTCAGACTTACTGAACACCTACTATGAACAGGGCTTGATATTTCTGGGAATATAGGAAAGTGTGTTAAATGTTAAACATTCACAGGAAGCCTATAACCAATCACTTTGGGAATATAAAATTAGGGGCTAATTAGAGGAGTTTAGGGACACCTGTGCCTCTGGCCAGGTCACAGCTCCACTCTTCCCCAGCCATTTCAGTGATTCAGGGTAGATATAAGGTGGCATTATTTAGTCTCACATTCATTATCTATAAAATGGTGATGGGATTGACCAGTCTCTTAAATTCCAGGAAGATTAATTCCAGAGAGAGTTCAAAACTATCTTTGGAACTAAATATTTGCAAAACACTTTGGTTTATGGAGGGGTGTAAACCCTTATATTTAAACTGAGTGTTACAGTTTTTAAAAGCAAAATCCCTAGATTAGGGGCTAAACCTAGGCAGCAGGTGCAAAGTTATTTAAATCTCATAGTAGTTGATATTATTTCTCCTCTCCCAATAACAGAGGCCATACAAAACCTTCAGGTCATTTCACAAATTAATAATGATGTCCCAGCTAGTCAGCCCAGGCCAGACCAGCACTGTCTCAGCAAAGGCTATTTTGGCTAATAAGCTGAGTGACTAGATCAGTGCATCTCTCTGCTTGCTTCACGTATGAAGCCTTCTTCCATATACTCATACACTGAACTGGACACATGACAATGATTTGAAATTTCCTTTAGTCATTTAGAAGGATGCCATGACACTGAAATGATGCCCCAGAGCAGGCCAAAGACATTGATCATCTTTGATCATCTGCTGATCAACGAGTCAAAATGATTCAGTCATGGGTCTTCTACTAGTTTCTTGACCATCTCCCATATTAGAAGTAAAATGATAGATTAGACCCTTCCTGGGATAATAGGGGACCTTACAATCTAATTCTGGGACCAAATAGATCTTTCCAGATGAATAATCCCCCTCCAAACCTAATAGAAAAGGCCCTACAAAAGAGAAGAAAAGACATCAGACTTTGTTATTTCCTTCCATTCCCCAAAACAGACAACAAATATGGTATTATTACTATCTGATTGATATTTTTTCCCAAGTCCAGCAGCCTAATTCACCTCAGACCAATTCCTAATAGCACAGACCCTGCAGAAGAAGAAAAGTGAAATCTTACCAGAGTTGGTCACTAGGAAACTGAAGGAAAGCAGCACTAGCATCTCGGCAGTGGGAAGATTGTCTAAGGCCATCCTAATATCCCCAATCCTGCTGCAATCTTGAAAGCAACAGTTCTTTGAGACACTCCAGAGCACTTAATGAAGGGTGTATAACACTGGGAGAGAAATATATAAATGAAGCTCCTGACCATGCCACCTCTGCTGGGAACCAATAGAAAATCACTTTACCATTTCAGACAGTATCAGAGACTTGATCTGCCACATCTGAAACTCAAACACCAATTAAATTCTTACCCCTACATATCTCCTTATATGAGAGAAGAGGTCTTGGTGATGAAAATTTTGTCTCTGAGGGATGGAATGAGACGTGTATTTCAGAAGTGGGTGAAAAAATTACATCTGTATGACTCTAACTCTTTTATGGCTCCATCTCACTTTCACGATCAATGAAACATGAATCCAGTTACAATCAATGATGTGATCAGTCACTCACTGCACTGCACGGGCCAGATCCAGGATCATCTTTGATTTAATTGGAATTTTTTGTATATATATTAAGTGGATCACTTCTTATTAGATAGCCAGGCAACATTTGAAAGAGGAAAAAAGTTAATTTCAATCTACAATTGGGACCGACAAAAAGATATAATTTTGGGATTGAAGAAAATAAATAATCTCAGCTAGGACTAGGAGTGAAGAATGTAGAATTTTGAGGAATGCAAACCAAAGGACTCTAGACAAAGAGCACATTGGATTCAAGGACTTTATACAGGTATCTGAGGGAAACTATTATTCAATGGCACAAACGTGTATTAAATGACAAATATGTACTAGCCTCTCCACAGGGTTTGCTCCTAAGCTGGACATCACTGGCCTCTGGACTGGGTCTTATTGAGCCCTGTGTGACTTGTTACCTTACAGAAGTCCTCACACCTTTTACTATTTTTGATGTCAAGAAGTCTGACTTAAGAGAACAACTAAGAAGACAACATTCTATGAGGGTAAGAGCAACATTAGGTGGAAAGGCAGAAACAAACTCAGCTAAGTCTGTGCTATGGAGACATTGAGAGTTGGTGATCATCTAATGAAATGAATTACTTGTAATTTTGTGTGTGTGTGTGTGTGTGTATAAAAAGGTGATTAGCTATTGTACATCCTATTTTGCCTTCTCAATTTCTTTTGGACACTAGCACAGGTTATTCTCTAGTCCTGGAACTTCCTCTCTGATATTTCTGTTTCTTGAATTCCTGATCTTCCTTTCAGAAATATCTCAGGTACCTCATCCATGAAACTTTCCCTCTTTTCAAACTTTTTCTCTCACCTTCTCTAGTCTCTTGTTTTCTACCAATTTTTTTGACTCTGTTCAACATCCCTGTGACTTCTTTCGTGAAAATACCCCTCCTTGGTCATCACTCCTATATAGGTGTTCCCTTTTCTTAGTAGAAGTGGAATTCTTAATTTTTTGCATTTTTATCTCCTGAGATTAGTAAATATTTGATACATATAAAGTGATTAATCAATGACCATCCATTCACTCATTCTACATTATAATATAGTGGAAAGAGAAGTAGAAAATCTGGTTCTCAGCATATACCAGATATGTGACCATGGACAATATATATGAATTTGTTTAGTTATGCATGGGTTGGGACACTTTCCTTATTGATGGAGATGAAGGCCCTGCCCCATGTGAGAGATGGTACAGAATAAGAGGGAACAAGAGAGCTCCAGCTTTCTTCAGTCTCTTTGGGATTCTTCAAGCTTCAAATCACTTTGGGTATCTTTGGTTTCCAACTTCAAATGACAAGATGGAAGAGGTCAATCACACTTCAGGTTACTGAAGTAAAAGACTCTAGAAAGACATGAGAACAACTGGCAGTCTTGGCAATGTCCCTGTCCTGAGTTTGCTACAGTGGAATCTTCAGTGAGTTTCCTCTTAGGTGAGGTCTAGAACTCTCTTGGTTGAGCTGAATTAATTTCTTTCCCAATGGAAAACACTTTCACTCTATATGCACTCTATATTCTCATATGTATAGTTTCTCTGATCTCTACTTTGTTAAAGATAGGGATAAATATGTTTCTTTGCTGTATGCTAAGCATATTCATTGTGTAATTATTATCTTGTGGGAAGGGGATCAAGCCTTGGATATAAAACTTAGGATTTTCTTCCACCTTCCCCAACAATAATGACATAGTGAGCAGAATTTAAATTTAATCTGATGACATTCTCTATTCAAATAATGTTTTTCTTAAACATTTTATTTAAGATGTTCAATTCCATATTCTATCCCTCCCTCCCTCTTTCCCTTCTTTATTTTCTGAAACAGTATGCAAGCAGATACATATTATACATGTAGAATTATCTATACCATTTCTATATTAGTCATTTTATACAAGAAGATTCAAATAAGAGAAAACTAAATAAGAGAAAGAAAGTTTAAAAAGCATGCTTCAGTCTGTATTAAATCAATATCTGTTCTTTCTCTGCAGGCAGATAGTAGTGTACAGCGCTGCCATTTCCTCATCTGTGTCAGAACACTTGTAAACAGCAAGACTGGTTTCATGAAAATGTTGGGGAAATTCAAAAGCTGCTAAATGAAAAATGTGAACGCTACAAGATTTACAAGCAGTATATTCATCCATCTCTAAAAAGGCAGCATTTCATTCTATGAAAAGTAAAGTACAAGAAAAGCAGCATTCCTGACTCAGTAAGAAAGCAGATGAAATTGTTTTATGCTGATAGTCACAATCAAAAGCACTTTTATGATGCCCTCAAGGCTATTTTTGGATCAAAGACCTATGGTGCATCCCAACTGCTAAGTTCTGATGGAGCCACATTGATTAATGATAAGGACAAGATCCTAGAGAGATGGGCTGAACTTCCAAAATGTTCTCAACAGACCATCATCAATCAGTGCTGAGGGCATTGACCATTTAACTCAGGTTGAAGTCAATCCCTCCCTAGCTGAAGCTTCAACTAAAGAAGATGTTTTGAATGCTGCGAGGCTCCTTTCATGTGGCAAAGAACCTGGCGCTGATTTTGTTCCAGCTGAGATTTATAAGGTAGGGGGTCCATTGCTCATACAAAAGTTGACTGAAATTTTCAAAGTTATATGGCAAGAGAAGGTAATCCCCCAGGAGTTCAAGGATGCCTTCATTGTTCATCATTATAAAGTTAAAGGCAATAGATTTTCCTGCAACAATTACAGGGGGTCTTTCTCTTTGTCATTGCTGGCAAGATTCCTGCAAGAATCCTCCTTAATAGGCTGATCCTTCCCCTGGAAGATGGTCATTTACTCTAGAGCCAATGTCTCTTCAGAAATGGCCAAGGAACAGTCGATGTGTTGTTTACTACCCAGCAACTGCAGGAGAAGTGCCAGGAACATAACTGAGGTCTGTACACTATATTTGTATATCTGACCAAAGCTTTTGATACTATTAGCCATGAGGAAAATTCAAAATTTGGTTGCCCAGAGAAGTTCATCAGCATTGTACATCAGTTTCATGATGACATGCTTACCCAGGTTCTAGATAATAGACAACACTCTTCCTAGTCATTAATGGAGTGAAACGGCTGTGTGCTTGCTAAACACTTTTTAGCACGGTGTTTTCAGTCATGTTGTCAAATGCTTTCAATGAGGATATATATGTCATCAAGGTCAGCTACCTCACTGATAACTGAATTCTTCAATTTTAAAAGGGTAGCTAAGGCCAAAGTGGAGGGAGTGTTGGTGCGTGATTTGGTGTTTGCAGTTGATTGTGTACTCAATGCAGCCCCTGAAGCTGAGATGCAACAAAGAATGGATCTAATTCTCTGCTGCTTGTGCTAATATTGGCCTAACAATTAACATCAAGAAAACACAAGTGTTCTATCAGTCACCACACCATCCATACGTGGAACCATCAGTTACAGCAAATTCACAAGTTTTCAGTGCTGAGAATAAATTCACTTACCTTGGTAATGTACTTTCAAGGGACATACACATTGATAATGATTGACCCACGCATTGTCAGAGCTCAGTGTCTGGGAGGCTCCAAAGGAAACTATGGGAGAGAAGAGGTATTAAACTAACAAACTGAAGGTCTACAGAGCCGTTGTACTGACCTCATTGTTGTTTGACTGTGAAACATGGACAGTCTACCAATGCCATGCCAGGAAACTGAATTGCTTCCATTTGAACTGTCTTAGGAAGATCCGGAGGATCATCCGGCAGGATAAGGTACCAAACACTGAGGTCCTTTCTCGAATTAAGCTGTCAAGCGTTCAAACTATGCTTCAGAGAGTACAACTCCAATGGGCTGGCCACCGTTGTTTGAATGTCAAACATACTCTTGCCAAAAAGACTATTTTATCGAGAACTCACACAGGGCAACAATCACATGGTGATCAGAAGAAGCAATACAAGGACACTCCCAAGTTTTCTTTCAAGAACTGTGGAATAGATTGTGTGACATGGGAGACACTGGCACATGAGCGCTCAGCATGGTGTGCCCCCATCAGAGAAGGTGCTCAAAGAAAACTCAGGATGCCAAAATTAAGAGTATCCACCCCAAATATTCATGTGGAGTACTTGTTTCCAACTTGTGGTAGAGCATTCCAAAAGCATATTGGTCTGATCAGCAACAGTGAGATACACTGAACTTGACTTTAGCGTAGTGATGCCATTTTGGTCCTCTTCAAGAATGTAGGACCACAACCAATCAACCAGCCACTCCCCAATTGATGGGATTTCTCTGAATTCCATTTCCTAACCACCACAAAAAGAGCTGCTATTAATATTTGTGTACAAGTAGTTTCTTTCACCTTCTTTTGGAGTCTTTGGGATATAGACCTAGCAGTAATATTGCTAGGGAAAAAAAGGTATATGCAAGTCCTTTTGGCATAGTTCCAAATTGCTTTCCAGAATGGTTGGATCAGTTTATAATTCATCAACAGTGTACTAGTGTCCTAGTTTTCCCACATCCCCTTCAATATCCAACATTTTCCTTTTTTGTCATATTAGCCGCTCTGATAGATTTGAGTTGTTACTTCAGAGTTTTTTTTAATTTACACTTATCTGCTTAATAATGAATTAGAACATTTTTTCATATGACTAACAATAATTGGGAGGATTTTTGTTTTGTTTTTTTTTCTAAAAACTGTTCATATCCTTTGACCATATATCAATTGGGGAAAGACTTGTATTTTTACATATTTTATTCAGTTCCCAATATATCTGAGAAATGAGACCTTTATCAGAGACACCTGTTACAAAAATGTTTTCCCACATTTCTGTTTTCATTATAATTTTGGTTGCATTGATTTTATTTGTGCAAAAACCTTTTTTGTAATTTTTTATACTCAGAATTATCTATTTTATATTTTGTAATGCTCCCTATATCTTCTTTGTTCCCAAATTCTTGCCTTATTCAAAATTTGACAGGTAAACTATTCCATGCTATCTTAGTTTGCTTATGTTATCACCCTTTATGTACAGACCATGTACCCATTTTGACCTTATCTTGGTATGCAGTGGGAAACATTAGTATATACCTAGATTATGCCATAATGTTTTCCAGTTTTCCCTGCGGTTTTTGTGAAACAATGAGTTTTCATTCCAAAATTGTGAATCTTTGGGTTTCTGATACACTAGATTATTATGGTCATTTACTATGATGTAATTTGTATCTAATCTATTCCACTGATCTAGCATTCTATTTCTTAGCCAGTATCACTTTTTGATACAGTTTGAGATCTGGTACAGCTAGACCACTTTCTTTAGCACTTTTTCCATTCATTCCTTAGATACTCTTGAGCTTTTGTTCTTCAAGATGAATTTTGTTATTATTTTTTCTAACTCTGTAAAATAATTTATAGTTTGATTAATATATCACTGAGTAAAGAGATTAATTTAATACAATGACCATTTTTATTATGTTGACTCAATCTCTCATTGAACAATGGGTATGTGTCTAATTGTTTACATCTGAGATTATTTATTTGAAAAAGGTTTTATAGTTGTGGTAATATACTTCCTAGGTTTGTCTGACAAGTAGACTCCCTACTATTTCATATTGTCTACAGCCACACGAGAACATCCTCCTATACAGGCCTCTCTCTATACATGGGGTTTTATTACATATAGAATGGGAACAGTAACACTAGTTTTAACATAGGCATGACCACAAACTTTTTGAGTTTCTGTTTAGTTATTTAAAAAGTGAGAATAACTTGCCCTATACATCTCAAGAGTTTGTGTTAAAGAAAGTTGGGTTTTTTTTTTTTTTTTAAACTTGAAAGCATCCTTTAAATGGGTTGAGACCTTTGGGACCATGTAGTACAACTCTATCTCTTTACAAATGATGAAACTGGGGTCCCCTTAGGTGAAGTATGAAGTGCATTGATGTGAATAGACATGTCAAGTAAACAACGGTCTTGTGATTTCATCCCACTAGACTGTGCTGTTATCCCCACAAAGCTCCCAAATAACCAATAGGTTTTAAAAAATGTTCCAAATGTTTTCAGTACACTTTAATCCTTTAAAATGTCTAACATTTCAGAAAGGAACAGGATGGCAGTTGACCTGTGTAATCCCTAGAGAATAAAGGATTTTTCTCTTTTTTTTCTTTTTCTTAAATTTATTTATTTATTTTAAGTTTTCAACATTTATTTTCACAAAATTTTGAATTCCAAATTTTCTCCTCATCTCTCCTCTTCCCCCGCCCCAAAACACCAAGCATTCTAATTATCCCTACCACCAATCTGCCCTCCCTTCCCTTATCCCTATCTTCTTTTTTGTCCTGTAGGGCAAGATAAATTTCTATATCCCATTACCTGTATTTCTTATTTCCCAGTTGTATAGAAGAACAATACTAAATAGTTGTTGCTAAAACTTTGAGTTCCAACTTCTCTTCCTCCCTCCCTCCGCAATCATCTCCCCTGGGAAGGCAAGCAATTCAACATAAGCTATATATGTGTAGTTTTGAAGATGACTTCCATAATAGTCATATTGTGTAAGACTCACTATATTTCCTCTATCCTATCCTGCCCCCCATTTCTTCTATTCTCCCTTTTGACCTTGTCCCTCCCCAAGAGTGTTGACTTCTAATTGCTCCCTACTCACATTGCCCTCCCTTCCATCATCCCCCCTACCTTGCTTATTCCCTTCTCCACTTTCCTGTTTTGTAAGATAGGTTTTCATACTAAAAATGAATGTGCATTTCATTCCTTCCTTGAGTCAAATATGATGAGAGTAAGCTTCACGTTTTCCCTCTCACCTCCTCCCTTTTTTCCTCCATTGAAAAGTCTTTTTCTTGCCTCTTTTATGAGAGATAATTTGCCCCATTCCATTTCTCCCATTCTCCTCTTAATATATTCCTCTGAGCCCTTAATTTCATTTTTTTAGATATGATCCCTTCCTGTTCAACTCATCCTGTTCTCTCTCTCTCTCTCTCTCTCTCTCTCTCTCTCTCTCTCTCTCTCTCTCTCTCTCTCTCTCTGTGTGTGTGTGTGTGTGTTTGTATTTGTGTGTGTGTGTGTGTGTGTGTGTGTGTGTAATCCCATCAACTACCCAGATACTGAAAAAAGTTTCAAAAGTTACAAACATTGTTTTCCATGTAGGAATGTAAACAGTTCAACATTAATAAGTCCCTTATGATTTCTCTTTCCTCTTTACCTTTTCATGCTTCTCTTGATTTTTGTGTTTGAGAGTCAAATTTTCTTTTCAGCGCTGGTCTTTTCATCAAGAATGTATGAAAGTCCTCTATTTCATTGAAAGACCATTTTTTCCCTGAAGTATTATACTCACATTTGCTGGGTAGGTGATTCTTGATTTTAGTACTAGTTCCTTTGACTTCTGGAATATCATATTCCAAATCTTCAATCCCTTAATGTAGAAGTTGCTAGATCTTGTGTTATCCCGATTGTGCTTCCACAATGCTCAAATTGTTTCTTTCTTGCTGCTTGCAATATTTTCTCCTTTATCTGGGAACTCTGGAATTTGGCTACAATGTTCCTAGGAGTTTCTCTTTTTGGATCTCTTTCAGGATGGAATCCATGGAGTCTTTCAGTATTTATTTTGCCCCTTGGTTTTAAAATATCAGGGCAGTTTTCCTTGATAATTTCATGAAAGATAAATTCTAGGCTCTTTTTTTGATCATGGCTTTCAGGTAGTCCCAAAATTTTTAAATTGTCTCTCTTTGATCATTTATTTTCCAGGTCAGTTGATTTTCTAATGAGATATTTCACATTATCTTCCATTTTTTCATTCTTTTGATTTTGTTTTGTGATTTCTTGGTTTCTCATAAAGTCATTAGCCTCCATCTGCTCCATTCTAATTTTGAAAGAACTATTTTCTTCAGTGAGCTTTTGAACCTCCTTTTCCAGTTGGTTAGCTTTGCTTTTTAAAGCATTCTTCTCCTTATTGGCTTTTTGAACCACTTTTTCCAATTGAGTTAGCTTATGTTTTAGGGTGTTATTTTCTTCAGCATTTTTTTGGGTCTCCTTTAGCAAGTTGCTAACCCACTTTTCATGATTTTCTTGCATCTCTTTCATTTGTCTTCCCAATTTTTCCTCCACCTCTCTTACTTGATTTTCAAAATCCTTTTTGAGCTCTTCCATGGCCTGAGATCATTGAATATTTATTTTGGATGTTTGGGATACAGAAGTCTTGACTTTTATGCTTTTCCCTGAGGGTAAGCATTGTTTTTCCTCATCTGAAAGGATGGGAGAAGATATTGATTCACCAAAAAAGTACCCTTCTGTAGTCTTCTTTTTTTAGTCATTTTTGCAACTAGTTTCTTGACTTTTGGATCCTTTGTCAAGAGTAGGGTATACTCTGGGGATCTGTAAAATCTCAGTTCCTCCAAGGTGGCACAGTCAAGCATGTACACTGGCCTGGGAGCAATCAGAAACTTTTCTGCCCAGCATCTGTGAGTAGCAGAATTTCCTCTCCATAACCACCCTGCCCTCCAGTTCCACCAAGCCAGCACTGGAGACTGAGATTCAGATAAGCTGCTCAATTCCCCCAGCTTTGGTGGGAGCAGGGCCACCATTCAGTATGAGATAAAGATCATCTGCTCAAATCCCCCAGGATCATTTGATGGGGGCAGGGGCACCACACAGGACTGAGGTAAGTATCAGTTTCTCAGTTTCCCCAAGGGTTTTACGATGCAACAATGAGTGAGGGCTGCTGTGAGAGCTGCTGACCCCTGATGTGTCCCCTGCTGCAGCTGCCTGAGGCCTTAGCTGTGGGAAGACTCTGCTCCCTTCTTCGCCAGCTGAAAAAACCCTCTCACTGACCTTTGCTATCTGTGGGTTGAGGAATGTGCAAACTGCTACTACTACTGCTGGGGATTCCACTCCCGAGACCTGCTTGGGTCCTCCTCCCAACACTATGCTGTGTGGCCAAGGCTGGGTTGGGCTCTGCTCCACATCAGGTGTGACAGACCTTTCCCCTCAGCCTTTCAGGTCACCCTGGGCTTAAAATCTCCTCCACTCTATTGTTCTATGGCTTCTGCTGCTCTAGTTGAGAGTCTTTCTTCACAGGTATCTTATGGACTGTGGGGGAAGAGCTAGTGTATATGCATCTTTCTATTCTGCCATCTTGGCTCTTCCCCGCAAAGGATTTTTCTAAGGAAAGACAAAGAATGAGAAGTCTTAACGTGGAACTGATGGCCTTGATTTAAGAAAAGACAGAGGTCCCCAAGCCAAGATGGTAGCCAGGTGCTTCATACATTTGTTTTCACTGACTGGGCTTCATCACCACTTTAGACTGCCAGCTGCAGTAGGAAAAGGGACTTGGGTACCCCAGAAAGGAACCTAGTGTTCTCTCTAGGTCAAAGGGTAAGCAATGCCACTATTTCACCTCATTTTGTGTGTCTTCATTCCAGGGAGACTGCTGACATCAATACCCAGGGTTAACATCTCAACAATAAAATTTTATACTTTAATTTGTACTGCTCCATTTCACAAAAGTTCCCCATCCTCAGCCAAAGATGATTATTACCAGATATTTGAAGCACCCTGAACTCCCAGGCAGAAAGAGATCAAGAAAACTTTCTATCAGCTTGCCAAGAAATACCACCCTGACATGAATAAGGATGATGTAAAGCTAAAGAAAATTCCTCACTGTTAGAAGCCTATGAGGTACTAAGTGGGAAAGTGAAATAAAGGTAATCTTATACTTATGGTTCAATTGGCTTTGATTCTGAAATGGGATATTCTAAATACAGCTATTGGCAGGTTGGCCCTACTATTGATCCAGAGGAACTTTTTCAGAAAATCTTTGGGAAGTTTTCAGTATCTTCATTTGGAGATTTCCAAAGTGTATTTGATTAGCCTCAGAAATACATCATGGGACTGATATTCTTTCAGATTCCAGTGTGTTAACAAAGAATTTACTGTGAACATTAATAACTCATGTGAGCCATGTGATGGCAAAAGAACTGAACCAACATTCAGCAGTGTCATTAATTTAGTAGCACAGGAATGGAAACTATAAATATAGGCCCTTTTAAGATGCATTCTACATGTGGGTGATATGGAGGTCATGGATCCATAATAACTTATCCTTCTGTGGTATGTAGGCAACCAGGATATGTCAAAACAAAGAAGAAAGTCATTGTCTCAATACCTGTAAGAATGGACAGACTATGAGAATAAATGGATGGAAAAAAATGAAATTTGTATAATAGTGAAGGTTCAGAGAATTTCATGTTTAGGAGGGATAGAGCAAATATCCACTCAGACTGCTTTATTTCTATAGCTCAAGCTGTCCTTGGTGGGACATAGCTCAGGGACTACGAGAGATAATCAATGTCATGCTGCTTCCTGAGATACAGGTTGGTCGAAAGATTTGAATGAGTTGGAAAGGAATCTCCTGGATTCATAGTTATGCCTATGGTGACCATTACATTCACCTAAACATTAAAATTCCCAGAAGACTGACAAGCTGGCAACAAAGCCTGATGATGCTCACCTATGCAGAGGATAAGACTGATGTTGAAGGGAAAGTAAATGGTATCACACATACACCTTCTGGCAAATGATCTAGGGGAAACTAGACAGGGGAAGTCACAGGGACATATTTTTCTGTCTGTTGGACCTGGAAATGACAGGATTCAGATTATTAACACAGCAGCTGCTTCAGCATCAGTAAGATCATGTGACAAATGTCCCCTTGGAAAAGGATTACCAGTGGATGAACTTAACAACGCGATATGCCTTAACTCTAAGATAGACCCTGATATCTTAACCGATGAGGCAGATTTCCTGTCCATGGGAAGGTAACCTAAATCTTTCTGACTACACATAGTAGCACAATTTCACACTTTTTGCATAGCCAAAATTTTCATTTGTAGTTGGATGCGGTGGGAACTGGAACTAGGAAACTTAAAAAAAAAAAACAAAAAACACAAGACCTCTGCCCTCAGTTTAAAATGAAGC